>NC_071985.2:124505000-124847500 GCF_028885655.2 Pongo abelii | reverse complement strand
GAAGCCTTGAGGGACTGTGCTATGAGGGACGGTGCTATCCAGCCCAGATACTATGTTTTTCCCACTATCTTTGCAACCCACAGGAGATTCCATCTGGTGCCTACACCACCAGGGCCCTGGGTTTCAAGCACAAAACTGGGTGGCCATTTGGGCAGACACTGAGCTAGCTGCAGAAGTTTTTTCCATACCCCAGTGACGCCTGGAACACCAGCGAGACAGAAACATTCACTCCCCTGGAAATGGGGCTGAAGCCAGGGAGCCGAGTGGTCTTGCTCAGCAGATCCCATGCCCATGGAGCCCCATAAGCTAAGATCCACTGGCTTGAAATTCTCCTTGCCAGCACAGCAGTCTGAAGTCAACCTGGGATGCTCCAGCTTGGTGGGGGAGGGAGGCTTGAGTATGCAGTTTTCCCCTCACAGTATAAACAAAGCCTCCAGGAAGTTCGGACTGGGTGGAGCCCACCACAGCTCAGCAAAGCCCCTGTAGCCACACTTCCTCTCTAGATTCCTCCTCTCTGCAGAGGGCATCTCTGAAAGAAAGGCAGCAGCCAAAGTCAGGGGCTTATAGATAAAACTCCCATTTCCCTGGCACAGAGCACCTGGGGGAAGGTGCAGCTGTGGACGCAGCTTCAGCAGACTTAAAGGTTCCTGCCTGCTGGCTCTGAAGAGCGTGGTAGATCTCTCAGCACAGCGTTTGAGCTCTGCTGAGGGACAGACTGCCTCCTCAAGTGGGTCCCTAATCCCTGTGCCTCCTGAGTGGGAGACACCTCCCAGCAGGGGTCGACAGACACCTCTTACTGGAGAGCTCCGGCTGGCATCTGGTGGGTGCCCCTCTGGGACGAAGCTTCCAGAGAAAGGAACAGGCAGCAATCTTTGTTTTTCTGCAGCAACCACTGGTAATACCCAGGCAAACAGAGTCTGGAGTAGACCTCCAGCCAGACCTGCAGCAGAGAGGCCTGACTGTGAGAAAGAAAACTAACAAACAGGAAGGAATAGCATCAACATCAACGAAAAGGACGTCCGCACAAAAACCCCATTCGAAGGTCACCAACATCAAAGATCAAAGGTAGATAAATCCACAAAGATGAGGAAAAACCAGCACAAAAAGGCTGAAAATACCAAAAACCAGAATGCCTCTCCTCCTCCAAAGGATCACAACTCCTTGCCAGCAAGGGAACAAAACTGGAAAGAGAATGAGTTTGACAAATTGACAGAAGTAGGCTTCAGAAGGTGGGTAATAACAAACTCCTCCGAACTAAAGGAGTATGTTATAACCAAATGCAAGGAAGATAAGAACCTTTAAAAAAGTTAGAGGAATTGCTAACAAGAATAACCAGTTTTGAGAAGAACATAAATGACCTGATAAAGCTGAAAAACACAGCACATGAACTTCATGAAGCATACATAAGTATCAACAGCCGAATAGATCAAACAGAAGAAAGGATATCAGAGATTGAAGATCAACTTAATGAAATAAAGCATGAACACAAGATTAGAGAAAAAAGAATGAAAAGGAACAAACAAAGACTCCAACAAATAATGAAACTATGTGAAAAGACCAAACCTACATTTGATTGGTGTACCTGAAAGTGACGGGGAGAATGGAACCAAGTTCAAAACCACACTTCAGGATATTATTCAGGAGAACGTCCCCGAACTAGCAAGACAGGCCAACATTCAAATTCAGGAAATACAGACAATACCACTAAGATACTCCACGAGAAGAGCAACCCCAAGACACATAATTATCAGATCCACCAAGGCAGAAATGAAGGAAAAAATGTTAAGGGCAGCCAGAGAGAAAGGTCAGGTTATCCACAAAGGGAAGCCCATCAGACTAACAGTGGATCTCTCTGCAGAAACCCTAGAAACCAGAAAAGAGTGGGGACCAATATGCAACATTCTTAAAGAAAAGAATTTTCAACCAGAATTTCATATCCAGCCAAACTAAGCTTCATAAGCAAAGGAGAAACAAAATCATTTACAAACAAGCAAATGCTGAGAGATTTTATCACCACCAGGCCTGCCTTCCAAGAGCTCCTGAAGGAAGCACTAAATATGGAAAGGAAAAGCCAATACCAGCCACTGCAAAAACATACCAAATTGTAAAGACCATCAACACTATGAAGAAACTGCATTAACTAATGGGAAAAATAAACAGCTAGCATCATAATGACAGGATCAAATTCACACATAACAATATTAACCTTAAATGTAAATGGGCTAAATGCCCCAATTAAAAGACACAGACTGGCAAATTGGATAAAGAGTCAAGACCCATTGGTGTGCTGTATTCAGGAGACCCATCTCACATGCAAAGACACACATAGGCTCAAAATAAAGGGATGGAGGAATATTTACCAAACAAATGGAAAACAAAAAATAAAAGGAGCGGTTGCAATTCTAGTCTCTGAGTCTCTGACAAAACAGACTTTAAACCAACAAAGATCAAAAAAGACAAAAAAGGCCATTACATAATGGTAAAGGGATGAATGCAACAAGAGCTAACTACCCTAAATATACATGTACCCAATACAGGAGCACCCAGAGTCATAAAGCAAGTCCTTAGAGACCTACAAAGAGACTTAGACTCCCACACAATAATAGTGGGAGACTTTAACACCCCACTGTCAATATTAAACAGATCAACGAAACAGAAAATTAACAAGGATATTCAGGACTTAAAATCAGCTCTGGACCAAATGGACCTAATAGACATCTACAGAACTCTCCACCCTATAATCAACAGAATATATAATCTTCTCAGCACCACATTGCACTTATTCTAAATTGACCACATAATTGGAAGTAAAACACTCCTCAGCAAATGTAAAAGAATGGAAATCACAAAAAACCGTCTCTCAGACCACAGTGCACTCAAATTAGGACTCAGGATTAAGAAACTCACTCAAAACCACACAACTACAAGGAAACTAAACAACCTGCTCCTGAACGACTACTGGGTAAATAACGAAATTAAGGCCAAAATAAATAAGTTCTTTGAAACCAATAAGAACAAAGAAACAATGTGCCAGAATCTCTGGGACACAGCTAAAGCAGTGTTGAGAGGGAAATTTAGAGCACTAAATGCCCACAGGAGAAAGCAGGAAAGATCTAAAATTGCCACCCTAATATCACAGTTAAAAGAACTAGAGAAGCAAGAGCAAAGAAATTCAAAAGCTAACAGAAGGCAAGAAATAACTAAGATCAGAGCAGAAATGAAGGAGATAGAGACACAAAAAACCCTTCAAAAAAATCAATGAATCCAGGAGCTGGTTTTTTGAAAAGATTAACAAAATAGACCGCTAGCCACACTAATAAAGATGAAAAGAGAGAAGAATCAAAAGACATAATAAAAAATGATAAAGGGGATATCACCACTGATTCCACAGAAATACAAACTACCATCAGAGAATACTATAAACACCTCTACGCAAATAAACTAGAAAATGAAGAAGAAATGGGTAAATTTCTGGAAACATACACCCTCCCAAGACTAAACCAGGAATAATTTGAATCCCTGCACAGACCAATAACAAGTTCTGAAATTAAGGCAGTAATTAACAGCTGACCAACTAAAAAAAGCCCAGGACCAGAGAGATTCACAGCTGAATTCTACCAGCGGTACAGAGAGGAGTTTGTACCATTCATTCTGAAGCTATTCCAAATAATAGAAAAAGAGAGACTCCTCCTAACTCATTTTGAGGCCAGTCCTGATACCAAAACCTGGCAGAGACACAACAAAAAAAAGAAAACTTCAGGCCAATATCTCTGATGAACATCAATGCAAAAATGCTCAATAAAATACTGGCAAATCGGTCAGGTGCGGTGGCTCACGTCTGTAATCCCAGCACTTTGGGAGGCCGAGGAGGGCAAATTGCAAGATGAGGAGATCAAGACCATCCGGGCTAACATGGTGAAACCCTGTCTCTACTAAAAACACAAAAAATTAGCTGGGCATGGTGGCGGGTGCCTGTAGTCCCAGCTAATCAGGAGGGTTAGGCAGGAGAATGGCATGAACCCTAGAGGCGGAGCTTGCAGTGAGCCAAGATCATGCCACTGCACTCCAACCTGGGCGACAGAGCAAGACTCCATCTCAAAAAAAAAAAAAAAAAAAAATACGGGCAAACTGAATCCAGCAGCACATCAAAAAGCTTATCCATCACAATAAAGTCAGTTTCATCCCTGGGATGCAAGGCTGGTTCAACATATGAAAATCAATAAACATAATCCATCACATAAACAGAACCAATGACAAAACAACCACATGATTATCTCAATAGATGCAGAAAAGGCCTTTGATAAAATTCAACACCTCAAAAACTCTCAATAAAGTAGGTACTGATGGAATGTATCTCAAAACAATAAGAGGTATTTATGACAAACCCACAGCCAATATCATACTGAATGGGCAAAACCTGGAAGCATTCCCTTTGAAAATCAGCACAAGACAAGGATGCCCTCTCTCACCACTCCTATTCAACGCAGCATTGGAAGTTCTGGACAGGGCAATCAGGAAAGATAAGCAAATAAAGGGCATTCAAATAGGAAGAGAGGAAGTCAAATTGTCTCTGTTTGCAGATGATATGATCGTATATTTAGAAAATCCCATCGTCTCAGCCCAAAATCTCCTTAAGGTGATAAGCAACTTTAACAAAGTCTCAGGATACAAAATCAATGTGCAAAAATCACAAACATTCCTATACACCAATCATAGACAAACAGAGAGCCAAATCATGAGTGAACTTCCATTCACAATTGCTACAAAGAGAATAAAATACCTAGGAATCCAACTTACAAGGGATGTGAAGGACCTCTTCAAGGAGAACTACAAACCACTGCTCAACGAAATAAAAGAGGACACAAACAAATGGAAGAACATTCCATGCTCATGGATAGAAAGAATCAATATCGTGAAAATGGCCATATCACCCAAAGTAATTTGTAGATTCAATGCTATCCCTATTAAGCTACCATTGACTTTCTTCACAGAATTAGAAAAAACTACTTTAAATTTCATACGCAACCAAAAAAAAAAAAAAAGTCTGTATAGCCAAGACAATCCTAAGCAAAAAGAACAAAGCTGGAAGCATCACACTACCTGACTTCAAACTATACTACAAGGCTACAGTAACCAAAACAGCATGGTACTGGTACCAAAACAGATATATTGACCAACGGAACAGAACAGCGGCCTCAGAAATAACACCACACATCTACAGCCATCTGATCTTTGACAAACCTAACACAAAAAAAAAAACAATGGGGAAAGGATTCCCTATTTAATAAATGGTGTTGGGAAAACTGGCTAACCATATGCAGAACACTGAAACTGGACCCCTTCCTTATACCTTATACAAAAATTAACTTAAGATGGATTAAAGACTTAAACATAAGACCTAAAACCATAAAAACCCTAGTAGAAAACCTAGGCAATACCACTCAGGACACAGGCATAGGCAAAGACTTCATGACTATAACACCAAAAGCAATGGCAACAAAAGACAAAATTGACACATGGGATCTAATTACAGATCTTCTACACAGCAAAAGAAACTATCAACAGAGTGAACAGGCAACCTACAGAATGGGAGAAAATTTTTGCAATCTATCCATCTGACAAAGGGCTAATATCCAGAATCTACAAGGAACTTAAACACATTTACAAGAAAAAACAAACAACCCCATCAAAAAGTGGGCAAAGGATATGAACAGACACTTCTCAAAAAAAGACATTTATGCGGCCAACACACATATGAAGAAAAGGTCATCATCACTGGTCATTAGAGAAATTCAGATCAAAACCATGAGATACCATCTCATGCCACTTAGAATGGCGATCATTAAAAAGTCAGGAAACAACATATGTTGGAGAGGATATGGAGAAACAGGAACGCTTTTACACCATTGGTGGGAGTGTAAATCAGTTTCAACTATTGTGGAAGACAGTGTGGCGATTCCTCAAGGATCTAGAACTAGAAATACCATTTGACCCAGCAATCCCATTACTGGGTATATATCCAAAGGATTATAAATAATTCTACTATAAAGACACATGCCCACGTATGTTTATTGCAGCACTATTCACAATAGCAAAGACTTCAAACCAACCTAAATGCCCATCAATGATAGACTGGATAAAGAAAATGTGGCACATAAACACCTTGGGATACTGTGCACACATAAAAAAGAATCAGTTCATGTTCTTTGCAGGGACATGGATGAAGCTGGAAACCATCATTATCAGCAAACTAACACAGGAACAGAAAAACAAACACGGCATGTTCTCACTTATAAGTGTGAGCTGAACAGTGAGAACAGATGGGCACAGGGAGGGGAACATCACACATCAGGGCCTGTCGCAGGGTTGGGGGCAAGGGGAGGGATTGCATTAGGAGAAGTACCTAATGTAGATGACGGGTTGATTGGTGAAGCAAACCACCATCAAGTATACCTATGTAACAAACCTGCACGTTCTGCACATGTATCCCAGAAGTATAATTTTTTTAAAAAAAGAAAGAAAAAATAAAGTTTTCTTCCTTTTAACTTGTAGAGCCAGACTGATCACCTATTTTTAAGGTTTCTCTTCCTAATTGTCATTCCTCTCTATTATCTGCAAACATCTAATAAAGGCTACCACACATATATATATTTCCTTTCGGATAGCTGCATAGTGGGAAACCAAGCAACAGTAAAGGTAAGTGTGCCCTTGGCATTGCCCTCCACAGCAACAGAACTTGAAGGGAGAAAAGTTATCCTGAATTCTAGGTGGCAATAAGCAGCAAAAGCAGCAGGGGCCCAAGGTAAGGCTGGGAACAAGACAGAGCTGAGAAGAAGTGCACAGAAGCAGCTGCCACATGAACAAGAAAGCCGGCCCTCATTCCCAAAGCTAGAGGAAGGGGACTCATTAGAGGAGGAAAGGAGAAGAGCTATCACTTGGCTTACAAGCATTTGTAATCATCTGTATCATCTGGCCTTAAACAAATGTGTTATAAAAGGGTCACTGTCATATCTATTCAGTTTTAATTTGACTGCTAATACCCAGCATATTTGAACTAGAAAAACACTCAGAAAAAAAAAAAGCAAATTTTTGTTTCAATAGTGAATTTTCATTTTATTTTCATTTTACCTTTAATCTTAAATGTTCCTGCCTATTAAGCTGGAAAGCATTTATTCATTTTATACTGAGCCACAGAACAAGATTTTCATATTTATTTGCAAGATAAAAAAGTCACCACATACCCTACACTTGTTAAGAGCTCTTTAAATACACAGGAAGTCAAAAGGAAACAGAAGTGCTCCCACAGGATGCTGTCCCCAAAGGCAACAGGCTCTGAAAAATAATTCTTGCCAAATCAGGATGTTGCTGGAAATAAACATAATAGACAAGATTTTTTAAGAAGTATCTAATGTCACCATTAGGCAGCATCAGCTAAATGTGTTTCAGCAAATATATGAATCTACCCACTTAGAAAAATTTGTGATCAATTCAGTAGAGTGCCTTGTTTATATTTGAGAAAATACAGTAACTGATACTATTTTACAAGTTTGTTGATTTTTTAAAAAAAGTTTTTCAAGAGTTTCAGGTTTTACTAGATACAATAAAATGGAAATATAATTCTCAATTTCAATTACAATACAGTGAGATTGCTTTTAATCTGTAATCCTCATTGAGGCAGAACTGATTCCGGAAAGGCTATGTTCAGAGGTACAATTAAGTTATCATACCTCCAACTAACGATTCTGGTGCTAAGCAACTGAGGCCAGAGGAATGACTACTAGAGGTTTGAATTGTTTATTAAAATGGAACTAAGACTGTACCTATACCTTTAATACACATTTTCAATGGAACTATACATTCTTCCCTTATAAGGATGATGAAATTCCCTTTTTAGTTTCCCTGTTCCTCTCTATGCATAATTCTCAACCTTCCAAAAAAATAATTTGAAGACACAGGTATGTTCCTAAAGGACTCTTCAGTCTTAAGTACTTTTAAAATAAAATGAGTCTCCAATTAAGGAAGACAAAGTCACTGTATACAAAAATTTGTAAAATAAGAAATAAAAATCACCTCGAATCTAGCCACTGAAAAACAAACACAGTTAACATTTTGGCAAGCTTCGTTCCAGGCTTACATATATAATCTTAATAAAACTGGAGATCATGGTTTACATACTGTTTTATTAGATACTTTTCATTAATTGTGAGGATTTATTTCATTCCATTATTCTTCTAAAATATTTAAATGGCTGCAGAGTTCTCCATTTTATGAAGTTCTGAAAACTCATTTAACCAACTTTCTTCTATTGAATGGGTGTTAGTTTTTATTCCAAATTATTAAATTAACATTACATATATCAACTGGTATCTTAAGTATGTAAGACTCTCTGAATATTTACTTTTATTAATGTCTTAAAAGTATATTTACTAGGTCAAAGACCATAAACAATTTTAAGGTTTTAGATACACCATAGCAAATCCTAACCAAAAATGGTTTATCAGCAACCACTCTATCTAAAAGAGTGCATTTCACTAGGCAAATGCTATTCAAAGGATAGGATCACCAACATTTCACACCACCTTTATCAATTCTCAGTATTTTCATAGGAAAGAAAAGATGTGCCAATCTAATAGACAAAAATGAAGGCTTGTGGGTTTTTTTTTTTATTTGTATTGATTTTTGCCATCATTTTCAACAGGTTTTAAAGCATGTTTACTGGTCACTCATATTAATAAGTGTATGCAAGTATGTGCACACGGATGTGGGTGAAAACTGTTTTTTGAGCATTCTTCTTTTGAGTTTTCCATTTATGTACTGATCTAGGAGAGAAGCAGTTAAGAGCTTGTGCTCTGGAATCCAACCCCATGGGTTCAAAATCCCTTCTCTACCACTTATTAGTCATGTGGCTATGGCAAGTTACCTAACCATCATCTGTGAAACTGAGATAATAACAGAATGGAGCTGGGAATATTAAATGCAATAATCTATGCTGCAACATAGGAGACAAGTGTTTTCTATTGTAATCCATTATTTACTTTTTATGGAGAATAAAACTTTTAACACTATATTTTCCATAAATAATATGTATTTTGTCAGAGTTTGCCATATGTGCCTCTTATTTGGGGGTACTTTTTGAGATACGTAAGTTTTCTATTTTCATAAATGAAAATGTATCACCTTCTGTACAAGTTCTTGTTTCTATACTCAGGAAGATCCTCCCCCATCCCTCAAGAACCAAAAAAAAAAATTCATTTATAGTGCTGCAAGTTCTTTTAATGTCTTTTAAAAAAAAAAAAAAAGTGATTTTTGATCACAAAGCAGGACACAGAAAGACCATCACAGAAAGAGAAAAGCCAGAGAAACAAAAATAGATCAAAAGAGAATCAAGATCAATGAAGGTTATCCAACATTCTATTTCCTAAACACAATCCTATATTAGGGCTAATCTGACAATGTCCTTAAGTAAACCAAGAAACAGTATTTTAACTCCTTCATAAGAGGTAACTAAAGAATATTCCACAGACAATTTATTTTTGAGCTAACTTTCTATGTGTTTAACAGCCACTCTTTCAGATCTGAACCCCCTGTGTATGCATATTAGGTTGTCACAGTGTAGGGGTAACTGTATTTTTTTTTTCTAAGGTGGGATATTGCTAAGAGTGAAAGGTCACTATGAATAATTATGCTACGGGCCGGGCATGGTGGCTCAAGCCTGTAATCCCACCACTTTGGGAGGCTGAGACCAGCAGATAACTTGAGGCCAGGGGTTCAAGGCCAGCCTGGCCAACATGGCAAATCCCCATCTCTATTAAAAAATACAAAAATTAGCCGGGCATGGTAGCGTGCGCCTGTAATCCCAGTTACTCTGGAGGATGGGACATGAGAATCACTTGAACCTGGGAGGCAGAGGTTGCAGTTAGCCGAGATTGTACCACTGCATTTCAGCTTGGGCAACAGAGCAAGACTCTGCCTAAAAAAATAAAATAAAATAAAATTATGCTACGTTAACAGACATAAGCCGACACCACCCTGGGCAAACAGATACATATTTACCTTATTACTACCTTGCTGAAGATCTTCACCTTAAAATCTTTTAACAAATGGCTTCAACAAAAAACAATTCCCTTGTTTTCCACAAATTTTGCAATCTTATGATTACGTTGATGGAATCTAATATATCAGATAACTTCATTCACCAACTCCATGTGTTCATCTACCATTTATTTCTCATGCTTCTGCAATCTCATCTCCTACTACTTCCACTCTACTGAAATTGTTTTAACAGTGCTCTAGATGTTGCTAAATCTAATGACATTTCTCTGCAATTTTCCTGCTCAACCACTTTTGCAGTATGTCATAATGACCTCCCTGACCTTCTTGAGACTATCTTTCCCTGCCATAGTGAATCACGAATATGATGGGAGGGTCTCTTCTCTCAGGTATGTGAAGGTGAAAAAGGTTGAGAACTGCTGAAAAATGATGTGAAAGCATAACACTAACTGCTGTAACAGACCCTAAAATTCTGTATTTTAACATGCTAAAGTTTAATTTCATTCACATAATAATCCCTCAATGGTGTTCCTGGTTAGCAGATGACTTTCCCCTACATAGCGACCCAGCATCCATCCCTTTGTGCCTTTGCCATCTTCTAAAGCCAAAACCTCTGTACTCAGTTGGTGTTTGGAGAAAATACACAAAAACAAAACCAGGGAAGACAGCACATCGAATGTTTTTATGGGTCAGGTCTGGGAATGGTACACATTACTGCTACACACAATCCACTGGCTAAAACTTGGTCACATGGCTAAGTCTAACTGCAAGGAGGCTTGGAAATATAATCTGCCTATGTACCCCAAAACAAGAAGAAATGGGTTTGGTGAACAGTATTCCACTGTCTGTCACAAAAAAGGCTCTTCAAGAAATCTCTGCTATTTAACTTTATTTATTTTATTTTATTTTTTTGAGACAGGGTCTTGCTCTGTCACCCAGGCTAGAGTGCAGTGGCACAATCACGGCTCACTGTGGCCTCAACCTCCTGGATTCAAGCGATCCTCCCACCTCAGCCTCCCGAGTAGCTGCAACTACAGCTGCATGCCACCATGCACAGATAATTTTTGTATTTTTTTGTAGAGATGTGGTTTTGCCATGTTGCCCAGGCTGGTCTCTAGCTCCTGAGCTCAAGGGATCAACAGGACTGGGCCTCCCAAAGTGCAGAGATTACAGGTGTGAGCCACCCCACCAGGCCTGCTAATTTCATTTATATGTTAAATTTGTTAAGAGCAGGGGCAGGAATTGTGTAACAACTGGAGCCTACCCCAAATCTATGAGTTTCAAATATGACTGATGTCCTTCTTAGGACTGGTAGGGTGACCCACAAGAAATCTAATAGTATGAGGGACTACAAAACCTAATGAAAAAGAATTCAGCCTAATAACAAAGCAGCCAGGGAGAAAAAAAGAGGACTCAAAGGCAAGATACAGGAAGATGTCTCACAGCTCTTCCTTTGTGTCAACTCTAGAAAAATACCTGCTGAATCCAGAGAAAGGAAAATGTGTGGAGAAAGCTGAGAGCACAGGCTCCTTCCACTTCTACCCAGAAAACAGTGTGGTGCTTGAGGTCCAAAGGCTTCAGTACCATTGGTGCCCAACGGTCTTCCCTCACAGAAGCTGCAGAGGCAGCTAGGAAGCAACAGAAACACAGCCGGGCATGTTCTGAGTAGGAGACCACCCCATGCACACTCATAAGCAAGCTCACAAATGACACTGTGACACAGGTGGAGTGGGTGAGAAGCAAGATGAGAGAAAAGCCTATGGTCAGCAGCAGGACTACTCAAAAGCCGACATGAAATCTGGGATTCCCAAATACAAGGTGAGACACTGAAGGAAGGTGATGGTACTGATGGCAGTCACAGAAATGTGATTAATTGTGGTTTACAATCATTCCAGTGAAATATCCCACATTGCTATGTTCCTGAAAACTGCTTACATTTATAATATTCTTAGTAGTTGGGAGCTATTGAGTAGAGGGTATTGCATTATTCTGTAAATTTTTATATAGCAATTTTCTGATTTGAGCCAAAGCCAAACCAGAATATAACATTTTTTATGAGTAGACAGCTGAAATTTCTATCTAATATGCTGATTTACTGATCAAATGACACATGAAATTTTAAATGGTACTTTTCCCCCAGGACAGAAATATAAAAAAAAAAATTACTGTTATAATAGCTAATTTAAATTGCCTATCAAAGTTATGATAACTAATTGATGGCACTTTATTTTGTTCTCAAGTTTAATTCTCTTGTTTACTAACCAGCTTCTCGAAAATTGGCTGAAACCTATCTAATAGAGCAAATATGAGATTTTTGTTTTTTACTACAAAAATCTAATGATTCATGCAATTTCTAAGTATGAAGGAAGGCCAGGCACGGTGGCTCACACCTGTAATCCCAGCACTTTGGGAGGCGGAGGCTAGAGGATCACTTGAGCACAGGAGTTCAAGACCAGCCTGAGCTACATGGTGAGACCTCATCTCTACAAAAACTTTAAAAATTAGCTGGGTGTGGTGTTGTGTGTGCCTATAGTCCTAGTTACTTGGCAGGCTGAGGCAGGAGGGTCGCTTGAGCCCAAGAGTTTGAGGTTACAGTGAGTTAGGATTGCACCATTGCACTCCACTGTGGATGATATGGTGTGATGGTTAATACTGAGTATCAACGTGATTGGATTGAAGGATGTAAAGTTTTCATCATGGGTGTGTCTGTGAGGGTGTTGCCAAAGAAGATTAACATTTGAGTCAGTGGGCTGGGAAAGGCAGACCTACCCTTAATCTGGGTGGGCACCAACTAATCAGCTGCCAGCATGGCCAGGATATAAAGCAGGCAGAAAAACACGAAAAGGCTAGACTGGCTTAGCCTCTCAGCCTACATCTTTCTCCCATGCTGGATGCTTCCTGCCCTCAAACATCAGACTCCAAGTTTTTCAGCTTTGGGATTCAGACTAGCTTCCTTGCTCCTCAGCTTGCAGACAGCCTATTGTGGGACCTTGTGGTGGTGTGAATTAAAACTACCTAATAAATTCTCATATATATGATATATATGATATATATTCTATTCTTATTAAAAATCCTAAGTTAAATATAAATTTTGAACTTTGTTATAACTTTTTAGACTGTAGTAATATTTTCCATGACAATGAATGATACATATGATATATATCATATGTATCACATGTATACATATATATCATATGTATCATATCACAATACATATCACATATCACATGATATATATATCATATGTATCATATATCCTGTATGATATATATCATATGTATCATATATCCTGTATGATATATATCATATGTATCATATATCCTGTATGATATATATCATATGTATCATATATCCTGTATGATATATATCATATGTATCATATATCCTGTATGATATATATCATATGTATCATATATCCTGTATGATATATATCATATATGATATATGATATATATGATATATGATATATGATGTATATGATATATGATATATGAGATATATATCCTATTAGTGCTGTCCCTCTAGAGAACCTCAACTAATAAGGTTCTCAACTGATAAGATCCTGTCTCTTAAAAAAAAAAAGTATGAAGGCAAATATGCAAGTCATTTTTCAAAAAAATAATATCCATTCTAAAGATGTGTAAAACCTTGTCATCCATCATAAAAATGGCCACAAATTTCTCCCCATATTCTGGGGTCAATCAGTCTCAGAATTGCCTTTCTAAAAAAAATACATGCTAAAGTGACAGAGTATTAAGTAAAATATTCAACAACCTAAACAAGGTTTAGCTGATTTTTACAATGCTAAATAGGGAACACCTGTCAACTTCACATTCTCCCTATGAACAATCAAGGTAACAGAATTAAGCAAAGAGAATGTATATAAACTTATGTCATTAACCTCCCATGCACTCATGAGGTTTATCTTCAAAGAAGAATAAATCATCATTAGATTTGCTCTTGATAGACTTTCTCAAAGACTTCTATGGAATGGAAAACCATAAATTTCTTTGCAGGTGATATTGATATATCTGCATGAGATTTCAAAGAGTAGAATATTCTTCATTGATTTTCAGGGTTTATTTGTTTTAACATCATCCTTTGAGACAATGACCAATGTTTGATCTTTGCAAAATGAAATATGTTACTAAAAAGGATGCCAGATATGAGCTACTCCAGATGTTACTATTTGTGAACACAAGGAGTAACAACAATAAAAAAAAGTTTTCCCAAGTTCTTAACCTCAATTCCTATTTTCAGATATTTTTTATTTTCCAGAAATTATATAAATGTCTAGGAAAAAACTTACATCTGTCTAGCTTTGCTACCACAAATTAAAATTCTTGAAAAAATTAAAATGCAGTAAGTAAGACATAACAATATTAAGCAGTAATTACTAAGGACAATCATTTACCACTATAGAAATACAATTTTGCAAAGAGTCAGGTAGATGAGTACAGACATTGTATTAGTTAGCACATATAACCTGCTGAAAGCAAGTCCAATTAATGATAATTCGGACTTCCAAATAGTCAACACTAAATTTTTGTTGACTTGCGAAAAGATAATTAAACAAATGAGAAGTCAGGCAATCAGAGACAGAGCTGAAAAAGTCTTTATAGTTATTATGAAAACCCAGGTCCCCTGACTCATTCCAAGAATCTTTTCTATTACACACAATTCTGTTTCTAATTCCTCTTTGGAACTTAAAGGAAACATTAAACTTAAAGGAAAATGTTTATAGGAAAACCTGACGCTCTACAATATACACTCATATGGCTATAGTTTTACACACACAGGAACAAAAAAGGCCAGGCAGAAACATCAACTCCACCATCCATATTAACAGCTCTTCTCATTTTAGGACAAATACCTTGTCTTCTTAGTAAGCCAGAGTCAAAGAATTGGGTTAAACCACCAGAAATGGCAATTTTTGTCAAATATTAGCAATTTCATATAGTTCAGCCTATTTATCATCTAATTTTAAAAGGTAATGAATTATTACATGACTACTGATAACTACTGAGCAATGAGTAGTAAATACTTTATGTATTTTGCTTTATCTCTATTTCCATCCCTCTTTAACTCTTATTGGGTTCCTCAGAAAGATTAAGTATGTATCTTTAATCTGAATTTGATGCAATTTATTCAATACAAACTGTAATGAAGAGAGGTTTCACTTAAAAACAGAGGAAAAATATGTAAATAGAAATATGCAAAGAACTGCCTCTGTCCCATAAATCAAGTTTAAACATACATTTTATAAACTGATACTTTTCTACCACACACTAATGGCAGGCAGTATGCTGAAAACCTTACATACAGCATTGTCTGTTTTAATCCTCCCCAAAACTGTACAAAGTAGATAAAATAATTTGATTTACAGTGAATAAACTAAGGAGCCATCCTTTTTCTCCTTAAATTGGTTTTCTTAATTAACTGAAATCATTGCTGAAACACTGACTGCCTTGGGATTTTATGATCCTATGTGCCTATGTTCACTTATATCAAAATCCAGAAAGTTCAACATTCAGAGGTATAAACATGTACCAAAGAGAAGCTATCCATGAAAGCAAAGATTTCCTTGGTATTGTTACATTGCTAATATATTACTTTTAGCCAAAAAATAAATCAATCAACCCCTAAAGGGAGTACTAAAGTATGTAAATAATACAGTAACACCATTCCTATTGTTTTACTATTCTTATTAAAAATCCTAAGTTAAATATAAATTTTGAACTTTGTTATAACTTTTTAGACTGTAGTAACATTTTCCATGACAATGAATGGGACAGGTTTAGGAACAATGGAGGATATGAAGCATGGAAAAAAATTCCATTTCAACTCTTTTCAATTTCTGTTTCACTGCCGTAGACCTTCTTGTCGGTATGTTCTTTTGGACAAATCTGGGCTTTGTATTTTTTTTCTGTAACAAAACTAAAAGCTTTTGTCATAAAATATTCAGAATGAATGCAGAATGAAAGGGGGGAAGTTATCAACTGACTGTGCCTGATTTCTGTCTCAGAAAAAGAATTGTCAACTTTACCAAGACTTTGCTGGGCCTCTTAAAGGGTGAATGAAGAATGCTTCCTAGATTCCTTTTAGATCAGCTGCAGTTCGAGACAGAAAAAATGTGGAAGAAAGCTATATGGACTACATGGGAAATTTTTCATTAAAAAGAGGATACAAATGTTATATTATTTATAAGACCCAACTTTGGTGCAGATTTTATTTATGTAACAAGTAGTATATAGTAACAACATAGGTAAAGAAAATGTTAATCCTGAACAAACTACAACCACTCTGGCAATAATAAATGTAATAAAGAATATGCTTATACATTTTACACTTTTTGAGTTTAGGGAATTCTTTTCACTCTTAAGTGAGTTAACCGCTCTTAAAGATATACCACCACCACAATTTAAACTAAAGGAGGAAAATCCACTCAACTACAAGAAAATTTCCTTGCTTTCTTTCCATTTCTTTGCTGTTAGAGGGCTAAGATTAAAAATGTGATCTTCATTTTGAGATCAACATATTGACAGCACTGAAAATTATACAAGATTTTCTAAAAACAGTTTCTTCTCTTCTAAACCTTCCTTCAAAACTATTGCTTTTGAAATTTTAACTATTATATTTCTTAGAACCAAAATCTAAGAAAAATTTAAGTCAGATACCACCTAAGAAAATTTTAAAAAGCAGTGAAACTTCTAGAACAGGGGTACCCAATCCCCAGACCAGTACCAGTCTGGTGCACAGCAGGAGGTGAGCAGTGGGTGAGTGAGCATTACTGTCTGAGCTCTGCCTAGAGTCAGATCAGCAAGGGCATTCGATTCTCATAGGAGCATGAAGCCTATTGTGAACTGTGCATGTGAGGGATCTAGGTCGTGCACTCCTTTTAAGAATCTAATGCCTGATGATCTGAAGTGGAACGGTTTCACCCCCAAACCATTCCCCCAGTACTCGGTCCATGGAAAAATTTTCTTCCATGAAACCAGTCCCTGGTACCTAAAAGGCTGGGGACTGATGCTCTAGATGAGAGTATCCTGGAAGTGTGAGTCACAGCAAATAATATTTGGGTAAATGCTCCATAGAAATGAAATCCCATGGGCAAGAATATGGCATCTCATTCTTTAAATGTTCTCGAAACTACACAGTTGTTTTAGGCAGGGATAAATCAGAATTCTAACATTTTTGACAAAGTGTAAATGGCTTAAATACTGTCTAAATAATTTGGGGTTTGGGTGTTTTTGTTTTCTCTTTTTTGTTGTTGGTTAGCCAGATGAAAATCTTAGCATTCAAGCACCTAAAACTCCAAAACTCTCAAAGATTCTTGAGGAGCTTTTTTTTTTTTTTTTTTTTGATTTTTGGAGACAGAGTCTTGTTCTGTCACTCAGGCTGGAGTAGACTGGCACCATCACAGCTCACTGCAACCTTGACCTCCTCCCACCTCAGCCTCCTGAATAGCTGGGACTACCGGTGCACACCACCAAGCCCAGTTCATTATTTTATTTTTTGTAGAGATGAAACCTCACTATGTTACCCAGGCTGGTCTCGAACTCCTGGGGCTCCAGTGATTCTCCACCCTCTGTTTCCCAAAGTGCTAAGATTATAGACGTTGAGCCAGCACACCTAGCCCCTTGAGATGTTTCTTGATTAGAAAACATGCTTTAGGATCTATTTACCTAAAAGAGTACATTCCTTGTATTTAAACTCTGCATAAAAACATGGAATAATTCTCGATGATTGATTTAGTGCTTAGCTGGTAATAGTCCTAAAATAGTTGTAAACTGTTTAACATTATACAACTTATTTAAATCTTAACAAAAATATTTACTGAGTCCCTTCTACACTGAACGCAAGGCAAGGCTTTTAAAAATCCCCTAAATTATAGAAAACGAAAGCTTTATTCAAACTCAAAGAGGAGCAGTATAAATTCAATATAAATACATCAAAAATGATAATCACCTTTGGTAGATCATCAGAAAATTAAATTCAAATCAAGATATTTATAAAACTGCTAAAGAAAACATTTTCTTAGACTCATGAAGACATGACAACCAAAAGTAATGTCTGAACCTTTATTCAATCATGTCAAATTCAAAGAAACTAGCTATAAAATCCATTGTGGAGAAAACTAGTAAAATTTGATATTTTAAATATCTGGATATTAAATAATATCAGGGAAGTATTATTCACTTTGTTATATGTGATAAAGATATTATGGTTATATAGAAAAATATCCTTATTTTGACACCTGTACCGTTTGAAGTATTTAGGGGACAAATGTCATGATGCCTATCTATATTTACTTTTAAATTGTTCAGCAAAAATAGTGGTATATATGTATTTATAATAGATAGTAGATGAATCAAATATGGTCAAATGTTAGTTTTTGTTTTTGACAGGGAGTCTCACTCTATCACCCAGGCTAGAATGCAGTGGCATGATCTCGGCTCACTGCAGCCTCCACGTTCTTGACTCAAGCCATCCTCCTACCTCAATCTTCCAAGTACCTGGGACTACACATGCATGGCACCACAGCTGGCTAATTTTTGTATTTCTTTGTAGAGACAGAAATGATAATTTTTCAATAGTAGATATATAAGCGGTGATTGTAGTAGTTTTCTAGGTTTTATATGTTTGGTTATCTCTATAATAATTTAAGTTCTTGGGCTTTTAATTTAGCATTTTCCAAATTACCACTGGGAACAAAGGCTTTAAGCTAGTTCATGAACTCATTTCTGTATTAACCTATTGGGTTTCTTTTTTACTTGACTTCAGGGCTGCTGAGAGATCACTGTAATCCTCAAACCACTTGGTATGATGATAGTGTCCCTTTCTTTAAATTGCTTCTATTCTCTCCTTCGATTTTAAATTTCTTAACCTTTAACTGTGCTGTTTCATATGTGTTATCCTAATCAGACATTTCAAATTACCCACTGAAGTTAGAAAGTAATAATCAAAAAAGAAAGAACTGAGGAGACTACATTTATTTCATTTTATGAAGAGAAGCCAAGCACAGTGGCGTGCACTTGCAGTCCCGGCTACTCGGGAGGCTGAGGCACAAGGACTGCTTGTGCCCAGGACTTTGAGTCCAGCCTGGGCAACACAGTGAGACCCTATCTTTTACAAAAAAAGAAGACAACAAAGAAGAAAAGACTTACAGAAACATGATAACAATCTTCAAATATTTGAACGATTGTCCTACAGAAGGTGTAAAAATTAATTCTGTGCTGCTCTAAAACCAATGGAAGAAAATTTAGAAAGATAGATTATGCTTTATCATTAGTGATGAATTTCTAGATAATTCATTACCCATAACTGGATCCATAATTGGAACTGTTGCTACTTAAGAAATTTCTGTTACATCTCTAGGAATTGTTCAAATACTGCAGAAGGGATTCCAACCATGAGTCCAAAACAGTATAGAAAAAAAAGGATATATGCTTTTGATTGCCTATTTATCTTTCTACATGTCTATGTGTTTGGAGACTCTTGGGTACAGTCAACTGACCAAATTCCAAGCAAACAAAGCTAAAAATACTTCAACAATTTTTTGTAAAAGCCAATGCTAATTAATATTATCTCCCCTTCATCATTATACTTCATAGTAACTTTGCTAAAATTCTAAATTGCTATCTCCCCAGGAAGCTGTACTTTATCATCTGGCAGCCAATAAATTCTAATTTTTCTGCTGCTTCTTCCAAAAGCCTAAGGCTATTAGGAAAAATCAGCAGTGATTTTGATAAAGAATCCTTGTTAAACTTTATAGATATAAGAAGCAGATGCATAGCTAATTCTAACATGAATCTAGCCTTCTATGTATGTTTTTTACTCTACCCAATCCATATCCAATGCTATCAATCATCATTAAAATTTGACCTAGACTGACCAATAAAAATAGTGTCCAGTGTCCACCCATATCCGAATATAACCATTCTAGACTGATCATCTTGTCTAAGATGAATTATAAATATGCAGCTACTTTAAAAGACAACTCAAAGAGTGCAAATGATTCAGCACACAATCTATAAGGCACCTGCTTACTCAGAAGCAGCAAGCAGCATCCTTCATTTCCTCTACACAGAAACAAAGAATGAGAATAGCAAGGTAAAGCCTACACCTAAGGTCACCAAACACATCTCTGTGTAAAATTAATTGTGTATACACATGCATACACACTTCAGTGGGGAGTGTTCTGAAAGATTTAAAAACCATTCATTTTTCTAACCTAATGATTTCTGACTGCTCTATGCACTGGCCTGTCCTGACACCACTGGTCCTCAGACACTATGTTGATTTAGCAGAACTTTTCATGTCCAAAAAGCATTATAATTGGCATTGAGGCAAACCAGAGAAAGGCCCATATTCAACAAATATTTCTTCAATGGAGTTCTCCAAAGACACAGGTGCTTTAAGTGGAAAACAAGTGACTCAGAAACTAAACTCTATCCAGAGGAAGCCTGCGCAGCCAGACTCCACACAGCTGCAGTGACTGCCAAGCATTGTTTCCTGTAGTTGTTTGGTGCTCATACCACTACTGGTGCACACTTCCTCTGCATAATCCTGTGCAAATGAGAGCATTCATCCAGTTCCACCCCCACACTACCCCTCTCACTGAGCATGGGAAGCAAACACCAGCCTCCTTTATTCCTACAGATGTGCATAAGCCATTAAAAAAAAGAAGACACAGAAAATAAACATGGAAACTGCCATCCTCCTTTTCTAGGAGATCTTGTTGGTAGGAAATACACAGGCACAACAGTCAAAGGCCAAGAGTTCTGCCTCGCTGCTGTTTGTGTAGACAAGTAAATTGACTATTAATATATCATCCACTGGAATTAACCAATTCTCCTTACAGATTTCTCATCCATCATATTTACAATAACAATTTATTGTAAGCAAATGAAGACTCAATGACCTCCATATATAACTTGGATAAACTACATCTTACCCTTAAGCCAATGTGACAAGGTCAAGGATCTCTGAACACAGCTCAGATAGGATATGGCCCAACAACTAAGACTAGGAATTAGAATACATTCATTAGTGAGCATATATGTGCCATAGCCTTGGAAATACAAATATTCCTAGAAGGTTTCCTATTACACAGAAAGAAAATATTTTCCATTTTTAATAGAAATGATAAACCCCAAATTTCTAAGTGTTCTACCAGGGACCAAGCTTCCACTAGATAATCAGTAAATACCAAAAAAACCCAACCAAGCAACGAACTGAACATCAAAAAAAGGAACAAAGGGAAAATTTAGGATGGCATGATATAGCAAAAATCATAGAAAAATAAAACATATCTACTCGGTTGTAAAATATATCTACACAAATTAAGGGTAAATGCCATTAGAATTCTCCTACATTAATTTGAAACACACTATAAGTTACATTTGCTCTTGCTCCATTATTTCCTTTGCAATAAACACTACTTTTCCCCCCACCAGGTTTCCAAGGCTCACTGTTCTCTCTTCTCATCCTCTGACCACTCACTTCAATTCTTAAACATCCCAAATCTCTCAAACTCTGGGCCTCTTTTACAGTTGCTCTAGTAAAGGTCTGTATCATTTTTTAACCAGACTGCCTCAGTTTCAAGCCTGCTCCTCCTACCACTGGCATTACAATTGTCCACTACAGCCTCCCCCACTGACAGAATGCTTAGCTCAAGCACTTAGCAGGTCATCTCCTGTCTATGGTCATCTCCTGTCTATCTGTTAAAAAGTACTCACTGGCCCTTTGTCAGAATCAGTGCAGACCCTGCAAGATCTCAAGGGCCCTCATACTCTGGCCCCAATCTCTGTTGGACCTCAAGATCCAGCTTGCCCCTGTTGCATCTTACACTCAAGCTATGAGGACTATCAGCGAAACCCAAAAATTCCATGTGGATTACCACTTCGGCACCTTCCTAAATAACTTTCCCTCTACTTACATATATAGATACGTATATCTTGGTATGTCTGTAAACCTCTGTGTGCATATTTACATGTATATTAGGAAGGAAATAGAGTTTTTTTAAAAAAACTACTCGAAAGATTTACTGTTTGATCTGTAGAGGAATCCTTGAAACAGCAAAGAGATGTTTGATTTCAGTTCTCAAACTAGATTTCCAGTTTTGGAAATATTCTCAGTAGCTATGCCAAATGCAGATGTAAAATCTAGGTGATATCTTTATCATGCTTTTAGCTCTTTATAATGCCTTTCTCTCTCCAGAAGTGTATGTACAGTCAAGTTTTCTCTCTAAAAGTTTAAAATTTTAAGGGAATGTCAATATTACCAAAAATGAAGTATACCCAGGTTTAAAAGCCTCTGCAGAGGAGCTTATATATAAACAAAAGGTATGAGAAAGCCTAAGCCTTGATGTTTTCAGAGAGGATTACACAACTAAGAATCATCTAAGCAAAACATTACTTTAAAAAATGCAATGTATATATACTACGTCTACCAATAAGTGGCATTTTAGAATCAGAAGAATATCAGAGTTGAACAAACTGAGGCCAAGTTAAAGGACTAGCCCAAGGGGATCTACTGAAAGAGGTAGGATAGAATCTAGTTAAAACGTGCTTTATAACTTATATAAAACTTAATTTAAATAAGAGGGCAAGGGCCAGTCATGGTAGCTCATGCCTATAATCCAAGCACTTTGGGAGGCTGAGGTGGGTGGATCGCTTGAGCTCAAGAGTTTGAGGCCAGTCTGGGCAACATGGCGAAACCCTGTCTCTACAAAAAAATGCAAAAATTAGCCAGCTGTGGTGGCATGCACCTGTAGTCCCAGCTACTCAGGAGGCTGAGGTGGAAGGATTGCTTCAGTCAGAAAGATGGAGGTTGCAGTGAGCCAAGATTGCACCACTGCACTACAGCCTAGGCATGGAGGGTGAAACCCTGTCTCAAAAAATAATAAATAAATAAGTAAATGTGTGGTAATACTAGCATCCTCTTCCCACTGGGCCATCAGTATTTCAAATGGGTTTCCTTCCCAGTCTGTCTAAAGTGGCTTCCTCCAGCTGCTCATCATTGTACTCTGTTTCTTTCCTTAGTGGCACTTACCGCTGGTTGTAATTATCTTGTTTGTTTATGCTTTACCAATTTGTTTCCTTAACTTGGATAGTGATGGACAGTGACAGTGTCTTGAGAGCAGGGGGTCTTGACTACCTGCTCCTCCACCCTGATAAAGCAGCACGTGGCATACAAATACTTCCCAATGAGTAAATGACGGGTGAATTACTCAGGAGTTACCTCTGGCTGAGCCTTACCCCCTGCCCCACACTGCACTGGTTGCCTTTCCACAGAATTCAATTCATGGTCTTCACGACAATTCCATGAAGTAGGGATCCTCATCAGGGCCATTTTACAGATCAAAACGTGAAGGCTCTGAGAGGCTGAGCAACTTTCCTGCACACAGGTGGCTGGGGGCAGGGTAGGGTGAAAGTCAGTTTTACTTGATCTCAAAGTCTCAGGATGAGCTGAGGAAAAGAGCCAATGTAATGTGTCAAGGTCCAATTTCTGTGGGGCAGAGAAGCAGGTGGAAGGTCCCAGTTGAAACTGAGGGAATGAGCAGAGATAAGTAGCAAAGCCAGGCCCAGAAGACTCAATATATCCGAGAACCAACTAAGTCCAGAGCTCTGGATAAAGCACATATTTTCAGATTTTAAGCAGTGTGTGTATGAGCGTAATGAGTGTACATGATCTTGAATTGAGTCACTGCGGACAAGGGACTAAAGGGAATGAAAAGAAAGGGCATTCCAGGCAAAGGAAACAAGATTAATCAATATTAATCTGGAGAGTCATGATGATTTAGTAATTTGGAAGGACTTAGGCAAGGGAGTTTATGGAAGTAGGAAAGTGAGAAATAAGGTTAGAAAGGTAGGCAGAGGCCTGATCATGAAGAATCTTGTGCGGCTTGTAAAAGAGTTTAGATGTTATTCTCTTATAAACAACAGGGATCCACCATCAAGTTTTAAACCTGTTACAGGTAGTTAGATAGGCAAGAGTGGGCAGGAAAGGGTTCTCCCAGCCACTAGGACTGTCAGGTGAAGGTCTGGAAATTATCACACTGCCACTCTAAAAGTAATAACTTGGCAGCTGATGCCAGGGAAAAGCCACTTCCTGATGGTCCACACCTGTTGCACTAAAGTGTTAACTGAATGCAGGCACTAGAGATAAGCAATTTCCTGGGCGTGCACAGTAAGAGACAAAATGGCAGAGTATGAGTTTCCAGGGGCACTCCAACAGAAAAAGGAAAAAAGTCTCAGACGGGCATGCATACAACATCCTAAACACACTGTGTGTGCTCACTTCCCAAGGATAAGGAGGGCACTGGGCTTGCCGGCAACCCATCCTAAAGGAAGAATCATGGGAAAGGGGCCAGCTTCTAAAGTCCTAGGATCAAGGTTAAACACTGCACTTGACCTCGGTGTCTGCTTGGGTCTCTTCCAAGCACACTTTCCTTTCTTTCCTGTTCTAAAGGCTTTTAAAATAAACTTCCACTCCTGCTCTGAAACTTGCCTCAGTCTCTTTTTCTGCCTTATGCCCCCCAGTCGAATTCTTTCTTCTGAGGAGGCAAGAATTGAGATTCCTGTACAGATTCGCCACTGGTAACTCAGATACCTTCTCCTGGTGACAAACCCATGAGTAAAATGATCAGATCTACATTTTTGGAAGATTATCTTGAAGATTAGCTTGAAACGATTCAAAACTGATGGCAAGAAGACACCTAGAAGACAATTTCAATAATCCCAGTGATGAGTACCTCAACTAAAGGTAAAAGCAAGGAGGGTTAAGGAAAAGGCATTTTGGCTGGGCCTGGTGGCTCATGCCTATAATCCCAGCACTTTGGGTGGGAGAGGCAGGTGAATCACCTAAGGTCAGGAGTTCAAGACCAGCCGGGCCAACATGGCGAAACCCCGTCTCTACTAAAAAATACAAAAAATCACCCAGGCATGATGGTGCACGCTTGTAGCCCCAGCTACTCAGGAGGCTGAGGCAGGAGAATCGCTTGAACCTGGAAGGTGGAGGCTGCACTGAGCCGAGATTGTGCCACTGTACTCCACCCTGGGCAAAAGAGCGAGACTCCATCTCAAAAAAAAAAAAATAGGGCATTTGTAACCATTTAGTTCCTGGCAGGGTGAACAAAACAAGAAACATTACCAAAATAGAAATAAGTCTCCAAAGGAAAAAAAAAAAGTACTTCAGTTTTATACATAATGAGTTTGAAGCAATTGTGTGATACCTAAATAGCATGATACCTAAATACCTAATATCATGTGCAAATATGAGAAATTCTGGAGTAAACAAAAGTTTGTTTTCCTCACTGCAGGACTTTTCAGTTCCTTTACTATGCTATATCTCATAAATACAATATGCAGTGTTTACCAAACTCATTGGAACAAGAATATTTTTCTCCAGTCTTCCTATTAACATTTCTTAGGACAATGGGATTCTTTGCAAAGTTATTTGGGAAATATTATTCCAGAAGTTTTCAACAGTCTTTAGTTTACAGAAGAGTAAAGAGTTTATTGAACTGACTCAAAAATAATTAGGAGCAGACTGAAAACTGGACTTGAATAATCACTAAGGTATAAAAAATGTCTTTGCATGGCTCGGGTACTAAAGTTCTATAAGAGGAGGTAAGAATGGAAAAATCTGCCAAGCATTAAATACTCCTACAAAAGGGAAAAAGATGAGAAGGTTGTTAAAAAGGTCAACTCCATCCAAAAACAAAGGAGGGCAATAGTGCTAATGATCCGGGAATTGTGTTAACAGCCAGCCAGACACATACATTAGGGAAGACTAGAAGCTGTTCCCTCCTCCTTTGCCTAAAAAAAGGTAGCCTTGGAACAAGCTATCTTTGTTCAGGGAGGAATCACTGCAGAGCTCCCCCTTAGTTATGTAAATACAGGCAAGCCTCCTACTGCTCAGGGGGACAAAGCAAACGCGGCCTTGGTGAGTGGAGGTTGACTCCTGACAGTACTCCTTGCCAGGCTGAGCCAGCTCTAGGCTGGAAGCTGGCTAATTTGTGGGAAAATTCCAGACCCTTGAGGGAAGAAAAATATTCAGGATCCCAAATGCCACTCTGAGACTGGAAGTTGGTACCCTGTAAGGGCTGAATGAGGAGGATGTGACCCAAGCTTGCTGACAGAATACAAGGAGCCCCTGAAAAGAATTCATCACAAAGCTAGGGAGATATGGCCTGGCCAGGCTCAATGCAAAAGCTAAAATGCTATAGGGATGAAGGAAACTTGTGTGGGCAGTATGGGGTTGAGAAGGGCTGAAAATACAAGGGCATTGCTAGCATCAGAGAACTAAAGCTGTCCCAGGAACCACACAGAACCAGTCTTGTGCAATAGCACCACACTAGCAGACAGAGAGATCAAGCTCCTGTGGGGCTTTGAAGCAAGGCTGATTTAAGTCCCATGGACGACATAAAGCCCAGAGATTTCTGGATAATTTGAGTGGGAAATACTTCAAGAGAGAAACGTCAAACAAGTACCTAAAAAGATTTACACACTAATTCTTCCTGTTTACATATGTATATATGAAAAAATGTTTCCAGGTGTTGATTAATGTGTATGCACTAGACAATAAGGATCTTTCAAGCCATGCCAAGGTGAGGTCCCTGGGGCCATCTGTAGCCAAGAAAGGCTCAAGAGCCTTTGCTTGGGAGGGTTTTCTTGTGACAGGGAACGCCAGGCAGAATTTCACAAAGATAGACAGGTAGTAGTAAACCATTGCAGGCTCTCAAGTAGCTTGTTGGGATGCCTGCGGTGACCTTCTAAACCTCAAGATCTATGATATTTCTGGAATCAATGGTAAGGAAAAGAAAGCATTGACTATGAAACTGGGACTGTACTTCTATTTTATTATTTACATGCTGCAAAATAGGTTCTGGGACTTTGTCTTTATATCTCCTCTCGCATATACAATAGGAGATGTAGAGGCTTAACAAACGGTCTCCAAATTGCCTGGAACTTGGGTAATAAAAGTTAACACATCTACAAACCTGAAATCATTTAACTGGTGAAACACAGTGAATCACTTAGATTTCTCTTACTCTTGGTTGAGAGAACTAGTGAAAACTGGCTCAAAAAAGAGAAAAGGAGGAATGTATTGGTTCATGGAAAAACCTATAGATATACATTTAGCTTTGGGCACAGCATTGATTCCCACTTCACATGGTATCACTAGGTTCATCTTCAACTCTATTCCCTCTGAACTGGGTCCATTTTGAAACTCCATGTGGTTCCTGGAGATGGTCCCAAGGAGATGGTTATAGCTCCTTGAAGCCTCAGACTCACATCTACACTCACATCTACACTCTTCTGTATCAGGAAGAGAGAAAAATAAAACTACCCTTGCAAATGTCTTATTGGTCCCAACTGAGTGACTCACCCCATTCCTGAACCATCACTATGTGGTCAAAGGCATGGGATATAATTGATTAAACCATCCAAACTCTGTAATTAAGAAAGAGGAAAGTGTGGTTTCTCAAAGGAGATCCAAGGCCACAGAAGGAAAGAGAAAAGATGGCTGTGCAAAATAAAATAAAATAGTGCTATACAACATTAGAAAGAACAAATTTTATTTCTTATCTCACCTTCTAATATCATTAGTTCTCTTGCACTTAATTCAAAATTCGACACCTATGTTTACCAATGAATCCCACAACCATTAAAAATAATAATAGTGATAATGACATTAACAATAAGAGTACTTACCTTGGACCTTGACACTCTGTTAAGCACTTGACATACATGATTTCATTTAATACTCACCTAAACTCAATACATGGATGAGGAAACTGAAGCTCAAAGAAGTCAAGTTACTTGCCCAAGACTGTATACTAATAGGGAGCTTAACTGGAATCCAAACCAAGATCTAACTCAGAAACCATGTATTGTTTTGTTTTTCAATTTTTTATTTACATAGGTTCTGCGGGAACAGGTGGTATTTGGTTACATGAGTAAGTTCTTTAGTGGTGATCTGTGAGATTTTGGTGCACCCATCACCTGAGCAGTATACACTGAACCCAATTTGTAGTCTTTTATCCCTCACCTCCTTTTCACACTTTCCCCTGAGTCCCAAGTCCACTGTATCATTCTTATGCATTTGCATCCTCATAGCTTAGCTCCCACATATGAGTGAGAACACACAATGTTTGGTTTTCAATTCTTGAGTTACTTCACTTAGAATAATAGTCTCCAGTTCCATCCAGGTTGCTGCAAATGCCATTAATTCATTCCTTTGTATGGCTGAGTAGTATTCCATCATATATACAATTTCTTTATCCACATTGATTGACGGGCATTTGGACTGATTCCACATTTTTGCAATTGTGAATTGTGCTGCTATAAACATGGGTGTGCAAGTATCTTTTTCGTATAATAACTTATTTTCCTCTGGGTAGATACCCAGTAGTGGGACTGCTGGATCAAATGGTAGTTCTACATTTAGTTCTTTAAGGAATTTCCACACTGTTTCCTATAGTGGTTGTACTAGTTTACATTCCCACCAGCAGTGTAGAAGTGTTCCCTGATCACCACATCCATGTCAACATCTATTATTTTTTGATTTCTTAATTATGGTCATTCTTGAAGGAGTAAGGTGGCATCCCATTGTGGTTTTGATTTGCATTTCCCTGATCATTAGTGATATTGAACATTTTTTCATGTGTTTGTTGGCCATTTGTATGTCTTCTTTTGAGAATTGTCTATTCATGTCCGTAGCCCACTTTTTGATGGGATTGTTTTATTTTTCTTGCTAATTTGAGTTCCTTGTAGATTCTTGATACTAGTCCTTTGTTTGATGCATAGATTGTGAAGAATTTCGCCTACTCTGTCGGTTGTCTGTTTACTCTGCTGACTGTTCATTTTGCTGTGAAGAAGCTCTTTAGTTTAATTCTTAACTAAAATACAACTCTTTCTCTCTCTCTCTCTCCCAATAATGTTCTTACCTGTATCTCTGACTCACCCCTAAGCTGATGTTCTGAATTCCTTTTGACAGTGCCTGTCCTGAACCTGAACATGATGAAACTATCCTATTGCAATTCAAATCAACTGGACCTACCACTGGCCAGGTATGGATACTCTTTGATTTAAGAAAACATAGCACTTTACACTGTGTGTCATGGGAAGCAGGCCCTTCACACTCACCCAGAGGCAGGGTAAGGAGCTGACTTTAGTCACTCATCTGGACAGTGGCAGCCTGACTTCTATCACTCTCTAGAAATTGTCTCATTAAAGAAAAAATCCCATGTGCTTATGCACTATAAATGTGCCAACAGACAGCTCAGTAGGAAACATTTCCAAAGAGTGAGTTAATCATAAACTGACCATTGAAACAGTTAAGGAAAATTCTTTATATACAGTATGGAAATGAACAAAGTTACAGATACCGTCATGATGTCAAAAAATAATATAGTAATTTCTAATATTATTAGAGGAAACATTTTAATTACATTTACATTAGAGGAAACATTTTAATTACATTTCTTAAGCAAAGAAGTTAACTAACAAGATTTTATTTATTTTTGTTACCAGAAAGCCAGAAAGAGATTCATCTTTTTTCAAAAGTAAATGGTTTTTCAAAACATAAACCCTCAACGTCCCCCATTCCCCCCTTCTTCCCCCAACAGACCTCAGCAGTCTTAGACAAGAAATCTCCCTCTTTCAGGAACTTTTTTCAGTATTTAACAATCCTGAAGAGTGAGAGTCATATCTAACCTCAAGGCCTCTGCTGACTTTTAAATGAGTTCAAGTTACTAAACTCACTCCTCTTTCCTGTGTGATTAAAAAAAAAAGTGTAGAAAGTGTTTCAAACTATTCTAACTTTTGTTGATGTTGGTGGAGATTGAAGTGAATTACTATTGAGGAAAGAGCTCAATGCTAAGAATTAAAGGTATAGCAATGAAAGGCAGAATTATCATAAGCCCTTCTGGAGGAGCCCAAATGGATGCTCTTCACCATCTCACAAAATACAAATTATCATTTGTGTTAACATTGTTTCCAGGATTTTCCAAAAGAAAACACATCCATATCAAGCCTAAGAGTCAAAATAAATTTCCTAAGCCCCAAACAGAGGGAGAGCTTGGACAAAGTTTAATGAGAAGAAAACACCACAATGAGAAAAGGGTGAGGAGGGTGGAGCTGAGAATTGATTGCATGTGTATAGAGAATCGGTGAATCACATGCCTATTTAGAGTTAACAACTTTAACCATCACTGGGCTGCAGACTCATGCAGTATCCTCAATCTTTCCTTTCTTTCTAAAGTATAAGTAGATGCCAAGTAACACATCACCTGTCTTTTTAAATTTTTTAAATTCCTTTAATTTTCTTCTATAAGTTCATCCTTTTCCCTGACCATTCACAGAGCAGTGAGACCCAAAACACAGACAGTGAACAAGAAAAACAGGACAGAGAAGCCAGAGGCCTGAGCTCCAGATCTTGTTCCTCTTCCCAAGCAAGCAGACCCTAGAATCACTATCCAAGCACCTCCCCATGTCTTAGCTTCCTCATCTGAAGAATGTCTTCACAAGAGTATTATGACAATCAAATGAAGTCAGTAATATTAAGTACTCTGAAAACTTCAAATGCTATAAAAACACTAGGTGCTGCTATCACAATTAATACGTTCTTCGGCAAAAAGACGCCAAATACACATGAATTCCAGATTCACCAATGTAGGAAATCAGGCAGACAGGAGAGGACACATAGATATTTTTCATCTTAAGTTAACAGAACATTTAATTAAATCCTAAGGAATGGAGGAAAATAACCTATCCACATCCTGTTAAAATGTATATTTCACAACATCAGAAATTATTTTGTTGCTGAATTAACACTCTATTCACATTTTTTCAACTTAAAACTTCAAAACTACAAGAATTATTTCAATTCCGTTACCCACAAGCTAGGACCTATAACTGGGAAAAATAATAGTACCCACATGTTGGGATTGATGTGCTGATTCCCTCAATATATGCAAAGTACATGTTATGTGCTACGTGAGTGTTTGCACTATGGTACAGTAATGGAGAATCGGCTAGACCTGAGTTCAAACCACTGCTTCAATCGCTAATAGATATGTGATTTGGGATGCAGATTTTCTCACCTGCACAATGAAAAGAAAAATGTAGTACCTACCTCCTAACATTGTCACAATTTTTAAAATTATACATGAAGACTGAAAAGACTGCATATTTTAAGTGTTCAATTAGTGGTGGTATTGGCAGTTTTTACTTAGATATATAATGCTTAATACTATTAGTATTGGTAAATTATGAAGTGATATCACAAATTCTTTAACTTTCAGTGTTTTCTTTAGATCATACAGTTCTATAGAGATAGCTACTCCAATCTTGGCAGTAGCAAAATATAAGTGACTATAATGTAGGTTCAAGTCCTAAACCACAATCTCATGTTTAATTCTGTTTCAGATCTACCACTGCTAAAATATTTTAAGCAGTCAAAAATACATTTATCCTTGAGAAGCATACAGTTTATGCTTTCACATTCAGTTTTTTTTTACTTTGTATAATTTAGTTTATTATACAAATGACAGTAAAATAGTGAATTTTAAAGCTTCTCCCTAACCTTTCATTGTGAATGAACAGTGACGCAGGGAGAAGAGACATTCAGAAGAAAAATCATGTATGTATTATTAAAGTAGAAGTGATAAAATGTTCAGAATGACAATGTATTTAAAAAATAACCTTGTTGGAATTCTACATCTATCATTATCAAAACACACTTATTTGATGAAGCTAAAGATAAGCCAGAAGGCTAATATGGCTGGATGAGAATAGCATTTTAAAACGTTTTCAGCAAAATTCTAGAAACGTGTCCATTTTAGATCCATTATTTCCTGTTTAGTTCCAAAATCGAATTTCATACAACAAGTGCTATTATTCCAATAGTTTTTTCAATTGTCACTAGTGATCTTGATCCATATATTGCATTCATAATATCCAAAATAAAAGAATATTTCATTAATAACAGGCATTTTCAAAGCTTAAATATATTTCAAAAACCAACGACAGTTAAAGTAGGGGTTCTAAATTTTTGCATGTCTTATTAAGCTTTGTTGTACAGACTAAAATTTTGGTTTCGTAGACTTTCAATTTTTTGTAGTATCAACTCTCCTACAACCTTCTGTTGTCTAATCAATCTAGAATGCAATCTCATTCCAGTAGAACACCACCATGAATTTTAAAGTATTTATATATTTTCCAACATTTATCAACACCATTTCTTGCAAATTTAAATGAAAAATAAATACTTCCTTAATGAGCTTTAAAAAGTCAAGACTTTTTCATTTTTCATTTCCCCAATTCATTTTCATTTTTCATTTCCCCAAAAGAGAAGGTGAAAATAAAGAAAAATCAAGGAAGATTTTTTTAAAGGTGCAGGAGGAATAGGCGGAAGGATAAAAGAAAAATAAAACCAGAAATATCTCTGATGTTTTTCAGGGACAACAGCCTAGAGAAGTGTCCACCTCACCTGTGATTCATGGCCACAGACAAATGTGCTCCCATTTCCTTACTAGGGGCTTGGCTTTCAGTTCGTTGTACAAATTATCATCTTTTATCCTCCATCACTTTTTGGACCTCAAGACAGTTAAATCACAGCTTTCCAGAGATTAAAGGAATCTTAGAAACCACATTCTTATCCCCCCTTCCTTTTGTACAGCTTTCCAAGCTGGCAGGCAGCCTGATGCCCGAGAAGGCTAGTGCCTTCTAGATCACAAAATGACCATGGGTTAAGACCGGAGAGAGAACCACGGCCTTTCCCCTCCCCAGGTAGAGTGGCTTCGCCACATGCGCTGTATTTCAGCATCAAATTTCCTATATTTCTGTCTCAAGTTTATGCTGTTTAGCAAAAAGCAATCCATTGGTTATTTTCTAATGAAAATATTACATCTCAGAGGTAAAACAATGTATACTCTCAAACAGCCTTTTGATAAGACACTAGCACCTGAATTACAAGAATAAGGACAAACTTCTCAATAGCATTAGTTTTTTCCTCCTTATTTGCTTATTTTCATAATGCAATTACATCAACATAAGCTAAAGTCCTGTCACCTTAATTACCTGACTCTTTTATGGCTAGTTACTTGTGAGAGGTTTATGTCCACTCACTTCGTAATAAATGACCATAATTTTTGAAAGGATGATTTGTTTCACTTATTATACATGTGTTTAGTGTGCATACAGATAATAACAGTAAATATTAAAACAATTTCCATGTGAAAAATGTCCTTGAAATCCAACAAATATCTGCTGAAATTCAAGCAACAGAAATTATTCAACAATCTCGAACACTTGTGATTCATGTCTTCTCTGAGTCACCTAACCAAGTGTCAAAATAGAGAAAAGGACAACAGAACATTCTCAACTTCCAAAAATTAGCAGCTTTCAGATATAGAGAAGACTGGAGGCAAAGAATTCTGGTCCTCAGGCCTAAGTGCCCAGTGATCAACCTAAAGGGCAGATAATAGTAACCCTATCCTCTGAGGTGACCAGCAGAAAAAAATTATCTCTGGAGAAAAGATTCCCTCCCTGTATACTATTCTAATTACAAAATAATTCTAATCTCATTTGGAAAGTTGATGCTAATTTTTTGGTGGTGGTGTTGTATGTGTGGGGTTTCTTTTTTGTTGTTGTTTTTTGGTTTTTGATTTGCTAAGCCATCTACATGTGAAATTTAACTATATAATGCAGATACATAAACCACTTAAGTCACATGCCCTACTTCAAGATTTGAAACAATTTGCTTAAATGCTTCCCAGTTAAAAAGTAATACTAAAAATGAAGTATAATTACCTTTCCAAAGTCACGAACATCAAACAGGTCAAATGCCTCGAAAAGTTCACTTTTCCTCATTCCAAACGTCTCACAACAGGCCGTGAGAAATGTCCTTATGTTCTTCAAACAGAGAAACTGAGGAATGGAAAAGAGCTGTTAGCATATAGTTAATTATTCTGAATGCTATCCATCCTCTGTAACACTCAGACTGCTCTAAAAATGACAAGAAAGCATCAAGCAGCCTTTGAGGTTGCTTTTCAATTACTCATTCAGCAGTACTGACCGAGCCTGCAGTCTCTCTCAGGCACAGGTGATACAGCTGTGACCAAGGCAATTTCTACCCTCATGAAACTTACATTCTAATATGAAAAGACAGACAAAACAGACAAAGCAACAAACACAAATAAGCAAGTATTTTTACTTTCATATGGTGGTAAGTGCAATAGAGAAAAATAAAGCCTAGAGGAGGGATCAGGAGAGTTGGTAGGGCTGGGTGGGGGAACTTAAACAGGATGGTTAGAGAAGGTCTCACAGAGAAGAGGATGGTGGAGCAGAGATTTGAGGTACAAAAGGAGCAAGCCAGGGAGAACCATAGCACACAACAGCCCAGCCTAAAGAAGTGTCCCATACCAAGGCCCTGACATAGAGGCCTCTGAGCATGTCTGAGAAAGGGGCCAATGCTGCAAGGCAGAGTGAGTAATGGGGGAAAAGGAGGAGAGATGGAAAGCTAGTGGGGTCAGATGATGAAGATCTTTATTGGACAGTTTTTACTCTGACTGATATGGGAGGTCACTGGAGGCCTTGGCCAAAAGGAGGACATAATCTGATGGTTTAAAAAGGTCTTTTTGGCCTGTTATGCTGAATATAGAGTGAAAGGGGCTGGAGCTAGGGTGGAGGCAGGAAAACCAGACAGAAGGCTCTTGCAATAACCCAGGTGAGAGACAACTGTGGGAAGACCACAGTGTGGTCACTTTTTGACTGTGTTAAATCTGAGAGGCCTATTAGTCATCCAATAAGTGTGGAGTCCAGGGGATAGGTGTGTACTTCAGACAGAAATATGGGAGTCTTTAGTGTACAGAGGACTGTTAACCATGACACTGGCTGAAATGACTTTGGAAGAGAGCAAAGAAGAGGAGAGTACCTGAGCCAGGAAACTTTAAAGGATCAGGAAAAGAGGAGGAGCTCACAAAGGAGTCTTAGTAAGAGTGACCAGTGAGGAAGTAGGAAAACCAGGAGATAGGGTTTTCCTGAAGCCAAGTAAAGAAAGTGTTTCTAGATGAAGGGAGTGAAAAACTATATCAGATGCCGCAGATGGCCAAATAGGATTCAGACCAAAGGACTGGTCAACACTGCCCATGGATTCTGGCAGTGTGAAAGTCACGGGTACCTTGACAAAAGCAGGCTCTATATGGAGGAGTGGGGTGAAAGGCTTCTTGGAGTTGGTTTCAGAGACAAAGAGAGAAAAGGAAGTGAAGACAGAATATAGACTCCTGAGTTTTGCTGCAGAGGAGAACAGAGAAATGGTCAAGAGTTTTAAGAAACAGCAGAAGATGTCAAGACATGTTTCTGTTTTGATGGGAATAACCTGATAGAGAGGGGAAAGTTGGTCACAAAGGAGAGAGGGACAGTTCCCCAAATGTAGTCCTGATTAGGTGAACTGGGGAGGGATCAAGTGTTTAAGTGCAGCAGCTGACCTTAGAGAAGAGCATGGTCAGCTCATGCACACTGTAACAGGGAGATAGGAGGGAAGGCAGACGCTACTGACTACTTAAAAAAAAAAAAGTTAAAATTTGCTTTCAGTGTCTAAAAGACTCAGATCCACCTAAGCAAAATACACACATACCCTAACTGCAGTGGCACATATTTTTTTAAAAATATACATGTGAAAACTTTAAATAAATGCATTTTATTATATGTAAGTTATACCAAAATAAAGTTTAAAAAAATGGAAAAAAACCTACTAACCATCAAAAAGTGAGCAACGTATCAGCTAATTATTGTATCTTTGCTTTTTTAAAAGTGTTGCCAATGTCTGAATTCATTGTTTTGTTTATCTTGGTTTGTTTTTTTAATTTGCAGAAAGCATACCTTTTTTTACTTCATCTATTAATACATTTGAAACATTTGGATTATTCATAGGCTTAACTTAGACACACTTTACCCTTCACAGGAATCATTCTCAGAGGCTTAAATATTTCAGGAGGGATTAAAACCACAAGGGAAGCATCATAAACCCTTTGAAACACAAAGGCAGCAGGTAATCAGCACATGCAGTTACTGCTTTCACTTTAAAAAATTCATAAGAGACCTTTAAGACACAGAATCACTCTGCATGTAGCTCTTCCACATAGAATTGCTTATTTACAGATTAAAAGCCTTGCATTCTACCAAGACAGATAATAATTACTCTCTTGGGGATTATGCAACGGCTCTCTTGCAATATCGTTGACATAATTAAGTGCCTGACTCATAGCTCACCAAGGAACAAAGCATAATTGCACACACCACCCTCTGAAGATTTCCCACCAAACTCAAACTTTCCCCACCTGTAGGGAAAGCTGCAGAAGACTTCCACTAAAGTGCTTTGATCACTAATTCAGAAAAGCAAGTATTATTACTAAAAGTTAAAACAATATGAAATATTGCATGCACAGAAGATTTAAAAAGAGGCCTTCCCCTTACTTCTGGAATTCATCTTAAACTTACTTGTCCCTTAACTAGTTCAGATCTACTAAATTCCACAAATATTTACTGAATTTCAAAGTCACTTATATACTCTCACTTTTCCAGGCAATCCTCAAATTTGGTCACTCCTTTATGTATTTTTCAGTTTTTGAATTCCTACAACATTACACACACTGGAAATGTTAAAAATGAACAAGACAAAGCTTTTCCTCAAGCTTCTCTATTAAATTTATCAGGAGATTTTCCCACTGCTCCAAAATGTGACTAAATTAGTGCTGAGTCTAGTGTGAGCCTAGTGTTATTCACTAGGCTCACATTTCACTCAATGCTCACAAGTGTGTGGCTCTGTGCACACATAAGAACAGAGCTGAGGAATAGAGGGAGTGAGGCTGCCAGCCTGCCAGCAGTCCACTCCAGGACTTTTGCTTTGCTTTTACCAAACTGATTTTTTTTCCAGTTTATTTATTTTATTTTTTTGAATTTCAGAACAAAAGTTGAAAGAATACAATGAACATGCCATCTACATGCAACAATTGCAACATAGTGCCATATATGCTTTTGCATCTATACCCTTTCTATATTTATAAATTTATCTTGTTGAGCTATTTGGAAATGAATTACAGATAACACTTGACTCCTAAACACTCTGACTCTACATGCAACTCCTAGGAATAAGGACATTTTTCCTACAGATCAACAATACCATTATATCTAAGAAAATTAACAATAATTTCATATTATCTAATATCCATTCCATATTCAAATTTCCTCAATTGCCCACTTTTAGTAATATTTTTTTCCCCAGTCTAGGATCCAGTCATGTTTTACCCACTGCATTTGGCAGTTTTATCTTTTCAGTATCTTTTAATCTAAAAATCCTTTTGCCTTTATTCTTCTTTAATGACATTGACTTTTTGAAGAGTCCAGGCTGGCTGTCTTACAAAATGTCCCAAATTCTGCATTTGTTTGGTTGTTTCTCCATGGTATCATTAAAGCTATTATTCTTTCACTTGTATTTCCTGTGAACTGAAAGCTAAATCTAGATTCAAATTAAACAGTTCTGATAAAAGTACTTCATACTGTGAACTTCATATTTCATCACATCAGAAGACACAAAATGTTAAGGTGTCCCATCATTACTGAGGCTAAACTCAATCATTTAGTTAAGATGGTTACTGCCACATCTCTCTATTGTAAAGTTACATGTCCCCCCTTTATAGCAGTAAATAACCCAGGGGTGAAGATGTGGTACCATGTGGCTGTCCTATTTCCCAATAATTTTTCACAATGAGATTAGTATTCCTTGATCATCCTTGCTTCAATTATTCCATATGAGACTTTAAAATAGTGATTTTTCTAACTCTATCATTCTTTTCTTACTTATACGCTAGTATTCTTTTGTAAAAAACAGAAAAAGAGCTTCCCCGACCTCCCTTTTTTTCTATTTTTGTAATAATCAATTGCCATCATTTTTTTTTAATGCTCATATTGTCCCACATTTGGCCACTGGGAGTCCCTTCAAATTGGTTCATGTTTCCTTTTGACATAATTAATAATTACATTAATCTTTGTTTCATTGCTTTCTTATATCAAGTTGTCCCAGGTCCATCTCACATTTTCACGCTGTAGTTCTGCAATCAGCCATTTCTCCAAGTAAGTCTTATTTTCATTTATACAATAAATAGTATTTGGAAACCACCACACTGCTCCTAGAATACAAGAGCCAATTACATGAGAAGAACAAATACCTCCACCATTTGCTTAAGCAGTCTATCAGTTGCAACAGAACAGCTCATATACACAGGATTGGCCTAACTGGCCTCTAATGTCCCTCTCAGAAAATTCTATAATTTTCCTTGTGGAGTGCATAATAAGCCAACTCTTATCTCACTGTGTTCAGACAAAAAGAAAATTGAGATAACTGAAGAAAACTGATGAATATATGATTTTATGGCTAGAGATGGGGTGTTTTGGCACATTACTCGAGTGTTTTTTTCCCCAGTCTATTCATTCTTTGAGATTAGAAGTTATTTGCTAGACCTTTGAATCATCTGAAGCAACTTCAAATATACTGCCTTCAGAGATAGTTTATGAGTCAGAAGGGCAAATCCAGCTCACTGTTTCATAACCATACCTATTTTTGACAAAAAAAAATTGTACAACTTTGCTAAATCATCTAACTTATTTACATAAGTTAACTTTACAATTTGTTAGAATTTAGAATTTCAGGACTTAGAATTAAATAACTTTAAATTTCTTTAAATATTCAGTGTATCCATATAAGAGTTGCCAATTAAGGATACACAAAAGTTTAAATAGCCAAGCATCCTCATTTAACAAATATTCATGAGGTGCCTCTTATGCACTAGGCATAATGAAACTCCATAAAACAAATCCCCAATTGGGTAGTGATTTAGTAATATATTAAACAAATGTTAATTGAATAAAAATGCCAAGAGCTGGGTACAAGAAAAGCAAACACGATCCAGACTCTATACTCAAAGACTTATTATAGTGAGACAGAACATACAGACACGTGAGTCCACGGTTGCCCAATAGTTTGGCAAGTGCAATGAAGAATACATTCAGATGCTCCTTGAGAGCCCTAGGGTATCAGGGACAGCTTTCTGGAATAACTGATACATGAGGTAAGAAAGGATGAGTGGAAGTCACCTATACAAAGAGAAGGAGTGGTTGGTGTTTAGAAGGCAGAAAGGCAATTTCCAGACTTGCAGTGAGAGGATGCTCCAGGTAAATGGCAAAGAACGTGCATGAAAGCATGGACCACTTGGGGCAGTGGAAGTGGTTGAGATGGACACTTCTCTGGACAAGAGCACTGACAGAAGGAACAGAAGAGGGGAGCTGGGATGTCCATGGCATGCCAAAGAGATCTTGGCTTTGTCCTAGAAGTGATGAGGTTAAAAGGTCTTAATTAGAAAACTGGAGGCCAGGCACGGTGGCTCACGTCTGTAATCCCGACACTTCAGGAGGCCGACGTGGGCAGATCACCTGAGGTCAGGAGCTCGAGACCAGCCTGGCCAACATGGCAAAACCTCATCTCTGCTAAAAATACAAAGATTAGCTGGGTGTGGTGGCGCACAACTATGGTCCCAGCTACTGGGGAGGCTGAGGCATGATAATTGCTTGAACCTGGGAAATGGAGGTTGCAGTGAGCTGAGATCACCCCACTGTACTCCAGCCTGGGCAACAAAGTGAGACTCTGTCTCAAAAAAAAAAAAAAAAAAAAAAAATGCACCAAAGGAAAGTGGAATACTTAGCTTTGCATTCATGATTATTGGTGTTGTAGTGATGTTTCAGTGCTTGCTATGTGTCAAGCTCTATGCTAAATGTTTATGCCATTCAATTCTCACAACAATCCCATCAGAAAAGTTTTAATTTTTTTTAATACATACTGAGGCTTAGAGATTTACCAACGTTTACATAACTGCTTTTGCCAAAGCAATTGAGTCAGGATTCAAATCCAGACATTCTGGCTACAGGGCCCATATCCTTAACTACTATGTTATACTAACTCCATTTTTGCAGCGTATAGAATTAAATGTTTTTCTTCTTACTAGAGAGATGATGTGGCATAGGAAGACAAGATAAGGGCAACCAAGACATTACCATATAATTTAACAAGAAATAATGGGATTTAGACTAGGATAGTAGAAGGAAAAATGGGAAGAACTCTAGGAGACTACATGGAAAAGAAATATTTGGTAATTGACTGACTGTGTGTGGGGAAGCAGTGGAAGAGAAAAGAGAAGACCTCAGAATTATAACCATACCTCTCTCTGCCTTGGGCACTGGAAGGACAGCAGGGCATTCACTGAAAATGGTAACTTAGCAAATTGGGGGACAGAGTATGTGAAAAGGAGGCCAGGGAGTCAGTTAATTCTTGTCTTCACATATAAAAACTCCTAGTAATTAGATGCTGCCTAGCCTCTCTCTCAGGTATACCCAGTGAAAAGTGATGTATTCTAACAACAAAGCCATGTGTCTTCAACAACCATGCTTAGCCTCTCTCCCTCTTCAGACGAGTATGAATAGCTCGCTTATTTCAAGGTGAGGAAGGAAAATGGTAGAAAAGCACTGAATATCAATGCACATAACTTCTGAAGAAGAAAGTTTAACACCATCAAGGTCTAAAACATCCTAAAATTATACATCAGGCCAAAGCTCTCTGGATTCGAAAATGTTTCATAACCAGGTAGCTACCACAACAGACAAGGCATGAGTGGCTTTTCAAGGTGCAGCCTCCTGTTACCACTTTAATGTTAGCAATATTGACGCTTAAAAAAGGAAACATTTGAAGGTCAAACTGCTAAAGTTCACTATAAAACTCTGAATCGCTCCTTTTCCTCTACCCCTTAAAAATGTATGGTTTCCTTTTTCTCTATGTGTAAAAGCCATCTTGACTTTTCTCAAAGATATGAATGCAAACAGGATGGCTTCCCTCTTTTAACTGAAAAAATAAATACCAACTTCTCCAAAACTGCTAGCAATAATGGACTAGTGGTGTCAACTGAGGCCATTGAAGAGGAAAAACCTCTACAGCTTATTGTGAGATGAGTTATTTCAATCCCAACTGAGAAATGACATTTCATGAGAAGGTCGGTGAGTCCTAATAGACCTTCACACCATGTAGATTTTCTAACTTATATTTGATGAGGCAAGGACCACCCAGAGCCAACCTGTGTGTTGAAAAAAGAAGTTCTCAGCGTCTCAAGAATAAAGAAGTTCTCAGTAGGACACTTGCTATTGAAAGATCGGCCCTGAATTTGAGGGTCTGGCATAATTCAAATTATGAGTGGCCATTATAATAAGATGATTGGCAGTTTCAAAAGGCACAGAAGAGACAACCATGAAGCCGATTTACAAACATTAAGGTACAAGAAGAATTCTCCTTCTTAGCTGAGTCTCAGCTTAGACTTTATCAAGCCTCTCCTTAGTCCTCTTCTCATCATAACTCCTCCTCTATACCTCTCCAAAGGGCTCAGATCATCCTTTTTTTAACTGGTAAGGAGGAAGAGGTGTAAGGAATATAATAACATCAAGCTTCTCTCTTACTGGAGTTCCCTATTTCTGTCCCTTTCACCATATCTTCTCTATATCTCTCTTTTAAAATTAGGTGAGCTAAATCTTACATCTCCTAGAAATTTAATAAAAAAAGAATTTGTATTTGTATGAGGACCTTATTTGTACTTTTCCCCTGTGAATCAGTGGGTCCCAAGAGAAGGGGCATCATCATCCTCATTCTAAGAAATCATATCTTCAGATATCCCCTGAATTACAAAATAAGTATGCTACATGTGGTATCAGTTTAGGACTGCACAATATGAAGCTTCAAATTATTTTCATACTGATGCTAATATCACAGTAAATGATGACCCTAAAGGACATGCAGAGAGGACATAAATGGAGAAGGGTTGTTTCTAAGCTCTAATCTTGTGATCAGTTCACTAAACCAAAACCTCCCTATTCTCAGCAAATTAAAAGTCAATATTTCTGTTTTGATTATTGTCCAGGCCACAACTCATTTCTAATGGGTAATTTTTTAAGTCATTCGTTCAAAAATTTAGGAATTTACCATTTAAAGTTAACAGGTTTTTTTTTCACAGTATTCAATGATAATGTATTTTCATGAGTTATATGTAATTATATTGAAATGGCTAAGCTCATAAATGCAGGGCTAAATTGTAAAAACACATGCACCCTCTTTGGTCTGCAGCACCTGGCTCACATCTGTTATGGTAATAACTGTGCTTGACTATAATATATCTGTCTGACTACCTAGTGCCCTATGAAATAGTAAATATTTGAGAGTAAAGAATACATCTATATTGTCTTTGTATCCCAAAGCTTTTATAGCACATACATGTTTTCAAATGAATTGATGAATGAATCCTGATGCAGTTTATCTCTAGGAAAAATTAAATGCAACGATTCCTTAGTAGTCAGGGAACTCAGTAAAATTTTACATTAAATTGTCATCATATCCTCTTATTTCAATGTTAATGTAGCAATGTGTCTTTTTAAACTTACCTAAGAACATTTTTAGAAGTTATGTTAATATTTATAAATAATATCAATAAAGATTTTAAATTATTAGGCAATTACATTCTTAAGTATGATCTTTAGTCTGTGTTTCCTGCCTCTGGTGTGTGTTCAATGGGAAGCTGCCAACTGATTTTCAGGGGCCCTTGGCCAGCAGTCACCATAACACATACACACAAGCCCTCTGCTGCTTTCAACAGCTCTTGTCCTTATAAGAGGAAGCACTGCACCCCTCTCCCTTGGCAGAAACTTAGACTTAGAAACTTAGTTTCAAAGGTTTTTCTCTCAACCCCTGCATTAGTCCCTGGACACACAAAAGAAAAACAAGCAGCATCTTTACTCCTCCTTTTGTGTTGTTAGTCTTTGCACTAAAAAACTGAATACCTGGGAAGTATAGAGGTCAAAGTTAACCTGAATCATCCATTTTCCTAAGTTAATTAACCTGCTAATGAAAGTGGTGCATGTCACTGCCTTTAGTGAAAGAAAGTAGCACTCAACTATTTTGTCAGCCAGAAGACAGCTAGCTCAAAGCAACCCAGAGATGGGGCCCAGTTTACAAAAAAAAAAAAAAAAAGTTAAAAAGAATAAGACCTAGTATTTGTACAACAGGGGGACTATAGTCAATAACAACTTAACCGTACATATTAAAATAACTAGAAGAGTACAATTGGGTTGTTTATATCACAAAGGATAAATGTTTGAGGGGACAGATACCTAATTTTCCATAATGTGATTATTACACACTACATGCCTGTACCAAAATAGCTCATGTACGCCATAAATATATACACCTATGTACCCCCCAAAATTAAAAATAAATTTATTATTATTATTATTATTATTATTATTATTTTGAGACAGGGTCTTTCTTGCTCTGTCACCCAGGCTGGAGTGCAGTAGTGCAATCTCAGTTCACTGCAGACTCAATCTGATCTCATGTGCTCAAGTGATCCTCTCACCTCAGCCTCTAGACTAGCTGGGACTACAGGCATGCACCACCATGCCTCACAAATTTATTTTTTATTTTTTTGTAGAGATGAGGTCTCACTATGTTTCCCAGTCTGGCCTTGAACTCCTAGGTTCAAATGATCCTCCCACCTTAACCTCCCAAAGTGCTGGGATTATAAGCATAAGCATCATGCCTGGCCCCAAAAAAATTAAACAATTTTTTAAAATATAAAAATTTTTAAAAATATGGCACAATCTACATTCCAAAGAAAGCTTGCAAGGTTTTCTACTTAGGGCATGGAAAATAAGCATTTCTTTCTACACACATGATAAAGAAGTAGCAGAATACAGTAACTAAAGTCAGGATTTGGTATCAGTGGAAACTGTGGTGGTTTAGCAATAGTAATGTCAGCAGTAAAAATAACAGTGGAATAGAAGTAGTGGTAATAATTGGAATAGCAGTGGTGTTGGTAGCAGCTGCTAACACAAGCATGGAGGGTATCTAGGCTAGAAATGGACTGCCCTTCCAAGGCAGAGGAGCTTCAGAACGACACACCAGCCAAGAAAACAGCTCCCTGTGAAGCAGGGAACAAGAATCGCCATGCTTGCCTTGCCCCAGGAGGAGGGGAGCTGGGGTTTTTCCTCATTAGAGTACAACATTCAAAATGAGGAAAAAGTCTGTAGTGACACATAAGTCTGTCGCTTTTATTTCTTTTATTTTTATTTTTTTGAGATGGCATATTTTTCCTTACCTGGATAATACTACTATATGATATGCTAATGGCAGACTAATGCTAATGCTACATCAATTCACTAAATGAATTCTGTTTTGCTGTAATTTGAACTCTCCTCACCGCAACTTATTTAAAAAGTACCAACAGTTAAAAAAAAAAGAAAAGAAAAATATAGTCAAAAAACATTACATTTTAATTCCCCATGAGTAAATTGATAAGTAATTGGAAAGTCATCACTGGGAGAACATGGAATAGTCAAGCATAACAAACCTACAGAAAGATAATTATCTACAAATGTAGGAGGTACATTTACCTGCCTACCCACCTCTTCAAGCCTAAGTCTCTTCTTCCTCATTTAACCTGCCCTTGACTTGTAACAGTACTTACCTGTATCAGGTAAGTACTGTTACAATTCCCATTTACAGACAAAGCCACTGGGGCACAGACAGGTAAAACAACCGGCCCTACCTCACATAGCCAGTAAGTGATGGGGCAAGGTTCTAACCCACGCTGTTGGCTCCCAAACCATGCCTTTAACGACCATGATATTCTGTCTCTTATATGGCAGACTGTCCCAAACTAGGGAGCTGGGAGCTACAGGTTCTTTCTTGAAGGGGATGGTAATCTTGTGAAGGAGAGAAACACATGAACAGGACATGTCAATCCCACTAGGTTTAGTTCCAACGAAGGGAGATTCATATCTCCAAGGAAGTGGCTGAACTGAACATCCAAGGATGAACAAAAAGGTCATGAGAAACAGTATGGTGAGAAGCAAGAGGACTAGCACATGCAAAGGCCTGGCCAAAATTTTGGAGGAAATGCAGGAATTCAACTGGAAGTCAGAATTAATTTCTCCATAAGGACAAGGTAATGCCTCATGGCCATGACCCTGCCTCCTACAAACAACTTACAGTACTGACATATGTCCCAGGTATGACACCAAGAGCTTGCCATGGAGTATCTCAGTTAATACACATAACCCGATGAAGAAGATACCATTAATCCATTCTATCCATAATGAAACTGAGATGGAAACTGAGATGCCACAAATAACCCAAAGCTATGGTAGCTAACAAGTGTAGAGTCAAATCTGAAGCCCCTGCCAGCACCCCTCCCCGCCATGCTACACAGCCCCTCAGGGAGGGGTTCTACAGCAGCCTTAGGACTGGACTGCAGGCACCTGCCACTTATCCAGACTTGTGTTCCATTCTAAGGAACGCCTGGCAGGATGCCATTCCTCAGGAAAACGTACCACAACCAACTTAAATTGTTGGAACAAACAAAGTTGAGGACTTCCTTTATTTGGTTTTACCCCCAAAGCTTCAAGAAATCTAAGTGGATAGGTTTTGTATAGTGGGCAGTTTCCAAAATAGCTTTTCTCTTCCTATGAATCTTATTCATCTAGGTTTGTACAAACTTGTACTTTCTTTCTTCAATTCCACCCACGCTGGAAACTTCCATCAAACTGCTCCATTCCTCACCCTTTGCTCTCCCAAGCAGCACACCCCCACCCAGGAGATCATGCTTTTATATCTGCTGCTGCTTTGCAGTGGTTAGTATAAACTCAAATTTACAAAATAAAAATGAAACAAAAACCTGCATTTGTCATGGGAAAGAAAAACTATTAGAAAAATTAAGTTTAAAAAAAAAACAACAAAAACACATCCAAAAGCATTACATTAACAAATGTTCTACCAATTGTATTTCTATTCAAAAGCAAGGAAACAAAGAAAGTCTGTAAAGTAAAACAAGAAAGTAAATATAAGTTATTAAGTTAAACTAGAAATAGATGAAACACTTGTTAGTACATTTTCACTAATCAAAGAGAACTTCTCCATGGTTTGCTTCAACCCTAAGGCTCTGGGCCAACCCAAGCCCCAGGCCGCGCCCTTTACCCACCAAGGCTCCACCCAACCTGGCAGCGAGCAGTAGCCGTGAGGACTGCGCTCTTACCCGCATGGCAGACACACTTCAGTCAAACTCCAGGAAGTCAGCTTTGATCTTAATGGCTTCAATCATGGACTGAATTTAGTATTTTCCTTTGGCTACAGTGACCCACAAATGCATGTTGTTAAAAACAGCAACATCAATAATACTCTCATAAATAAATGTAATCTGATTTTAAATCATTGTATCACAATTGTATCAAATATCACAAGAATTACTCCTTGGGACAGAAATCTGCCCAATACATAAAATCTGCAACTATTCATTCTGGCTTTTTATGAATCTTCTATGAAATGTAAATTCCACAATTAAGTAGGAAAGATACATCATTAAACTTGAAATAATTATTAATTTTACAAAATAACCATTTTTCTGGCCTCCAACTGGGCTGTTTTGGTTCTATCCAAAAATTGGGGGAGAGGAGGTTATTTTGTAAAGTATCTTTAAGATCAGACTTAAGAATACTATGTTAATTCTTCTATATAAAGTAAAAAGAAAGGATTAATGGTTACTTTATAATCTTGTATTATGCGTATTGGCATAATAATATATATCAGAGAACACTGTTATTAACCCCATACTGTGATATCTTTACTGAAAGAGGTAATCTGTAGTGCAACTAAAAACAAAGTGCAACATTCCCCACAAGTGATTTCAACTTCAGGAAAAAGTTGGCCTATATAATTTCTATGCAGAAATAACCAATGAACCAAGTGTTTAAACTGCAGCTCAGATCAGCAACACACGTAGCACTAGACTAGGCAACCTACTCTCCCCTTTTCCTTCCCCCAACTAGAAAGGAAAACACCACTTTCTTTCTCAATGTCTTTCAGCAGGCTTCTTCTCTACCCTGAGACACTTTGTTTGTTTGTTTTTTTGGAGACAGAGTTTCTCTCTTGTTGCCCAGGCTGGAGTACAATGGCGCAATCTAAGCTCACTGCAACCTCCACCTCCCAGATTCATGCGATTCTCCTGCCTCAGACTCCCAAGTAGCTGGGATGACAGGTGCCCACCAACACACCTGGCTAATTTTTGTATTTTTAGTAGAGACAGGGTTTCACTATGTTGGCCAGGCTGGTCTCGAACTCCTGACCTCAAGTGATCCACCCACCTTGGCCTCCCAAAGTGCTGGGATTACAGGTATGAGCCACTGGGCTGGGCCTACCCTGACTCACTTTGAAACAAAATTATTCTTATATATATCAGTCACTGTTTCTCTGTACTAAATTACATTCTATTTTCTGTCTATATTTCTACCTAATTGATATTTTCTCGGCACACACACTCCTCTGAATTTAGCATCATCTCCAAATTTTATGTAAATTTAAAGATAGGCCCATCTACATTTTACAATCTGGGGCTTAGAGAAGGTAAGTAACCTTCCTAAATTCACCTACCCAGCACCAGTGGGTGAGTCTGACTCCTGGGCCCATTCTTAATGACTACAGTAAATTACCTCCTTATGGCTCACAATTCTTGAAGAGCCAGGATTTGCATCCAGGTCTTTTGTTCCAAGTTCTCCTGTGTGTAGTGTGTGTGTGTGTGTGTGTGTGTGTGTGTGTGTCTGTGTGTGTGTGTGTGTGTGTGTGTGTGTGTATTTGCATCCAGGTCTTTTGTTCCAAGTTCTCCTGTGTAGTGTGTGTGTGTGTGTGTGTGTGTGTGTCACTTGCCATGTAGCAGGCTGTTCTCAGGGCATATAACAATGCCCAAAAACCTTAAAATTCTGTTACTGTATAATACTATACAATTGGGTAGATTTTATGAAAGATGTTTGATAAAAATGGTAAACATCTGAGAGGAGAGAATGGCTATCACTACCCAGAGTTGCCATGCAAGGCTTAACATAGAAATGTAATGGCGTGAAGAATGAGGAATACTCCAGGTAGAGAGAAAAGAAATGAAGAATGAATATATAATTTATTGTCCAAAACAGATGTTTTTTAAAGAAAGGGACACTAGCAATAATTGTGGTAAGACAACAGGGCTTGAACCAGGACCATCTGTGGTGAACCAGGACAATGGTCTTCCTGCAGAAAAAAAAAAAAAAAACTGGTTTAGGCAGAAGGAGCTATATATACTATTATGGCTGTTTAAAAATAACATAACATTTCAAACAGTGTTAGATTTTAAATAAACAAATAAAACCCTACACCACATCTGCCTTACAAGAGTAGAGTGGCAATAGATAACTACTGAAGAAATAGCCTATAAATACCTACTTAGAGAGGTGAGAGTCTAGAATGATGTAGCACAGTCTATTCAGGAAGCTGCATGATCTGAAAGTGTCTTCCATTTTTGGCAGAAAAATGACTAAGTTAGGTGCAGATTTGGAGAACACAGATTAAGGTATTTACTAAACTCGGGGATACAGATAAAACATTTAATTCATTGAAATTGATTTCACTGTGAACATTTGACTCAAAGAAGTAAGACTAAAGGCATCTGGCTGTGGAAATTAACAGAATTTGAGATAATCTATCCATTTATTTTGATTTTATTACCTGCTTTTGATTTTATTACCTGAGAAACTTATTTATGGCTTATACTCCAGATTTTGGCTCTGCTCACTATTTCACAATCTTAATTTTATAAAAATAAAATTTTATTCTTTCTTAGTATCAATGCTTAGGTTTTGCACTAAAATCACCATATCAGCAAAAAGAAGTAAATTGTGAGTCGGATTTGTGCACACATATAGGAGTCCACAGTGCTAACCATTACACTATGGCTCATGTACATATATCATATATATTGTTACCTGTATGTTTACACATACAAACATATGTAATTTTCTTAATAAATACCACTACTTCTATGTAGTATTTCTTCTGAAAATATTAGCCACATAGAATACTAACCAGGTTGAAGTATATCCAATTAAGTATACAAAGTACTTCTTGGTCTTTTCTTTTTCCCACCTTGTCTTAGCCTTCCAATAAACACTGCCATCTCTAAATCAAAAGGAGTTTGTATTCTGTTCAGAAACTTGCTAATCCAAACAATCTCCATTACCCCTCACCACATTCTCACCATACACACTATTTCTGTCTGGGGCTCAATAGTGAATTAACAGTGTTTCACTTCCAGTGGCAAGAGAAAAATCTAACAAGGAAACATAAATGGATAGACTAACTCGAATTCTGTTAATTCCCACAACCAGATACCTTTAGTCTGCCTTCTTTCAGTCAAATGTTCACAGTGAAATTAATTTCAATGAATTAAATGTTTTATCCTTCTTTACCCCCAACTCTAGTAAATACCTTAATTTCTGTGGTCTGCAAATCTGCACCAAACTTAGCCATTTTTCTACCAAATATGGAAGACACTTTCAGATCATACAACTTCCTGAATAGACTGTGCTAGATCATTCTAGAACTCTTTTCTCCCTAATTAGGTATTTATAGGTTGTTTCTTCAGTAGTTATTCATTGCCACTTTACTCCTATAAGGCAGATGTGGTGTAGGGTTTTATTATTTTGGTTTTTTTAATCTAACACTGTTTGAAATGTTATGTGATTTTTAAATAACCACTTGTATATAAAGCTCCTTCTGCCTAAAACAGTATTTCTGTACGAAGACCACGGTCCTGGTTTCCACAGATGGTCCTGGTTCAAGCCCTGTTGTCCTACCACAATTATTGCTAGTGTCCCTTTCTTTAAAAAAAAAAAAAAATCTGATTTGGACAATAAATTGCATAGTCATTCGTCTTTTTCCTCTACCTGGAGTATTCCTCATTCTTCATGCCGTTACATTTCTGTGTTAAGCCTTGCATGGCAACTCCAGGTAGTGATAGTCATTCTCTCCTCTCAGATGTTATATCATTTTAATCAAATATCTTTCACAAAGTCTACCAAATTCTATACTAACAGAATTGAGGTTTTTGGTCATTATTATATGCCCTGATCATGGCCTACTACAAGGCAAATGAGATACACACACATGCACGATATATAGGGGAAGAAAACTAGGAACAAAAGACCTGGATGCAAATCCTGGCTCTGCCATCAAGAACTGTGTGACTAGAAGGAGGTAACTTAGTGTAGTCATTAAGAAAGGGCTCAGTCGGGGTGGGCACAGTAGCTCATGCCTGTAAACCCAGCACTTTGGGAGGCCGAAGCGGGTGGATTACCTGAGGTCAGGAGTTCAAGACCAGCCTGGCCAACATGGTGAAACCCCGTCTCTACTAAAAATACAAAAATTAGCCAGATATGGTGGTGTACGCCTGTAATCCCAGCTACTCGGGAGGTTGAGGCAGGAGAATTGCTTGAACCCCGGAGGCAGAGGTTGCAGTGTGCCGAGACCGCACCATTGCACTCCAGCCTGGGGGACAAAGCAAGACTCCGTCTCAAAAAAAAAAAAAAAAAAAAAAAAGCTCAGGGCTCAGACCAGGCTGCTTTCAAGTCACCCATCCACTAGCTAGGTAAACTTGAAAGGTAACCTATCCCTTTAAGCTCCAGACTATAAAATGTAGATGATTCTATCTTCCTTACAGGATAGTATTTAGTCTAGTGATTTTTGCATGTCAAGCATAATTTTAGGAAGCAATAAGCTTTCACTAAATATTACTTATTGCAAATAATAATGAAATTATAAATCATGAAATAAAAATATATCCCTAATTTTATGTGACTAATATGTCATAATGGCATGTCATTGTTAGCAGAATTGTCATTATTTGGCAATCATTTAACCCACGAGAGTCTTGGTTTGTCCTTTTATAATATGTGGAAAATTACGTTTTCCTTAAAGGACTTGTATTAGGTGAAATAACCTATGAGAAATCTAAGTTTCATTAACTGATTTCATTCATTAGGCACTGACTGAGTGCCCATTACGTACTAGGTACCACTTTAAGCACATGCTGAGTACAAGATTAGATGCTAAAGATACAAAGAGAAGACAGGCCTTTTCTCAAGGAGTTCACAGTCCAAGGAGCAGCATTTAACGTGAAGGAGTTGTACAAATTCAAGTATCACTGCCATCTCTTCACTCCCCTGTAAATTTCCTTTTCTGATTTTTCTAATTCTCCGTCCCCTTTTTTTTATTTTTTATTTTTAGTTTCTTTAACCAACATTTCATCTTTGCTACCTGAATTTAGGCAAAAACCAAAAAATTAATTACAAAAAAAATGATGTAGACTCCTATCTATAAAGACTACAATAAATTTCCTACATCAATATGTATTCATTAAAAATTATAGACATTCTAAAATTATTTTGTGAGTGAATATTTTTCCCTGAATTTCTGAAAATCAAGTATTAGGTTTGCTCATGTCATACTCTCCATGCCCTCAAGTCTAAAGAAGACAAAAATAACCTTTTTCTTGGCCTAGATTTCCCCCTATCCCTATAACCATTTTAAATGTCAGCAATAATATTTCAACAATAACTGCCCGCTCCTTTCCCATGTGCCCATTTGTATGAGGTTTAACATTAGGCTGAGCACTACCTGGCCTCCAGCTCATGACTAATACAAAAGATCTTCTAGATGATTCTGGAAACAGCTAAAAGAGGTCAACTAAAATGAGAGAATGCAAGAATTAAAAATACACACAGAGTAAAAAACTTGGTCAAGTTGCTAAAGCTCCAGTGTCAACTTACAAAAATAATAATACTCAGTGAGATGTTCCTATAGCCAGTTATTCTGTCACGAACATTTTCATTTTTAGTAGTATAACTTTATTTAGTGACTTATTTTTCAGCAAGATTATATAATAACATTTAAAATGATTTTCTATAAATACTTTGCTAGACTCAATTTTAAACCTTTGCTCCTTTTTAAAGTTTGATTTTTACACATCTAGGAAAACACTTTTCCCAAAAGTACCCGTCTCCAACTTTATAATAAAAATCACAGGGTAAAAGTGTTTACTTAAAAGTAATCTACTTTTACAAGCCTGTGTGTTTGTATTAGCCCATTTTCATGCTGCTGATAAAGAAATACCTGAGACTGGGTAATTTATACAGGAAGAAGAGTTTAATGGACTTACAGTTCCGAGTGGCTGGGGCAGCCTCACAATCATGGTGGAAGGCGAGGAAGAGCAAGTCACATCTTACATGGATGGCAGCAGGCAAAAAAAGCTTGTGGAGGGAAACTCTCCTTTATAAAACCATCAGATCTCATGAGACTTATTCACTCACATGAGAACAGCACAGGAAAGACCTGCCTTCATGATTCAATTACCTGGTCACTCCCAGGTCACTCCCACAACATGTGGGAATTTAAGATGAGATTTGGGTGGGGACACAGCCAAACTATATCAGTGTTCTTCTGACCAAAGTTATAAGAAACTTATTTTTTAAAGATCAAGCATTAAATATGGCATTGTTCTTCTCCACCATATCTAACTTTTTTCCTAGGTAGGCTATTATGTTCATGAATATCTCCACAAAATCCCAAAATAGGAAAACTCTTTCATGAAATAAATGTCAGGGCCACCTCTGTGCAAGAACAGTGCATCATGATTCACTATCAACACATCGGTTCTGTAAAGAAAGACTCCTGGCAAGTGAAGGTAAGTAGCACCAAACCTGTCAAAGCACACACAGAATACTGATTGGGGCTGCAACAATCAGTGACTACCAATGTCATCCCTCAAAAGCATCCTTGTAAATAGTTAAATTATTTCCTATAGTAGACTGTAAATGGACACTGCTTACTCAGGCAAGAATTTTCATTAAAGCTCATATTCCAAATAGTGGTATATGTTTATTAATTTAAATTTTCACACAGATCACTTTGAGAAAAGATTTCATTTAGTAGATCTCACTGCAGAGAGCAAATTTTAAAGCTAGATAAAAATGCAATTTTCGCTACTCAAAGAAGAAAGGGTAGAAGGAAAAAAGGAAGAAATTTAAACCGGCATCAATTTATTAAGTAAAATGTCTTCCTATTAGGACAGATATCTTCCTGACTGTGGCAAGTTTCAGTATAAGTTCTCAGACATCACAATTAAAACAAGCTGAACTCTCATAATAAGGAACATGATACAAATCTCATTAGACAAGAAATTTCATTATGATGAAATTAAGTGTTTAGAGAAACAAAATGATTCCTAAATCTTGGCAGGCAGCTCCCAAAAAGAAAAAGATAAAGAAACAATATGGCTATATTACTCTCTCTATAATTAAAGACAATAAATGCTTTCCTAATAATTCTTAACTTTTAAAAATGGCAGATATAAATATTATAGGGTGTTACCTGCACACTGTAGAACAGTGACTGAAAGACAAATTTCAAACTATTTTGCTCACTATATGATGCAATTATCAAATGTACTTCCCCAAACATTTCCCCCATAGAAGTACCCCTAATGACAGAGGAGAATAAATGCACATTCCTGGTGTTCTGGTTGCCTGAAGTGGCCCAGTCTACCGCACAGCTAGAATTTCTTTATCATATGTAAATTCTGCTTTCTATTCTATCAAGCAGTCATGTTTGCTTTAACACAAAAGCTGCTATAAATTATTTACAACAGATCTCAGCCCCTCTCACCTCCACTGCCAAAGCCTCCCATGACGTCTGCTGCCCACGCAAATGCTTAATGAGAGAAGCTGGGGGAATGAGGAGAAATCAAGAGGAAGGGACTGAGTTTCTTGTCCAAGTCAGTTTGGGACGAAGAGAAAAAAAAAAAAGAGCTATGGGAAGCAGGAGCAGGAACACAGGGCTGCAATGATCATGAGAACTTAAGCCCCAAGGCTTCAGAAACTTGTTGGAGAAGGAATTGGACTCTCACCCATGGGACGTGAGTGGGGAACAAAAGTCAATATTATTTCCTCAAAGGTGTAGAAAACCATGGCTAACATTTGTATTCCACTTACACTGTACTTATAAAAGTACTTTTTCACATTGCTTGTCATCTGCTGTTATAAAAGTAATGCAGGAATCTGAAAAATAATAATTAGTAGAACTAACACTTATAAAGGTCTTACTCTGTCAGACGCTATCCTAAGCAATCTTATCCAGTTCTCACAGCTACCCCCATTTTACAGATGAGGAAACAGAGGTAGAGAGATGTTAAATACTTGCCCAATGTCGTACAGCCAATAGTTAGAGGAGGTAGGATTCAAACTGAGGCAGCCTGGCTTCACAGTTACTAAACTATGAAGTTACTGAACACCTCACTATACCTTTAGACTACCCAATGACACAGGAAAGAAAAACTGATATTATTGGCCATGTCACTGATTTCTGTACACTTGTAAAAGACTTACAATAAATAATAGAGTAGCATTTGTATTAAATAGTAATCCCACCCCAATCATGTGTCCTTGCTCAAAAATCAATTATTTATAAATTTTGCATATTTTTACACAACTGTGAAATTTTATACTTAATAAACATGAATCACATAGCAATATAAAAATTCTTTATTGTTACTATGCATACTGAACTCACAGGGAATTACCCCTGAAATAATTCAGCAGTAACACCAGGAAACTGCTGCTACACAGAAAGTGCTCAATGAAGTGGCACCAGAAACGTGGCCCAGCGGGGATCCATTTTCAGCTTGGACTTCTTGCAGGAAGTAACTCTCCCTACCAGAGGTGCTGCCACACACTTGCTCCCATGGCCACAAGCACCTGCAGGATTCTAATTCCATCAGAACAGCACAGATACATAATGTTCAATTTAGGGAGCCAGAGCACTGCAGAACCATAGAGCCATTTCTGTAAATTACTGGTCGGCAACCTGCATTTGGCAGAACATACTGGACATATATCAAATGTTAAAAAGAAATCAATTGATAAAGCTCTCCACTTAGAGACACAGACTTACTTTGAGCAAGTCCTTAAGAAAAGCAAGTGGAGTGCCTCTCCCCATCCCCACCCCACCCAAGAGCTATCAATCTTCCAATCAGGATCATCACTGCCCTCTTTCATCAAATTAATCGCACAGCAGCCATTATTACCAACTTGATATCTAAAATGCCACGTACATTCTCTGTATTTATTGTACTGTTATTATTGTTCTGTGTTAGTGAATTTAACAACAAAAAAAACTTACATAAAGACTTTAAGGTATTTACTCACAAATTGGCTCTCCTGCATCTATGTTTACTAGAAACTCCTTTAGTTCCTCAAACACAAAACCTCCTGCCACAATAAATCTAATCGCAACCCAAGCCTAATGTACTAAGATCAAGATCAGCAGAGGTTGGAGGTGTGTGATTCTATATGGTTGTTGTAATTTTATATTTAAAAAGACGGGCATTTTGTTATTAATCAGGGATATAATCTCTATTAAAAAAAAAAACAATGGCTACAGGAATGTCATGTTCCATTCCATTTATACCACTTTTCAGACTTATACTGTTTTCATTATGTATTAGAGGGGAAATATGAAACATTTGCCAGTTAGTTTACAATGGACCACATGTGGGACTAAAGAGTTTTACTCCAATCATTGATCAGATCTTCAAAAAAAAGCCCCTCTGCAGAAATAGACAGGAAAAGAAATCTATTCTGTACAAGACACTGCACAGCACTCAACAGATAGAAGGGTGAGAAAAACAGACTTTCACCCAAAGAAATCCATAGTCCACAATAAGGTTTAAACGGTACCCAGATGGCAACACAAGGAGCCGGAGCAGCACTGACACCTGCCATAAGTGCTAAAGACCCAAAGTAACTGCCACTGTCCTGAGAATTCCCAAGGGAGGACGTTTGGCTTGGCCTTGCATCTCTGCTGCCTAGAGACACAGTAGTACATATATATTGAAGGAACAACTAAATTAATAAATGCCTTTGACTACTACATACATATGCCTACTACTACTTTCATATGTGCATATGTATGTAGTAGTCAAAGGTATTTACATACTTCATACAAAAAGATGACTGTGTCTTAAAAGATCAGCCTTTCTCTACAGAGAAAACCATGAGAATTGAAAAAGCAGAGGGAGAAAGAGAGAAAAGACAAGAAGAGGTGAGTATCAGAAGCAACAGGGGAGGGAATAGGAGCAACCAGGACCCGGCAAGGGCATATGGAAAGCTGAGAATGCCACAAGGGAAGGAAAGGGAGGAAGTGAGGCAGGAAAGGAGCTACCCACACAGCACCAGGGATCCCACAGTCGCAGTTAAGTCAAGAAGGCTTTAGCCTCCTCTGGGACTTCTAGTTACACTATTTGGCCTCCTGCACCACCTCATGTGCATTCATCCTGCCCATGACACCACAGTAACTCAGTAAGTGCATAAACCACGGACTGCAGTTCCTCAGAACCGCTTATCTGAGACAGCATGCTGGTACTTCCTGAATGGCAGCCTGGCATTCTGAGATTACACTCTTCATGTATGGTGCTAGAATCGGTCCTCTCCTTTATGAAATGAAACGGATAGTACACATTAAGACATATTTTATGAAATTTTATTGCTGTCCTTACTTTCTAAAATCCCCTCTCGCTCTTTTCCCTACACCGTTCAATAAACCCAAAGTCTCATAACCACTAGAGTGTGCCACATCTTAAAAGATTTTTTATTAAAAGCTAAACAGTTTAAAATGTGAGTATGAAAACCCTTACCTAACTTGAAAACTATTACGTAAAATGTTTTGTTCTCCAGAGATTTTAGATAAAAATAGGTTTTATTACTCCTTTGGGTAAAGAATGTCATTATTAAATTAAAAAAAAAAAAGCAGATCAAAACTCAGCACCTGTTCTATAACCTCATTTTGGAAAATATGTGGGAACGAGTGTCATCACGTGAATACATATATATAATGCATGTATACATGTAGGGAATTACACACAACAAATTCAGCAATGGTTATTTCTGTGTAGTGAGATTTCCTCTTATTTCTACTCTCTTCATAAGTAGAAATTACTTTTATAAACAGAAGAATTCTACAAATATGAAAAATAAATGTTTTTACTTTGAAAAATAAATGTGAGAAAAAATAACATGAAAAAATATTTGTTATCAACTCCATGAAGAAACAGCAAGTTTCCACCACGGCCAGTGGCCCTCTGAGTGAAGCATGGTTTTCTGCCCTACATACCAAGCCTTTAGACAAGGATCTCTTTATAAGTGCTCTGTTACTTAATACATCCATTTACATTATTACCATAAAGATGGCTTTTCCAAAATAAAGCTTTCAATCTCTAGGGTCCCTGCAGGGTAATAGGAAGCATTCAGCAGATTACTGTTACTGTAATATGTTTTATTACACTTAATGACACAGATACTTCATAGTACTGGGATTTTTGTAGTTATTTAAAAATGTATCTCCTATAAAAATATATCTACTGAAAACACATCTCCCATAAAATATGTAAGTAAAATATTCATGCAACAGATTATATACTATACATGAACATAAAAAACAAAACACCTTTTAAACTATTCTAAGCAATGTAGTTCCATTTAAAAACAAAGTATTTTAAGTAATGTGAAGATTCTTCATTCTAAAAAATAATAATATCTCAGTCTAAGAAAGGGATACACCCAGTCCATTTGTCAACAAACTCCCTCTGAGTACTAAGGATGTAGAGATGAACTAGATGCAATGCCTTCTCTCCAAAAGCTTACTATACATTAGAAAAACAAACAAATGAGTTCAATAAATGGTTCAAGTATATGATGAAGATGATGAAAGTATGTATGTGGTTCTGAGAGGGCACAAAGAATAAAAATGGTTGTCCTACCTAGAAGGGTGGGGGCAGAAAAGTTTCTTAGATGACTTTTTTCACAATGCAGTTATTATTTCCTAAAAATAAGTTATGAAAGTATCTATTTCTTTTACTAAGCATCTAGAAATATAGAAGAGAGTGTCAAGGGCACAGTCATAGAGATAAATTAAAAAAAAGTCTCGGCTGAGCCAACAGCGCTAAGCGGCCATCCAATCATCTCATTCACTGCACGTCATTTTTGAGCACTTATTCGGTTCTGTGCAAGGTGCTGAATAAGATGTGGTCCCTCATGTTTAACGACCTTACAGCCCACTAGCAAAGAGAAGCAGGAATAAATAATATAATTTGATATGTGCTATAATGGGATGCATTGCAAAGGGCTACAAAGGCACAGATGATGGCACAGTTAACTACACATTGAGGGAAGGTTTAAGAAACAAGGAGCCAGCCACATGTGAGCTCCGTAGGACAGGAAAGAGAATGCATTCATTGGAATTTTCTAAGGCAGAATGATGTATCAAGACTAAGTTAAGTCCTTTGCAGTGTTACTTCATCTAATCTTCAGGATTATTTTATGAAATAGGTATTGTTCCCATTCCCGCCTGGGTATTGTTCTAGGTGAGGTACGTGTGGTTATAGAATGAAGTAACTTGCCTAAAGCCAAACTAATAATAACTGGTGAATTAGGTTTTGAAAGCAGATCAGAAGTCTTACTTGGCTGCCTCTGCTTTTCCCAGAACAGATAAGCAATAAACATAAGGCTTACTTTGATCTGTGTCTTAGCTGGGTGGCTCTTTAGTTTCCTGAAACCTGACCTCTTCAAGAATCTCCTTAGGTCTTTCAACTATTCTTTCTCCATAAGATTCCTTTTTTTATATTCATACAATTTCAGCATACTTAATATATATATCAGCAGGCATTTGTAGCTCACTAAAATTATCTCTTCTTCCTCACTTTTCAAGGAACTCAATCCTGCACTAAACACATTACAAAGTAAAGCTCAAGGCTCAAGGTTTGATATTTTCAATAATTTGAAACAGTTACACATGGATAGAAATACACTTGCTACACAGACTACAAGCTTCAACACTTAGGAAACCCACTGAAAATTAACAGGATATGAGAAGTGAAAACATGGTACAGTGCAGCCACAAAGTATATCCATGGTATACTTTGTAGCCACACGTCAGGAGGAAGTTATCTTTATGCACCCCTCACCACTGCATGCAAATTTGATATTTTCTCTACACGCTTTTGGAAAATGTGCGAATAACTAAATCATCAACACAGTACTTGCAAATTGCTTTTAGGCCTTCAACTCTTAACAGGGAGAACATGAGAAGTTTCTCTTCCACGTGCAAAGTGAAATGTTACACCTTATAAAGTCTAGACTTTGAGGAGGCCATACCATATCAGACCCATATTCAATCCACTAAATCTGCTGCCAAGATCACCGTAAACCATGAGAGCATGTTGATAAGTGCAGTCCAGTTACAGACGGATCACTGCCTGTAAACCACAACTGAAGCATGCTAAAATAAGCAGTGTGATTGATACTGTATTTTTGTAAATGGTCCTATAAATGATCTTCTGAAATAGCTATCCTCACCAGGACACGGAGAAGATATGCTCAGTTAACCGAGGTTATTGCATCACAATAGGGACTTTGTGGTCTCTGTGAACTTACCAGACATATCTTATACAAAACTATTTGTGGTAGTGGTGTATAATTTTTAATTATACAAGAAAATAGTGTCCACAAGTTATTTCTTTACTCACTCAGTCTTCAGTTGTTAATGAATGCATTTCCTCACCTTGTATGTTTTACATAAATAAGATTTTTATAAAGAGACTCAGTAATAACTGTGTCACCCACTTCCACATAAAATCAAACAATTGGCAATAAGATACGCCAAGCTGTACTTACTAAAGATTACTGGACTGTAAATATAAATCAGACCACCATGGAAAGATATGGCTATAAATGCTGACAGTATAGCAAGGGAAAAATAATTTACACCAGCTGGGGAGCTGCTATGTCCCAGGTATTGTAGCTGACAATTTACCTATGTGATTAAAAAGCACTAGGAAGCAAATAATTTCTGGTCTGTGTCCCATAACCTACTAGTTTAAAATTATTGGTTGGTGGTTCCTAAATTATACACCAAGGTATCCTGGAACACCACAGCAAACTCAGAGACACTACAGGATATTTTAAATTTTCACCAAAAAATCACAAGAATATTCAGCATCTGATACTGCGTGAATTACTAGCTCAAATTACTGTGTAGTTTTAACATTAGATCCCACTAAGTTCCTTTCAATGGTGTATCTTTGTGAAGCTGGATATTCAGCAGATGCAGTGGTTAACAACTAAACATGGTACAACAATCAATGTAAAACAAAAAATGAGGGTGTGGTGGTGTGTAATCTTATTCCAACATTTGAGAAGTTATGTAGTGCCCAACAGGCACACACATCCCATTAGTAATAATTGTGGGTATTTAAGAATAAAATAAAAATAAAAACATTTTTCCTTTCAATGTACTTGTATTATTTTCTTTCAACCAACTACTATGTTGTTGGGACATAAATATTTATTAAATTGCTTAGAGATAACTACTTAAAAACAAAACTGGGCTGGACACGGTGGTTCACGCCTGTAATCCCGGCACTTTGGGAGGCCGAGGCGGGTGGATCACCTGAGGTCAGGAGTTCAAGACCAGCCTGGCCAACATGGTGAAACCCCGTCTCTACTAAAAATACAAAAATTAGCCAGGCGTGGTGGCATGCACCTGTAATCCCAGCTACTCGGGAGGCTGAGGCAGGAGAATTGCTTGAACCCAGGAGGCAGAGGTTGCAGTTAGCCAAGATTGTGCCACTGCACTCCGGCCTTGGCTACAAGAACAAAACTCCATCTCAAAAAAAAAAAAAAAAAAAAAAATCTGTTATTGTTTTGGCCTGCAAAATAAAAAAATAAAAAAATAATTCAGAGAAATATTAACCATGCCTTAAACTAAGAAAGCTTAAGAACTTCTGCTAAAGATGAATTCTAACTTTCCAAGCTAAAAGACAGGAGGCTGGACCAAGGGTCTCTACAGACTTTGCCTAGTTTTCTGTGCTAAGTTTCTAAAGTGATTAAAAGGCCATCTGTGATTGAATGTACAATATCTTTTTACATTATCAGTGTAACAGACGGAGATGTAATTGTTTCAATTTTTTTAATCTTACATTGACTTTATTCATCTTCCATTCTGTGTCATTTGTCTACATATGATGATTGCTTTGTAAGCAATTATATAATGTTTCACATTCTGGAAGAATAACGTATCTATTTTTGGTACCATCCCCTGTTTTCTGCCCTTTCACTATTGCCATGCACCTAAGTACCGCTAGATAGTCTTATGTAGGAGTTTTTTAGGTAATTTTCTCCATAATATGCATTTATGCTTTACATTGACTTATGATTTTGTTTTGTTCTTTTACATATTTTAGAATAACCTGAGGTCCTACATGTTTAAACCTTTAAGAAAATATTTATGAAGTCATACAAAGTATGACACCTGCCATGAGGATATAAATCATATCTATGTATCAAGAAGAGAGGGGAAGGAGAGCGAAGGCCAGTGGGATACAAATAAAATTAAAGAATTAAAAAAAAAACCTTACAGACTTATTTGTGCAGTCTCTTGATATAAGGCAACTCGTTTATCTATATCCATACCCGTATTTGCCATAACAAATAGGGAACCTAATAATTTCCCAGCCATGGATACTGATGTTATTATACCAAAGGATAAATCCCAATGGCTAACATTGCTAGATTATTAAACTAGGTTTTGGTTAAACCATAAAGGCAGAATTGAAATGAGATAATCTGCTAGTGTGAAAGAAATAATTTTAAGGACTAGGAAGGGCTTGAAATGTATCTCCAGCCTTCTCAACAAAGTCAGGCGACACAAAAAGAAAAGAAAAAAATTGAAGTTAAGACATGGGAATGTGCTATAGAGAAAAAAATGAGGTAGCAGGATATTTGATTTTTAAAAAAAATCTGAGCAGTTGGTTCGTAAGAAAAAAGCACCTTAAATCTTTCAGAAGAAAACCAGCAGCTCCAAAAAGGATTCAGACAGCAGGAAGCTTCTGCAGCTGTAACAAACGTTTGACCCAAGTAGACCAAATAATCTTTGAAGTAATGAATGTAAAACAAAGCTATAAAAAATACCATATTTGCCAGAAGTGTGCTACTCAATCCCAGACTTCCTAGTCATTCCCAAATGTGACCTCTGAGGGTACAAGCAGAAAGTAGAATGGAATATGAGGGCTGTGGAAGCAGAGAGACCTGCATTTGACCTCCAACTCTATTATTCATAAGCTGCAAGATGCCAGATAAATGATAAAATCTCTCTAACCTCAGGTAGAAATGATAACAATACCATTCTCACAGGGTGGCAAAGACAGTAATAAGGGCATTCACCTAAGATACTCACTACAGAAGCTGACTATGCATCTTTATCCCCACTGCATGATTTTCACCAAAAACTAACAAAACTGAGTCCTCCCCTTTACATTTGTTGAAAAACTCCATCTACCAGAAATTCCTATCTTAACATTCCCCAGCCATCTTAAATTAAGCATGGCTAAAATTAATTTATATATCCTGAGAACTGACACCTCCATTTGTGTAAATAAATTAATCTGCCTCACCTCCCACACTTATGGCCTTGAAGTCATTCTTGACCCCTTGTTCTCTTGGTCACACCCAATCCATCAGCAGCTCCTCTCAACTCTCTGCCGCCTGCCTCATACTAACCCTTTGCCTACCATTCCCATGCCCTCATCGATCTGCAGGTGGATGCTCTAACACTTGGTCTGTCTGTCCTTGGTTTCTTCTTGGCTAACCTATCCTACCCATTACCTGTTCTATAACTTTCCACCTTACGTGTTCCATCATTTCCTCTTCCTCCTCCATCAAACATCAGTTCCCAAAAGAGCTTGTGGAATTGCCTCCACTCAGGGCCACTAAGTAGACACTGGCCAAATGACCCTTTTGTATCAATCAGAAAAGGCACCCTTCCTTCCTTCCTCAATTGAGTTAAAATGCTGATTTTGTTAAAGAATGCCATGTTACTGCTAGATGCCAAGCTGTCACTCTAGATAAATGTATATGTATGATGTGATTGAATGATGTCCAGCAGGTGGGTACCAAACATGAACAGTCTTACATAAGAATGATGTCTTCATTTCCTTGGTTCTTTTCTAGTATGCATCTCACCATCTACATTATCCAACTGAAACAAAAATCACCAATGACCTCTCAACTGCCAAATCTGATGACTGAATTTTTTTATTTCTTTTCTTATTTGACTGCTCCATGTTTCTGCACTGTGGTCACTGTCTTTTTCCACAGTCTTCAGATAATATTTTCTCTCGCATTTATTTCTGCCCCCAACCACCTTTTGCCTCCTGCCCTTTCTGTTCTATAAATGTTACTCAACTTCATTTATGCACACATTTATTCATTCAGCAAATATCTGAGTACCTCCTATATAGCAAGGTGATATTCTAGGCACTTGGAATATAGATCAGTAAACTAAAAATGCATAGAAGAAAAATTTCTCTACCATCATGAGACTTTCTCTTTTGGTGTAAGAGGGTGGAGAGAGAGGCACACAATAATGAACGCATTAATTACATGTAATTATCATTATATTCAATATTTATTGATAAATAGTATAGCATGGTTATATGCAAGTGAGGGAAATAGTTATTTTAAATAGGGTACACTAGTTAAGTTTCATCGTGAAGGTGACATTTAAGCAAATGCTTGAAGTAAATAGGAAATATCTGAGGGATGAGCATTCCAGATAGAAGAAAAACCCAGTGCAAAGCCTTAAGGAAGAAATCTTCCTGGGATAATCAAGGAATATCAAGGAGCCAAGGTGGCTTGAGAAGTCAGATTATCTATCCAAAACTGTTATAAAACGTATACAAGTCTGTGGCATCTGGCAGGAATGAGATCATTTCCATATTTTATACAGGACCTTTGTGTATTGCACAACCTGATAAGTCAGCCTTACCTAGAATTCCTGCTCCTCCATACTTGCCTTAGGTTGCCCTTCACTTCATACAACACTTTCTCAAGGAAGATTTCCCATCCCAAATCATGGTCATCTTCAAATTCTCTAAACTCCTGTTTGCACATGGTTAAAGACTGGTATATGCGACCATATATTTACATGTATTTGTTCTTTCTAGCTATGTGTCTTGCTAGCTCTCTAGAGCCATAATGCTTCCCCAATGCCTGTCAACATGCCCTATACATAGTAGACCCATGGTAGCTGTTCATGGAAGCCACTGCTAAAGACCTCTGACATCTTAAAAAAAAAATCTAGAATACTTTTTATGAATGAAACTTTACATTGCCGCCCAGATTGCAAACCTCTGAGCCAATATTCCACAAAGACATGGGAAATACTTTAAAAGGCACATTTATATATCACATTGATTTTTTCAGTTGATTCAATTTTATTGATTTTAGGAAATAATTTAATCATCTGTATTTCATTTCAGATAATTAAGTTTTGCTGCTGGCTTCAATATTGCTTTCTAAGACATAAAATCTTTTATCTTCCTAATAAAACTAAGCCATTTCTAAAAGAAAAAAGTATTCTATTCTAGTTCGAAAATGTTAAAGATACATGTAATAATCAAAAAACTAACAAATAAATTCAAAGTCAAGCAGGACTGCCCATGTAAACACTAGATAAAAGCTGGTATTTGTAGAATTGCTTTCAACACAAGTGAAGAGTCTATTAAATAAGGTCAGAAGAAAAGGGCACCACCAGAATGTTGAGATTACCAAGGAACTATGCCTATATTGTAAAAGAAAAATCTCCTAAATTTAAAGTTGCTCATCATTTTCCAATTACCTAAGGTCTTCCTGCCAATGATGAAATCCTTATTACTGGCAGATCCACTGATGAGCCCCCAAGGAGGAGATCTTCCAGCATTCCCTGTTTATCACAGCCACTTACAGAAATGCAGAAGGCTTGTAACTGTAGCCAGAAGCCACAACCCTAAGCCAAGGCTTGTTTTGTTTTGTTTTGTTTTTAAGAGACAGAGTTTCACTCTGTCACCCAGGCTGAAATGGCCAGCAAGGAACACATGTCAACATAAGCTTCACAACTGGGAAGTCTTGTATAAATTAACAAATCAGGCCAGGCGCAGTGGCTCACGCCTGTAATCCCAGCACTTTGGGAGGCCGAGGCGGGCGGATCATGAGGTCAGGAGATCAAGACCATCCTGGTTAACACCGTGAAAGCCCGTCTCTACTAAAAACACAAAAAATTAGGCAGACGTGGTGGCAGGCACCTGTAGTCCCAGCTACTCGGGAGGCTGAGGCGGGAGAATGGCGTGAACCCAAGAGGCGGAGCTTGCAGTGAGCCGAGATCGCACCACTGCACTCTAGCCTGGGTGACAGAGCAAGACTCCATCTCAAAAAATAAAATAAAATAAAATAAAAATAAAATAACAGATCATCTCTAAATACTAAATACCTTAATGATTTTTTATGATCACAATAGAATGGAATGAAAAAGGGAGAAAAGCAGGGAGAGAAGGAAGAAGGAAAGAAGGAAGTGTAAAATGAAAGAGGTAAAGTCTCTAGAGACCCTTGGTCCAACCTACTGTTCTCTGGCTTGGAAAGTTAGAATTAATCTTTAGCAGAAGTTCTTAGGCTTTCTTAGTTTAAAGCACATTTAATGTTTATATGAAGCATGGGTAGAGGTCTCTTATATGATTGAGGATTAAGGACTCTCAATGCAAAAGGGCCTAAGTGTTAAAACCATCCTGAATTTTTATATCTCCACAACAACTTTCTGGTATCCAGTTACCAGAGAAATGGAAGTAAGCAAAAAGAATTCAGGAAGAAGCAAAATACAAGTCAGAAAAGGCCATGGACCATGCAATCGGACTCGGAAATTACATTTCTTGGAATTTTCCCTGAAGAATAAAAGGGCACATACAAAGTTTTAGTCAAAAAGATGCACAGCAAATTACTGATATAATAGCAAGAAGTTAGAAACTATCTAAATTGTCTAGCACTGGGTGCTTATTTAATAAATCCAACAATAGAATTCTAAAGAGCCATTCAAAAAGATGTTGACAATATCGTGATAAAAGCAGCTTACCAAAAATATTCATATATTCTTTTTTAACACAAAAATTTTAAGATACATGTATAACTGCTATCATTTAAATATGTCCCCCAAAGTTCATGTATTGAGAACTTAATCCCCAATGCAACAGTACTGAAAAGTAGGAACTTTAGGAGGTGATTAGGTCATGAATGTTTTGCCTTTAAGGATGGATTAAAGCTGTTATGGAAAGAGTGGACTCATTACCATGAGAGTAGTTGTCATAAATGCAAATCTGACCCGTCTTGCTCTCGTGTGCGTGCGCTCTCTCTCTCCCTCTCACACACACACGCTCTCTCTCTCTCTCTCTCATTCTTACTGTCTTGCCTTTCCACCTTCCACCATGGTATGATGCAGCAAGAAGGTCCTCACCAGATGCAGCCCTTTGATCTTGGGCTTCTCAGTCTCTAGACTATAAGAAATACATTTCTGTTCTTTAACAATTACCCAGTCTATGTATTCTGTTACAGCAGCAGAAAACAAACAAAGACAGTAACAGAGTTTAGAAAGATATGCATTATACTAAATCAAGTGATAAAAGCAAATTACCAAACAGCATATATCTAGCTATGGTCCTGATTAAGTGTTCAGTTGTAAGTAGCATATGTGTGTTGAGGAATGAATTTGAAAGGATGCTGCAGGGGATATTATCTGTTGACGGCAGAATTTTCAACATCATCCCTATACTTTCAAGCTCTTTCACAGTGCCTGGAAGCCTGGAAACTACATTTCCCAGATTCCTTGTAGGCAGGATTTTGGCTTAGGTTCTGTGGATGAAAGGCACTCATGTGAAAGTAAGAACACTGGAGAGAAGCAACCATATTCTTCCCCCAGCAGTGGCTGGTAGAAGTGGGGATAGATGTTAGGGTGATGTATACATGGCTTCTGGGTAAAGCTCCTGATAGTCACCCACTGTAGGGCTATAGGTGGCTGACATCATAGGTGGTGGCTTCCTACGATTCCACCATTTCTTGATATCCTCAAAGGAAGATCGGTTATTACCAATCTTCCTTCCCTATATCAATGCTCTTCCTGCTAAAATCCTTGTGGCAATTTATCTTTTCCTGTTTTAGCTTAAAAAAGAAATGATCTCTAGTATGTGAGGTGACAAGTGACCTTTTTATTCTTATTAACATTTTCTGGCTTTTTAAAACAAATGTGTACTGCATTTGTAATATGAGAGGAGGTTTTGAGATTTTTAGTTCACTCTTCAGGCCTTTGGTGAGCACTCAATTATGCATACTTTTCTTGCACAATTTTAAAAACATTGATTACCTGTTTTCCATGTTGAAAGGACTACTGAAGAAAATGTAACAACAGGAGTAAGATGTGACCGCTGATAGAAAAGGAGTAAGAAAAAGCAGTTGTTTTTTAAAATTTACATCACCATCACCCAACACCCCCACCCCACTCAAACACACACACACACACACACACACACACAATATAAAACATATTCTGGAAGTATTCAGTGTAGGGAGAAACTTCTCTACCTCAGCAAAATAACAAATGCTTGCTACATAAGTACAACTGCTATTCATATTAATTATTCCATTAAATTATATACTTTACATCCTGTTAAAGACATGAGGGAAAAGATTTGATAGATTGATGTTCCTATGAATAACTGAAAGAAAAATATTTATCTGCTATCTAAAAATAACTTTTTCAGAGTAATTCATGTGTTGCCTTTTATTTTAGAAACTTTTCACTGAGTAACATCTTTAAAATTTTTCATTCAGTGGTTATACTATCTTGTTCATTTCTAAGACTCTTAGCAAAAAGAGGTATGGTGCTGATTAAGTGGACATTTAACACATAGAAAACTATTCTCCAAATGGTTAAAAACGAAATATGAGTACCTCATAGCTCTTCCATCTACTCCAAAAGCAACTATCATATAAGTAAAAAATTATTATATGAGTATTTACTTCAATAGACTTTATAATAGCAGTTAACTGCACTAAAGGATTTTAAATCAATAAAAGTTAAATGAAAGATGAGTAGACAATGGAAAAAAAAATGGTCACAATTTTTCCCGAGCTTTATATTTCCATTATCAACAATAAGTTTAAAAACCTGCTGAACCCATTTTAATCCAATTGGTACAGATTAATGACAAATTCCATACCCATCACATACAGCAAAGTATAGAATTGGCAATTTTATTTAAAACATGGGAAATTCCCTAAAAACTCATGGTGTAATCTTATTTTTCTTGCTGCATTTAACAAATTACCAAGTCTATATAATTATAAACTCAGTTTTAACCTCTCAGGATTCTTCCAGGTAGTTTGCAATGATTCCTTCAAATATCATAATGTAATGCAGGTATCCAGACTCTCTGCCATGTATAGATGTTCTTTAATTGTGTTATCTTCTTTATGGGAAGGTGGGAAAATCTTTCTAATCAGTGAAGAATACATTAAATATTTCATAATAATATTTTCTTTCAACTATCAAGCTTGCTCAGCTTCACATTCCAAATCGGTTACAGGTTATTTGAACAATGAAATTAAGAAGTGGCAGACATCAGTCAAATCCAAGTTAATAATGAAAATAGTTATCATTATTGATAATATTGAGCAATTACTATGTGCAGACACTATGCTAGCACACTGCATGAATTCTTCATTTAATCCTCACAACAACTCTACGATAAAAGCATGATTATCCTCATTTTACAGAAGAGGAAATGAACTTGAAGAGGTTATTCTGAATGCCCAAGATTACACAGCTACTAAGAGATATCAGTGGAATTTGTATCCAGGCCTATCTAATTCCAAGGCCTTACCAATACCCAATCTAAGCTTTTCCATACATGGATAAGAACATAAAAGCAAAAATAAACATCTGCCATGGGTCATCAGTTATTAAAACAAACATAGGAACATAAGTGATAAAATCCCCTCTTCCGTGTCCTGAAGAAGACAACCACATATTTTTCACTCCAAGAAGGAAGCTTTCAGACGATTCTTCAGAATTTAGTAAGTCAATCTACATAGAATATTATATGCTATTTGTTTTCACTAAGCTACATGATTAAAAGCCCCAATTAGCATTGCTGCAGTGACAGGTGACAGCAAGGGAAAGGCCAAAAGTACAATAATTGAAGGTCACAATAATGACCCTGATTCCAGGATAAGGTCAAAATCAATTCAGTTTGCTGTATTTCATCACAATGGATTTTAAAACACATAATACTAATAACATAAGGTTTTCTTCTCAAGTTTGAAAACTTTAAAATCTCAGCTTTTAAAGGGTAGGCTTGAGGCCATGCATGGTGGCTCATGCCTGTAATCCCAGAACTCTGGGAGGCCAAGGCAGGCAGATCACCTGATGTCACGAGTTTGAGATCAGCCTGGGCAACATGGCAAAACCCCATCTCTACTAAAAATACTAAAATTAGCCGGGCATAGTGGCACATGCCTGTAATCCCAGCTACTCACGAGGCTGAGACAGGAGAACCGCTTAAACCTAGGAAGCGGAAGTTGCAGTGGGCCGGGATCACACCATTGCACTCCGGGCTGGGCCATCTGAAGAGCAAGACTCAGTCTCATTAAAAGAAAAAAAAAGAAAAAAAAAAGCAAGGTAGGCTTGAGTCATAATCTCTCTCTATTCAACACCACCAGACAAATAAAATATTACTCAATTGCTTATTATCCTAAAAATAAAGCAGACTCCCTTCGCCTCCCAACTTCTAATAGCACATAAGGTTAGAAATTTTAAACAGTTATTTTCCTATTACAAAAGAGTATTTCCAAGCTTCTAAAAGTTGGAAAATACAAAGAAGCATAAATTAGAAAATAAAAGTTACCTGTAACCTTACTAACATTAACATGTACATATCTGTGTATTGTACTCCTTTGTTTTTTCTTTCTTATGAGCTATGTATAAAACATAAGCTTAATACAAGTAACTTGCAGACAAAGAAATAATGAGTTCAACACAGGAGAAAAATTCAAAATGACAGTAGGTCACCCATGTAGCGATGCCTAATAGAATAAAAATGCTCTGTCTCCCATAAACACAGTTGGAGGCAGACAAATTTTGAATGTGTTATATAGCGGGGTATTAACCCACTCTGAAAATGATTTAAATCATTTTTAAATCTACAGAATAATTAAGATAGATAAATAAAACGTAAGTCAAGTCATTTAAAGGTATGCTCAGTATTTTCATTCTATTTTAAGAGAAAACGTTCTATGGGACAACGGGCCACCATAGAGACTGCTGCTAGAGCAAGAAAAGTAGCACTATTATCTGCCAGGGCAGAATTAACTGTTAGCAAATTGGCCAAGTGAGAAAGAAACAGGTTCTCAACTGGGATATAACATCAAGGGGAATGTAAAAATGAAAGTTCGTATCAGCCTGTGTTTAAACACTCTGACCCACAAATTTAGCACACACAATTGGACAGGTCCTTTAGATTCCTCTGTCCATCAGTTACATTATCTAGAAGCAAACACAATAGACTTACTGAAAACAGCACTAATTTAAACAAAAATGTAGTGAATATAGATAAAAGTGTCAAGTACCATGATGTAGTAATGACACAGAGCAGCCAGGCAGGGACTACACGACTTGGAAGTTTAAAAGAAAGTAAATACCAAGTGTTTTTTGTTTGTTTGTTTGTTTTTGTGTGTGTGTGCATGTGTGTTTACGTTAGTTTCCTATGAAGAATGAAAGCTTTGTGAAATTTGTAGAACATACACAAAACATACCTATGACTATCATTTTCTAAAAAGCAGACATTTGACAAAAATCTCTTTCTGACACAAAAAAATGACAACTTCAAAGGCAGACTAATGTTTTCAAAAGAGAATCTATCAGTTAAAAAATACTAAACAAAACTACTGCTTTTTTGTTTTGTAATTTTGAGGAAGAAACCTCCAATAAGCTCAGGTTTTAAAAATGCATAAGAAAATACCACCAAGGGCAGATAGTGATTAATATTTAATATTTGCATCACTGATTTTTTTCCCTAACAACCCTATACCAGCAACTTAAAGGCTTATCCTCTGATTTTTGAAAAGGTCTTAGAAAATAAAATTGTAAGAGTATGAAAGGCATGTGTTGAGAGTGGACAGGACCCCAGGACTCTGGCCTGCTGGGACAAATGGTAGAGAGAAAAGCCTGAGATCCAGTTTCCCAACCTATCATTCTGGCTTCTCCACCTACACTACTCTCTCCCTTCTCTGATCTCTCACTTCACAATATTAAGCACTAGATCTAAAATTATATCTAACATGTAAGTTAGATCTCATTTTCTTAAATTTTTTCTTACCAAAATATTAACTAGCCCCTCCAGGTCAGGGACTAGATACCTGCATCTGCACCTCTTCTGGAACAGCAGGTGCACTACTAGGCAACTGCAAACTTGGTTGACCCTTAGGAACCACATCTCTCTAGCAGATTCCTTTATGAAAAAGAAGTCTCAACTACTCATCTCTGGTTGAACTGAAAAAAAAAAAATCTCAGACACTTTTTCCACAACCACACTTTCCACAGCATCCAAACCACTTGGTACAGTGGCCATATCCTTAGGATCAAGGAAGTCAACATGCCTATTTCTAATCTCTCTCCAGGACTAATATGAAGATGGCAATCTCATGTTTATACTACCTCTAAACTAAGCTATCGTAATGTTTTTCATGTAGGTTTTTAAAAAACTATAAATAAATTATATCCTATCAAGAGCACAAAGACTGTCTTTTCTTTGTAGAGTCCATACTGTCTACAGCAATCCATATCTATATTTAATGTTTTTAATTTTTAATCATATTTTAAATGGTTCTGGCATCAGATTATACAAACCAAAAGCAAAGGAAATGTTTAAGATGAATTCCACAAGCTAATGTTCTCCAGAGAAGTGTCAGAAGCCCACAGACATAAAATGCCCATATGGAAGATGTAGTCAATTTAAGTGTGAACTATCCAGTCTGATGGTCCTCCGGCATGCCATTGTGCCCAGAGTGTATACACAACCAAGAGTACAAAATTGAAAGTACACTACTAATCACTCATAGCAACAGCAATAAAAATTTTAAATGCTCTAAATTATAATCAGATAAATGGAAAAATATGTTCCTTTCCCATAACAGGAACTCAATTTATGAGGCAAAAGGAAGGAAATGCATTGACCTTAAAAGTATTCACAAATTTCCAAGGACAAATTCCAAAGATGATCAGGGCTTTTAAATAATCATGAAATACATAAGTACACAAAATAATCTCTCTTTCTCAAAATCATAATATTTGAGTTCTCCAGCCCAATGCTGTCAACACAGTTATACACCAACCTATAAACAGGAATCATCAACCTTGGCAGAGTGGAGTATTAAGGAGGCACTAACAAAAATTTTAATTTACAACTTCACAAATTATTATTATTTATTATTATTATTATTTTGAGGTGGAGTCTCACTCTGTTGCCCAGGCTGGAGTGAAGTGGCATGATCTCAGCTCACTGCAACCATCGCCTTCCAGGTTCAAGCGATTCTCCCGCCTCAGCCTCCCAAGTAGCTGGGATTACAGGCACCTGCCACCACGTCCAGCTAATTTTTGTATTTTTAGTAGAGACGGGGTTTCACCATGTTGGCCAGGCAGGTCTCAAACTCCTGACCTCAGGTGATCCACCCACCTTGGCCTCCCAAAGTGCACAAATTATTTTTAAGACTTCAGATGGTTGGTTTTTATATAACTGCAAATGTCTTATTGTTTATATACAAACATACAAAGAGATGATAGGCAGACAGATGACAGAGAGATGAATGTAAATGGCTAATGAGTAGAGAAACCCCAGCAATAGAGGGGACAAACTCAACTGTGCCAGCAAAGCCAGACAGAAATGTACCCATGAGAAAATTCAAAGGGCAGCTGACACAAGAACCTCAGTTTTATCTTGCAACAGTGATGTGCAATAAACATTACTGGGCCCTGCCTTCTGGAGCTCACAGCCTGGTTGCTCCTGCCTTCCCTGTGGCAGGGCACTAGAGTCACACGAGTTGGCACCGAGTCCTAGCTTCAGCCATGTGATTTATAGGTGAATTATTTGAGTCCTAATGCCATCACTCCTCAATGAGGATTAAACAATTTCTCTCCCATAAAATTAGCTTGAGGATTAAGTGAGCCAATGCCCATGAAAGCAATCCATAACCTGTCATGCACAACGCAAATGGGAAGTATCTCTGTTCTTAGAGAAGACTGTGCCTCCTCCAGCTGCCTTTCTCCAGTGTGCCATAATGTTTGGAAAACACTGAGGTTTTCAGTTATAATTAGGAAGTACAAACTCTATAATTAAATTTACTTCAAGCCTCAATCAGTAGTGGGCTAATTTTAGTGCTTACTTAGTAGGCATGGTCCTATGGCCAGCACTCTACTAAATACTGTGGGAGACAGAAAAGAAAAACAAGATTTGGTCCTTTTGCTCCAGAAATTAAAAGTCTCACTAGGGAACAAAATCAGCACACATAAAGCAGCAGCAAGGCCTGGAGGCTAGCACAGGACTAAAGGGCAAACCCTGCAGGTGGAACTTACTTTGAAAACTAAAGGGAAGAACTCATTTTTTATTTTAATTGGCCAAAAGTTTGTGGAAGGCATTACAGAGAGAGAGAGCCTAAAGACAGGTATAAAGGTAGGAATGTATCTGTAGGCCCGACTAGGAACTCACTTGAATAGTGAGGGGTTAAAAGGAGCAGAAATTTTTCAGACTATGGAGAACCCAAATACCAAGAAAAGATTTTTAAACTTAATCCAATAGGCCCAAAATGTAGACTAGTCAGTTTCCAAAGTCAAACAAAATTATCACCATGAAAAATTGTGGTAATAGGAAGAGTCTCAAAGAAAATAAGACTGACTAGAAAAGGTTTAATGAGATGCAAAAGCCTCAATCAGTAGTGGGCTCATTTCCAAATCTTAATTCCTTGCCCCAGTTTTTAATGCAAACCCAAAAACACAGGAGCCAAGAGAAACAAATTTAATTTCTGATAAACCAGGTGCAAGTTATGACTATCACCCGCATGTGATTTACTGGCTGGAAGTAGCACAGGTCTCAGGTGAAGGATTTGGAGACCAGACAGAGGCAGGTTCCAATCCTATGTGAACCTGAGTAAGTTACTTGATCTGTTCCTCAATGTCCTCATCTATAGAGGGAAACAATACCTCTTCACAGAGTTATTTTTAGGCTTAAAAGAAATCTAGAAACTTTAAGCCATATATAAATGTCAGTTAAATAAGACAAATTTAGCACATTTTGCTAGTTGATGAGCACCCTGTGGACAGGGGCTGTGTTTTATTCTCCAGTGCAAACCCAGAGCCTAGCTCAGTCCCTGACATCTACAGGAATGCAGTAAGTCTTTGATTAGTGAATGAATGTCAAATTTACTGCAATGCATCTTTAGTGAGCACTCGTTATATGTGCTGTGGACTCACTAGGTACTGGCAATTGAGTCGTGAAGAAAACAGAAAGAGCTCCTGCCCTCATGAAGCATGTGGTCTAGCAGGAAAATTAGACACTTAATAACAACACTGGAAAGCATCACAAAAAAAAAGGAAGCACAGGGGATGTGCATGTTGAGAGCAATAAGGGGAGCATTTAACTCAGCGTAGAAGGTCAGAGAAGGCCTTCAAGCCATGCAAGTGACAATCATCAATAACTTCTATTATTGTCCACAGCAACAAAAACTATTAATACTTAACTGCCTGTTGCTCTAAATATAGAATTTTTTCAAATATTGATTCAGGCATCACATTAAAAGGGAAGGGGAGTGTTGCACACAAAAAAATATATATATGAAAAGAAGAAAAAAACTTCCTGGTAAGTTCAAGTGATATCAAATGTGTTCTACCTACCACTGGTAAGAATAGAAGCATACTGTTCACTCATGGTCAAATTTTTATCAGAAAAATATGAATTACTGCAATCAATCTATGCTGTTACAGATCTTTCTTAAAAAGAAACATATACCTAAAGCATAATGTACAAATCTGATTTCAAATATATTGCAAGTAATATTTTATTTTGAAGGTGTAGTTTCAAACCTCAAGCCCTGAATGTGACCCTCTAAAGTTAACTAATATTTGAGTTCCTTCTCTGTGTAAAATATCAAATAAGACATTAAAGGAAATATTAAAAGCTTTAAAATACCTAACTATCAAGTAATTTACAATTTGTACAGGGAAAAAATTTTATAGGAGTTCAATAAATAAATGCAAATTACACAAAGATGTCACAAAACATGATTCCCTGTAAAATAAATACTGATAAATAACATAAGTTCTGGGATGGTTGGAGTGTCTCTTTTTTGATCACCAGTGTATTCAAGTACCTATAACTAGAACAAGTGTCTAGAATCACTACCTTACAAGGCAGTGAGTGAACGAATGAATGAATAAGATTCATGGATTAAGTAGGAAGAACAATGTCACAAGAAGGATTCAGGAGAAACATCATGGACAGCAAGAATCAGGGGCCACAAATGATGGTTAGGGAAAACTAGACACAAAGGAGAGGAGAGAAAACTGTGTGACGCACAAGACAAGTTGAGGAGATGTAAAGTGTGAAGGCAGTGACTGGAAATTCATGCAGAGGAGACCAAACTAGGCTAGAAATGTTGGTGATGATCAGATTGCCCAAAAATTTAAATATCAAACTGAAGTGTGCACAGGCCTGATCAAGCTGGGTGTAGAAAGTCATCACAGTTTCTGAAGCAAAGGAAATAATCAAAATCTACTGGTGGAGTCCTGCATGGGCCAGAGCAGAGGCCACTGCTGCAAGAATCCATACAAGAGTTGAGAACCTGTACTCAAGCATCAGCAGCAGCCTCACCAAAGTAGTGAGGCAGCTGAAAAGCATCACAGAAGCCCCTCATGACACACTGGAAATCACAGACAGCTCACTCAGCATTCACCACATACCAGGGACCACGCTAAGCACTTTCATGGACATTCTGACACAATCCTCAAAACAAGTCCAAGAAGTAGGAATTTTATAGATAAGGGAACTAAGATTCAACAAGTTAGGTAACTGCCAGAATTCTAGCCATTGGTCTATCTGACTCAGCTGACAGATCTGACCCACCATACTCCTGCATCATAAAGGGGCACCGCAACTTTTAAAAAAATACTAGATATTTTCAAACCTGATTGACTAAAAGAAGGATGATACCACTGGTAAAAACAGAACACAAGAAAGACACTGAGTCTCAGACATGCTATGTTTGAAGTTACAGAAGAACAGGCAAGAATTGCCCAGCAGACAGTCAAAAATGAAAAAGTCTAAGATCAAAGTTGGAATATAGGCTGAGTATCCCTGATCTGAAATGCTTAGGCCAGAAATGTTTCAAATTTTGAATTTTTTTTTCAATTTTGGAATATTTTCAAATTACATACTGCATGGGCTTCCCTAATCCAAAAATCTGAAATCAAGAATACTCTGATGAGCATTTCCTTTGAGCCACACATTGGTACTCAGGAAGTTTCAGATTTTGGAGTATTTTCAGACGAGGAATGCTCAACCTGTATGAATTAAGGACTGAGATGCACAGACCCAGGAATTAACTGAAAAAGGGTAGTAATGGAATAGAATAACAGTTAATTTTTTAATCGACAAATATTCTGTGAATACCTTTCCTATGGTAACCACAAAGCTAACTTCAGAAGGAAATAAAACAGTTTCTGCTCTCCAATAGCTTTCAAACTGGCCAAAAGGAAGGGTATTAATGTATGTCCAGGTCTGAACATACAGTGTGAAAAGCACCTTTGGGGAACAGGAACACACACAGGCAGGGTTGGGAAAGATAGCACAGTAAGAAAGAGACATGCTGGAAATGAAAATATTACAGAATGAGATGAAAAACCCAAATACCATGATTTCAACAAAGCAGTGGAACTAAAAACCAGAGTGCAGGTGGCAATTATTTTACCAACAGCAGACCTGGTAAATGAGACTGCGGAGCTCAGGAAGTCCCTACAAATCTGAACACAACACAGACAAGTCTTTAGCTCTCTCAGAGTATTTAATGTTTCAAAAATGTAAACCTGGATTGTCGCAAACCAAACCAAGGTCAATGAAGGTAGGGGAATGGGGAGGGGCTGTGAGTAAATGATGAAAGAGGCAGAAGAAACCAAGAATATTTTGACACATTCTATTTCAGAAGCATTTTCTCACTGTATCCAAATTAATTAGGTATTTTGATGGAAAAAATAAACCACTCCATGAAAATGAACCATAAAGTAAAAAGTACTTTTATGGCATATATATATATTTTTTTTCTTTTAAGGCATATATATATATATATATATTTTTTTTTTTTTTTGAGAGATGGAGTTTCGCTCTTGTTGTCCAGGCTGGAGTGCAATGGTGCAATCTCAGCTCACTGCAACCTCTGCCCCCCGAGTTCAAGCAATTCTCTTGCCTCAGCCTCCCAAATAGCTGGAATTACAGGTGCCCGCCACCATGCCCAGCTAATTTTTTGTAATTTTAGTAGACATAGGGTTTCACCATGTTGCCCAGGCTGGTCTTGAACTCCTGACCTCAGGTGATCCGCCTGCCTCAGCCTCCCAAAGTGTTGGGATTACAGGCATAAGCCACCCCACTGGACCAAGGCATATTTTAAAATATATTTTCACAGTTACGTGTGCCAAATGAAAAAATATCAAAAATATACCTCAAATTACCCATATCTATAACTGAACTGGATACAGTTTACCACTCAAGTTATTCTCCGATGTATGTTTTATTTACCATTCATAAAATTAATAAATTAGTCATTGGTTATAAATTTATAATTAAAAAAACAATGACTTGAAATATACGCAATAGTTATTCTAAAAATAAAACTTATGTCTACCTTTAGATGACAATATATTAAAGCTTTATTGAATGGTTATAAATTTTTGTGGAGAAAATTTAATATAACTACTGCTTGAATCAAATTCACCATGGAACTATTATACTACGGCTCATCAATTTAAGCATGTGACTACGTTTAGAGGAAAGTAATATAAATGCATTGAATCTGGACTAATTCTATTACATGGCTCCAGTGAGCCTATTTTAATGAAATCTCCATGTGGCTGATAAGTTCTGATAGTTTACATTTTAGCCTATTCTTCATATAAACTGGAAAGTTGTCTAAAACCCTGGATAAATCAGACAAGCACAAAAAGTCTAAGAATTTATCTTCTACAAGACTATTGTTTTAAATATGAGAAAGCAAGGCCAGGAGAAGTTAAATGGCTTGCCCAAGTTGACACACCTGAACTTTGGATGGATGGACCGGTAGGAAGATAGAGAGGGGAATATATACATTATGCATAATTTCCTCTAAGTATTATAAAACATTGTAAGCATTATATTTTATTACAGTTATACAGGTAAACATATAAATACTAACATGTTATATAAAGACCTATAGAATATTTCCATAAATATGTAAAAACAATTTCTAAACAGTTAAACTATCTTATGAAATCACCATAAGCCATGTGGCATCTTAATAAGAACAGAAAGAAAATTAAAAAAAAAAATCAATGTCCAAGAAACAGAACTCAGAAACATGAAAAACATTACCTTAATAAAGGTAATTTTAAAAAAAATGAAAGAGGAAATTAACACTGGTTTTCATCAGTTGAGGTGACTTTCTTACAAAATAATTCCTTGAAATCACTTGAATAAAAGGGGAAAACAATCGGTGGTAATCTTTTCTTTCATAATGTCTGACCTTATCTCCTTATTACAGAAGCAGTTGAAATATCTTTAGTTTGCATTTCAACCACACAGGAAACAGTTATACTTTCTTTCCAGAACATAGTGTGTGAAAGCTTCAAGATCTATAACTCACTGAGAAGGGAATGTAGCATAATGCTCTGCTGAACTAGACTTAACATATAGCATGTGATAAAATGGGAACAGTACTGGCACAATGCTACCATCTAAAGATTTGCTTAAACCAAGCTTCACTTAATAGTTGAAAAGCTAGATAAAATGCATAGGAGTTCATCATTACCACACACAGGGTATAAACACGGCCATCCACTAATGAAACTTCGGGGCAAATAGGCACAAAATTCTTCTCCCCTAAATGATGAGGCTAAAACCAAACCAAACCAAAGAAAAACTTAAGGGTGGTCCACCAACTATTGCCTTGGAGGGAGAGACAGGGCATTTTGTTCATCTAAAACGATATGAAATGATGATATCTCACAAATGTGTATATCTCTGGATAATCTGTTTCCAAATCAGGAAATTCTACCCAACAAGTTTGAACTCTCCAAACCATTTCTTTGATGAAAAAGCTCCCCACCTATTCCTTATATTTTATTGCAAAATTGTTTTATGTAATTTCTTAAATACTTTTTTAAAAAATTAAAGTGAGCTCAAAGAAAATACAAACATTTCCTTCTCCTCCAGTGACAGGGGATCCTCCCGCTACTGAATTTCCTAGAACCTTGTTTGTACCTCTTACAGTGATCAGCATATTTTCCCCTACGATTATTTGTGTGTGTGTATAAATGAGGCATACATATCTCCCCTTTGTAGCTTTTAAGCTAGCTGAGAGCAGACAAAAGCCTTATTTATACTTTATTCCCTTCACATCTCACATTGTGTTATATACAAAATAAGCAGATAAATAGCATAAAATAAAACTTATTAGTATTTTAATTAATATTGCATTTTATACAGATACTATCACAAAACTTTTTAACTGGTTTCCCTCTCTACTGCAATTCACCTTCACTCTGTTCCTTGCAAGATTATTCTAAAACAAAATTCCAATTATATTATTTTCCTACTTAAAATCCTTCAGTGGCTTCCTGCAAGTTCATCTGCGTGTCATACACGGCTACTGCAATCCTATCCGCTCTCTCATCGCTTGCTGCAGATATCCGAAAGCCTGGCCTTAGGATCTATGTATCCTTCCTCTGGGCCTTCACTCTAGACCTGACCCACCAGGCTAATTGCCATGTATCAGCACTCTACTCCAATCTTTAAACTGCATCACACACTTTCATGAAACACACTGCATAATAGTTCACTTATGCCTTCCCTACAGCACTTCTCATATTGCAGAGAGTAAGGAACTGGGGAAAGGTAAACATGGCTATTTTTCCCCCTCTAAATTTTAAGAAGGTTCCTGGTGATAAAAAGCTAGAAACCACCTGTAAGAATGTTTGCCTAAAAAGCTAAATCCCAGAACTATACATAAGGCCTGGACACAGTAAAGTTCTGGAAAGTGGTAGGAAAGTTTATTCTACTCAAATATGAAACCTGCCTGACAGCCAAGTCATCACTCCATAACCAGCCATCCCTTAGAGATGCATTTCCTAATTTCAAAAAAGCATCAAGAGGAAAATGTTTTAAATGGAAATTATGGTGGTAAACATTCTTAACATCTGAAATTATTTATTATTTAAAAATCCTCCCAATCTTTAGTTCTAAAGTGAAATTATCTACTGTAACATTCTAAGAAAATTTGCAAATAAGAAGGCACTAAATATATCATTTTGATTTTCTTAATCTGTAAAAACCAGGAAAAAAGGTATTAAAAGTATGAGAAATTAAAATATTAGTGCTATTCCTTGCTATTACACTAGTTCATGAAGGATAACTTTAACCTAGTTATTTAATGTCTTCTCAGCTTTTTTGTGTAAACCAGGCCTTCAACCTGCCTCACAAACATGACCGAAGGAATAGACACCAAGTTCTTCTGAGAAAGATTCAGTGCTTGTGAAATGCATGAATTAGATTATATACCTACTTGATCTGTCAAAACTGTATTCAGGAAAACAACCAGTCCCTCATATATCACATCACCCCACTCCAGCCAGAGGGATGACAGTTGCCTCCTCTGGGCTCTTCTATCACTGTACCTTGCACACACCTCGAGTGCTGTCCACATCAAGCTGTAGCATAATATATATTTATGTAACTGACTGCCAAAAAAACCTCCATAAGGAGGAAATTAATGTCTTGTTTTGTGTCTCAGTATCCAGAAAAAAAAAAATCACTGAGTTTATCCAGGCAGTAGAAGGGATTTTTAGGCATATCTTACCAAAGTTAAAAACTGAAAGTCTATTATCTAACAGAAATAGCAATATCCTGAGTACACTGTGAGACTTATATTGTGACTTCCACTTTTTAAAGTTTTATATGAATATATATCTATACAAGTTATATTGCATAAAGTATACTAGCTTAGCTTTTTGTTCTTGCAACATGGCCTAAAAAAATAGTAATTCCCTAACCATCATAAACTTAATTTTTAAGAATATTAAGAGGAAACATTTTACATCATTGCTGTTTATTAATAGAGGTGTGACTCTTGTACAATAAATTGCACATATTAAAGAGCACAATTTGATGAGTTATCTCAGGTGTATACATCTATGAAACCACCACCACAATCAAGGGAGTGAACATTTCCATCACCCTCAACAGCTTCCAAAGTTTTTTTATGCTCTTTTTTCATGTCTGTCTTCCATCCCTTCCTGTCCCTAGCATCTACCAATCTGCTCTGTGTCACTATAAGTTAATTTGCATTTTCTAAATCTTTATATAAATGGACTCATATGGTATATTTCTGTGCATCTGGGTTTTGTTTTGGAATTGCTTAACCCCCAACTAATAACAAGTCCCAGTGCATCAGGCCTGATCTTCCTACCCACAGAATTTGCTATGGTTTGAAGGTTTGTGTCTTCCTCCCACCCTAAATTCATATGTTGAAATCCCAAACCTGAAGGTGATGGTATTAGGAAATGAGGCCTCTTAGGAGGTGATTAGATCATAAGAACAGAGCCTTCATGAATGAAATTAGTGACCTTATAAAATAGGCCTGTATTAGTCCGTTCTCACACTGCTATTAAAAAAAATACCTAAGACTGAGTAATTTATAAAGAAAAGAAGTTTAATTGACTCACAGTTCTGCATGGCTGAGGAGACCTCAGGAAACTTACAATCATGGAGGAAGGTGAAGGGGAAGCAAAAACTTTCTTTACATGGTGTCAGGAAAACTAAGTGCAAGCAGGGGAAATGCTAGATGCTTATAAAGCCATCAGGTCTCATGAGAACTCAGTTACTATCATGAGAAGAGCATGGGTGAAAGTGTCCCATGTTCCAATCACTTCCCACCAGCTCTCTCCCTCAACACCTGAGAATTACAATTCAAGATGAGATTTGGGTGGAGACACAAAGTCTAACCATATCAAGGCCCAAGGGGACTCATTTGCCCTTCCATCTTGTAAGGACACAATGAGAAGGTGCCATCTATAAATCAGGAAACAGGCCCTTACAGACACCACATCTGCTGGTATTTTCATCCTGGACTTCCCAGCCTCAAGAACTGTGTAAATTCCTGTTGTTTATAAGCTCCCCAGTCTATAGTATTTTGTTATAGCAGCCCAAATCAACCAAAATAGTACTGTTTTGGACTTTTCACTCTGGAGCTTTTAGAACAGTTTTTAGAGCATGTAATTCCATATTCTGGAGAAGGGATATGGCCATGGATAAAACCTCTTTCTTCCCTCCCATTCCCTATAGAATCTTATTGGTGAGAAGTGACAAATTTGTCAATAACCCATTGCAGTTTTGAAGGCAAAGAATTAAAAATAAGTAAATCTATGTCATTGCTATTTTAAAACTAAATGTCCATGCGTAAATTACAAATCAACTGTTATAAATTGTTTCCACATAAAGAATTTTGAATGTTACTAAATGATGTCAGCTTGATAACTAATTTTACCCTCCAGTCGATATTATGACCAAAAAAAAAAAACCCTGTAAACACTCAATTAAAAAAAAATAGCTGGTTCTCTGGGTAGCTGACAGGGCTTTAATGACATTAAAGTGGCCACATCAGCAAAAAAGAAATATTATCTCCTGGTTACCTCTCAACTTTTGTCAACTTCTCAGCATATCACCACCAAAAATATTTATGGCATTTAGAATTTCTGATCATGCAAATACAATATACACTAAGAAAATTTAAGAAGCTGTAAATGCATTGCATACATGACCAAACTGATTTAACTGACAGTAGCTAAAAATAGTGCCTTCATATCTATTTGGAAAGTTGATGCTATGGTGAAATGTTTATCCTGTTTCTTTACAGATGCCATTGAGGGGAAAAAAACTGTGACCATATGTTCCTTAAGAACCCTTGGCATATTAAATATTAAACACAGAACAACACAAAGACATTAAGAATATTTAGGGAAACTCTGGCAAATGCTGTGTAATACAGCTAGAGTGACACAGTTAAAAGCCACTCTTAGTTCTATACACAACAGAAATGTGTCCCAAAAGATATGTATGCATTCAGCAAAAGATATGTACAGGATGGTCAACGCAGTATTATTTGTAATACTAAAACTTGGAAGCAGAAAAATGGATAAAATATGGTACATTTATAAGATGAACAAAATATTGCTGCATGGGACAATGTGGATATGTCTCAAAACATGATATTGAACAAAAGATGCCAGACACAAAAGAGTGCATTACGTGTGATTCTATTTACGTACACTTAAAAAAAAAGAAATCGGACAAACTAATCTATAGTGTTGAAGGTCAAGATAGAAGTACCTTTGAGGCCTGAGGGAGGGACCAAAGTGGGATTCTAGGGTGCTGGTAATATCCTATGCTAACTACATAGGAGAGTCAGTTCATGAATATTCAGTGAGCTGTATAATTATTTAAAGAAGGTACACAAACCAATATTATACTTTAATTTAAAAGTTGAATTTGTATACCCATATTCAGAGCAGCATTACTCACGATGGCCAAAAGATTAAAGCAACTCAAGTATTCATCAATACATAAATGGAAGAACAAAATATGGTGTATACATACAATGGACTATTATTCAACCTTAAATTTCAGGAAGGAAATTCTGCCATATGCTACAACATGGATAAACCTCAAAGGCATGCTAAGTGAAATAAGCTAGTCACAAGAGCACAAATGTATGATTCTACTTACATAAGGTATCTAGTATAGTCAAATGCATAGGCACAAAAAGTAGAATGGTGGCTGGCAATGGCTAGAGGAAAGGGGAATAGGAAATTATTGTTTCATGTTACAGAATTACAGAGTTTACATTTGGGAAGATGAGCTCTGGAGATGAATGGTGGTGGTGATTGCACAACAATGTGGACACATACTTAATGCTATTGAACTATGTAATTAAAAATAAATCAAAGAAAAAATGTTACATATATACCATATATATGTATATATAAACATATATGTTATAGATATCATATATGTATATATAAACATATATGTATATATAAACAGATATGTATCTCTTACATCTTTTAAAAACTGATGTAAAAAATTGTTACAAGAATCAACAAGGGGCCAGGTGCGGCGGCTCATGCCTGTAATCTCAGCACTTTGGGAAGCCGAGGCAGGCAGATCACCTGAGGTCAGGAGTTTAAGACCAGCCTGGCCAACATGGTGAAACCCCATCTCTACTAAAAAAATACAAAAATTAGCCAGGCCTGGTGGCAGGTGCCTGTAATCCCAGCTACTCGCAAGGCTGAGGTAGGAGAATGGCTTGAACCCGGGAGTGGAGGTTGCAGTGAGCCAAGATCGTGCCACTGCAACTCCAGTCTGGGTGGCAGAACGAGACTTGGTTCTCAAAAACAAAAACAAAACAAAACAAAAAGAATCAACAAGGGGCTCCCATTGGCCAAACATAGGACAAGTTGAACTTCAAAAAGAATAATGGGTAGGAGGCAGAGCAAGACTGTGGAATAGAAGGCTACACCAACTGTCTCCTTCAAAAACACCAATTTAACAACTAACTACACAAAAAATCACCTTCATAAGAACCAAAACTCAAGTGAGCACTCACAGTACCTGGTTTTAACTTCACATCACTGAAAGCAGCACTGAAGAAGATAGGAAAGACAGTCTAGAATCATGGATGCCACCCCTCCCCCATCTCCTGGTAGTAGCTGTGTGGTACAGACAGAGAATCTGTGCACATGGTAGAGAAAGAGTGCAGCAAGCACCAGGCATTGCATTTAACTCAGTGTTGCCCCATCACAGCAGAAATCCAAACCAGGCTGAACTCAGCTGGTCCACCCATGAAGGGAGTATTTAAACCAGCCCTGGCCAGAGGGGAACTGCCCATCTCAGCAGTCACAACTTGAGTTCCCACAAGCCTCACCACCACAGGCTAAAGTGCTCTGGGGCCCAACATAAACTTGAAAGGCAGTCTAGACCACAAGGATTGCAACTTCTAGGTGATTCCTAGTGTTGAACTGGGCTCAGAGCCAGGGGACTGTGGGGGAACATGACCTACTGAAACACCAGCTGGGCAACTAAGGGAGTGCTTGTACCACACCGCTCCCCTAACCCCATGCTGCACAGCTCACAGCTCCAAAAGAGAATCCTTCCCTTTCCTTCAGCAGAGAAGATGGAAGAGTAAAGAGGACCTTGTCTTGCATCTTGGATACCAGCTCAGCCACATCAGGATAGGACACCACAGTCACGAGCCCCCCTTTCCAGGCCCTAGCTCCCGGACAACATTTCTAGACACACCCTGGGCCACAAGGGAACCCACTGCCATGAAGCAATGGGCTCAGTTCTGGCAGGACCAATCACCTTCTGACTAAAGTGCCCTTGGTCCCTGAATAACCAGCATCAATACCCAGGTAGTACACCATGGGCCTCAGATCAGACTCTGAGACTTGCTAGCTTCGGGTGAGACTCATGACATTCCCAGCTGTGGTGGCTATGGAGAGAGATGCCTTCTGTTTGAGAAAAGAAGAGGAAATAGCAAAGGGGACTTTGCATTGTACCTTAGGTACCAGCTCAGCCACAGAGGGATATAGCACCAAGTGGGCTCTCGGGGGGGGGGGGGGGGTCTCCAATTACAGGCTTAGCTCTGGACCTGCCCTGCAACAGAGAGCCCACTGCCCTGTAAGGGGAGTCCCAGGTCAGGTAGCATTAATGACAAGCTGTCTGAAGAGCCCTTGGCCCTTAAGATAACATTGGTGGTAGTCCCGTAGTACTCCCTGTGGGCCTGTGATGCTGGCCATGGGGTAAAGCTCCTCTGACTGTGGAAAGGAGAGGGAAGAGTAGGAAGAACTGTGTCTTGTGGTTTGTATGCCAGCTCAGCCACAGTACAATAGAACACCAGGTAGACTTCTAAGATTTTGGACTCCAGTCCCTGGCTCCCAGATGATACCTCTGGACCCACCTGGGGCCTGGGGGAACTTGCTGCCCTGAAGGGAAGGACACAAGCCTGGCTTCACCACCTGCTGATGGTAGGACACCAGGGCCTTGAAAGAACACAGCAGTAGCCAGGGAGTGGTTACAGTGGGTCTTAAGTGAGACCCAGTGCTATACTGACTTCAGAGCGCAGTCCCGGTGGTGGTGGCCAGAGGGGTGCTTGTGTCACTCCACCCCCAGCTCCAGGTGGCTCAGAACAGAAAGAGAAACTCTATTTGGGATAAAGTAAGAGAAGACAACAAAAGCCTCAGCCTAGTGGTCCAGAGAATGCTTCCAGATCTTATCAAAGACCATCAAGGCGGTGCCTCTACAACTCTACAAGAACCACAGCATTACTGGGTTTGGGGTGCCTCCTAAAGCAGATACAGCCTAGATCACAACACTCAAGTCCTTTTGAATACCTGGAAAGCCTTTGGAAGAAAGATAGGTACAAACAAGCCCAGACTGCAAAGGCTACAATACCTAACTCTTCATTACCCAGCCACAGACAAACATCCACAAGCACCAAGACCATCCAGGAAAACATGACCTCACCTAGTGAACTAAATTAGGCACCAAGGACCAATCCTGGAGAAACAGAGATATGTGACCTTTCAGACAGAGAATTTAAAATAGCTGTTTTGAGGAAATTCAAAGAAATTCAAGATAACACAGAGAAGGAATTCAGAATTCTATCAGATAAATTTAACAAAGGGATTGAAATAATTTTCAAAGGTTAAGTAGAAATTATGGAGTTTAAAAATGCAATGACACACTGAAGAATGCAACAGTCTTTATCAGAATTGTTTAAGCAGAATTAGTGAGCTTGACAGCAGGCTATCTGAAAATACACAGTCAGAGGAGGCAAAAGAAAAAAAGAATAAACAACAATGAAGCATGCCTAGAGGATGTAAAAAACACCTGGAAAGGGAAATCTAAGAGTTATTGGCCTTAAAGAGTAGGTAGAGAAAGAGATAAGGAAGAAAGTTTATTCAAAGGGATAATAAAACAGAACTTCCCAATGTAGAGAAAGATATTGATATCCAAGTACAATAAGGTTCTAAAACACTAAGCAGATTTAACCCAAAGAAGACTAGCTCAAGGTATTTGAAAATCAGACTCCCAAAAATCAAAGATAAAGAAAGGATCCAAAAAGTAGAAGGAAAAAAGAAACAAATAACACACAATGGAATTCCAGTACATCTAGCAGTAGACTTTTCATTGGAAATCTTACAGGCCATGAGGGAGTGACATGACATATTTAAAGTGCTGAAGGAGAAAAACTTATGCCCATTAGCCAGGAGTGGTGGCAGATGCCTGTAGTCCCAGCTACTTGGGAGGCTGAGGCAGGAGAATGTCGTGAACCCAGGAGGCAGAGCTTGCAGTGAGCCGAGATCACACCACTGCACTCCAGCCTGGGCGACAGAGTGACACTCTGTCTCAAAAAAAAACTTATGCCCCAGAACAGTATATTCAGTGAAAATATCCTTCAAACATGAAGGAGAAATAAAGACTTTCTCTCACAAACAAAAGCTAAGGAATTTCATCAACACCAGACCTGTCCCACAAGAAATGTTAAAAGCTTCAATCAGAAAGAAAAGGACATAAATGAGAAATAAGAAATCATCTGAAGGTACAAAACTCACTGGTAATAGTAAGTACGCAGAAAAATACAGAATATTATATAATACTGTAACTATAGTATGTAAACTCTCCTAAGTAGAAAGACTAAATGATGAACTAATCAGAAATAATAACTACAACTTTTCCAGACAGACAGTACAATAAGATATAAACAGAAATAATAAAAAGTTAAAAAGTGGAGGGACGAAGTTAAAAAGTGTAGAGATTTATTAGTTTTCTTTTTGCTTGTTTGTTTGCTTGTGCAAACAGTTTTGTTATCAGCTTAAAGTAGATTTGGAAGCAACCTACGTGCCCATCAACAGATGAATGGATAAAGAAAATGTGGTACTTATACACAACAGAGTACTACTCAGCCATAAAGGAAAATGAGATCCTGTCATCTGCAACAACATGGACAGAACTGGAGGTCATTAAGTGAAATGAGCCAGGCACAGAAAGACAAAGTTTGCATGGTCTCACTTATTTATGGGAGCTAAAAAATTAAAATAATTGAACTCATGGAGATAGAGAATAGAAGGATATTTACCAGAATCTGGGAAGGGTAGTGGGTGGTTGGAGGGGAAGTAGGGATGGTTAATGGGTACAAAAAAAAATAGAGTAAGATTTACTATTCACAAGCACAACAGGGTGACTGTAGTAAAAAATAATTGTACATTTAATAACTAAAAGAGTATGACTGGATTGTTTGTAACACACAGCTTAAATGCTTGACATGACGGATACCCCATGTACCTTGATGTGATTATTACACATTGCATGCCTATATCAAAATATCTCATGTAATCCATAAATATGTATACCTACATACCCAAAAAATTAAAACTAAAAATTTTTTTTAAAGAATTATGAGTACCTTGATATAAAACACATTGAATATATATAAAGACCCACTAGCTCAGAATGAGACTTAAAACAATAGAAAGTCTGCCCCTCCCCTCCAAAAAGAAATCAATTAGTCATTACTAGAAATGACATACTCTGAAAATTGGTAATCAAAGGAAAATAATTACCTAACTACTTCTTCCCTTCCCATATGTATTACACTTTCAGGGTTACCTAGTTGATAAGAAAAGATTCTTCTTTACAAAAGAATTCCAGTCAAAAAATGTTAAAGAACTAATGACATTTTTTTTAACCACCATTTTGCAAGTTCTAAAAAATTGTTTTAGGCAAAGATTAATAACAAATGACATGATTGATGAAAAGTCAATGAAAAACTTTATATTGAAGAGATGATACTGTCACCACCTAAACCTACTGATCAATCTTAGCAAATCCATGTGTGGGGCAACCAGCCATTCTTTACCTCTGATGTGGAACAAAATGAAGTACACTGCATCGGCTATGATGTATTTTAGCAAAAATAGTTGAATATTAATCTGTTCATGCCTTCAGAGCTAATATTCAATTTTAAGGTATTATAATATAGAGAGGAACAAGTTAATGACACCATGAGAAAGCAAGACAACAAATACAGAATGTGAAATAGTCTACGAGACAAGTGACCAGGTTTCCCGATCTCGTTACTACCTAGAGAAAAGGACCACTAGATTAAAAGTGACTCACAGGTAATATTCAAATGCAGTAAGGATCAAATGCGCTTTGTTTGGATTCTTCTTTGGAGCCAAGTGTAGAGCAAACATTTTGAGACAATCTAAGAAATCTGAATATGGACTGTATGTTAGATTATAATAAGAAATTGCTCACTTTGTTAGATGTGATAATGGCATTCTGACTATTTAAGAAAATCTTTAAAAATTTAAAGATGCATATCAAAGCGTGTAAGGACAAAAACAGCATGATGCCTGGGATTTGCTTTAATACTTAGGCAGAATAATAATTATACATTGAATATATGTATCAAAATACCACATTGTACCCTATAAGTATGCACAATTATTATATGCCAATTAAAAATAAAAAAATGTACATTTTTAAAGAATAAAGGGGTATAGTTGAAGCAAATGTGATAACCTAGATAACCATTGAATCCAGGTGATGGGTACATGAGAGTTCATATTTTCTTTGTGTATGTTTAAAATTTTCCAATATAAATAGTTTTAGACTATTCAACTGATACAGATTATACTTTACGTATTTTAGATTATCCATGGATATTAAAACACATGATTGAAATATTGTCATAAAGAACTGTAGTCAAATTATTCCTTACTTAACAAATAAAGAAAATGAAGACCAGAGAACTTAAGTGGTCTGCTCAAAATCACACAGCCATTATTAACAGTCAGTTCATGCTGAGAGTAACAACAACTAGCATTACACTATGGAAGCAGCCCTAATTCCAAATCACAGATTTAGGGGTTTAGTAAAGGGACTAACTCTCATTAATTCAATACCTCACCGTTTTATTTCAAATTTGTGCTTTGAACATTAAGCATGGTCCTTATGCAACTAATCTGAGAACAGTTCTATATGAAAAAAATATAGAAATCTATTACATTCTTAACAGTACAGCTAATAAATGTTTTTCTTATGGCCAACCAGCATAGCACAACGATAGCTCTCATATCCATACAGGCAACAAGAGCCAGCTTGGCACACTGCACTGGGCATTCCTGGTGCCCACACTTGTGTTTTCCTCGGCTTCAGTGGCATTTGTCAATTGGTTCATCTACTTTATCTGATGTTACTTTATGTGCTGGTAATAATGTTAATTCATCACAACAGCTAAAAAAAGGCACCCAAATCACAGCACAAGAGATGCCACACAAGTTCAAGAGTGGGCATTAAGACATACTTCTTAGGAGTTCACAGTGAATGACACCTTAGAAGCGGTAGCTGAAGAGACTATAATTCAGTGATTTATGTAGCAGTCATGGAGAAACTGGCAGAAGTCCTCTGTCCAGGAGTGAGTGACATTAGTTTGCATGAACAAAACCTGAAAGAGACTATGCAGAAACATGTCAGACTTCAGGTGATTTGATGGGAACAAAGCAATAACTATGCAGTATGATTTACAGAACACAGCTCCATAGGGTCTATGCTGCAAGGACCTGTAAGTACTCTGGTAGGCTAAATAATGGCCTCCAAAGATGTCCTCATCCCAAACCCTGGAATCAATGAATAATACCTTATTATGGCAAAAGGGATTTTGCAGACATAATTAAAGATCTTGAGATAGGGAGGTTATACTGGATTACCTGGGTGAGTCCTAAATATAATCACAACTGTCTTTATAAAAAGGAGGCAGAGTAAGATTTGACCACAGAACAGGAGAAAGCAATGTTGTGATGGAAACAGACATTAAAGTGATGTGATTTGAAGGATAAAGAAGCGGCCACAGGGCAAAGAATCCAGGTGGCCTCTGGAAGTTGAAGAAAGCAAGAAAATTAATTTCCTCCTTGGAGCCTCTTAAAAAAAACTAGTTCTGCCAATATCTTGACTTTAGCCCAGTGAAACTGATTTTGAACCTTTGGCCTCCAGAGCTGTTAAAATACTGAATTTGGGTGATTATCAGCCACTAAATTTGTCATAATTGTTACAGCAGCAATAGGAAACTAATACATATCCCAATGTTAAGGAACATATCTCCCCAATAAATATGCCTATGTATAAGAAATTTATGCCAAATAATGAAACGTGTGTGAATATATTAAAAACCTCTTACTATTCTGAGGCCTAAATGACAGTACAGTGTAAACATTTTCTTTCTAAATTATTCAGTTTTGTGGTTATTTTGTTTATTGTCTTGTTTTGCTTACAATACTCATATTTGCCACAGGTTTAGGTTTAATTTGGTTGGTGGTGGTGTGGCGGTTTTTGTTTTTTTTTTTTCTAGTACAAAAGATAACCTTTCTCCAGAAACTATTTGGTCCTCCTCTACCCTTTATAAGCAAAGGATATCTTAGACTCATTGCTCTTGAAAAATCTGACCATTTCAAATTCTGAATATAAATGTCCTCAGAGTCCATCTACATTAATTAGCTTACTTCAAGTTTAGCAATTAGAAGGAGAAAAAAAGTTAAAGCTAATCTACCCATTTCCTGCAATTGGATTTGCAAATTCTGTAAATTTAATTGACATATGAAAATTGAATCTCCCCAGCACTTTGGGAGGCCAAGGCAGTAGGATTACTTGAGCCCAGGAGTTAAGAGACCAGCCTGGGGAATACACTGAGACCCCATCTCTACAAAAAAAATTTAAAAATTAGCTGAGTATGATGACACACACCCAGTAGTTCCAGCTCCTCAGGAGGCTGAGGTGGGAGGATGGCTTGAGCCCAGGAATTCAAGGCTTCAGTGAGCCATGATTGCACCATTCCACGCCAGCCAGGGCAACAAAATGAGACCCTTCTCAAAAAAAAAAAAAAAAAAAAAAAAAATTAAATCTCATTACTTGAAAATTGTGATTTTAAAAAGCATGCTATCTGTAGGTAAAGCAATGTTTCCACAATCATAAGAGGAGTACAGAAGTTACAGTTTCTTCTTTGGCCCTTAGCAGGAGCTTGGCTCACAATAGTGATCAGACCAAAAGATGAAAGCACTACCACTGATCTCTGGCCTGCTTTGCTGAATGCAAAACAGTTTTTGACAATATCAGTGACCATACTCAAAAAGCTGTTTAATTCTAATCCAAGAAATTAGGATTTATTCAAGGAAATTTCAAAAGTGCCTTCTATGCTTATTATCTTGGAATTATAAGAACTCTATGGTTTATTCTTTAAATAATTATATCCTTTAGAATAAGGATAAATTCTCTAAAGTTATTCTGTGAAATGGCTAGATGAAAATATTGCAAAACCCAAGACTTTCCTGGATGTCATCTATTAATATTACACCAAGAAACAGATGCACCTCTACTTAGAATCATAAACTTTTCTGCTGCTAAGAATCCTGAGACTTCTGATCTGGACCAAAACCCTTAGAACAGAGCAGAAGATATATTTTGCCACTCTTTTTCTTCCTGTGAAAACATAAACAGAACAAAACAGGCTATGTGTATGTGTGTGTGCATCCTTCATATGTGGAATTGTTTTTTAAGCCATTTAACTAAGATGAGTAACAATTACTTAAGAATTCCTAAATATTTCAGACAAAGATATGTCTCCAGGAGGAATGGCTCCTATGAAAAGTATAGTTCTAACCAAAAAAGTATAGTTCTAACAAACACAGATAGCTGTTAAAAACTGTACCCTTCTTACACATCAAAAGTCTCGAAAAGGAAACTCTTAGTTCCAAAAATAAGTTTTGATGAAAACTTAACCACTGAAATTTTAATTATATGCTGTATTTAGCATTTTCAAATATCACATTCAGAAAATTTCAGACTGAACACATACTCTGGGGAATTTTGTGAATCACTGGGTTGTTATTAAGAGAAAAGCACACGCTAAACAAAATACAGCGGCACACCGAGGCAAATGAGAGGAGACATGCTACAAGAAACAAATTCTTGCATGACCAGGCTATCTGCAGCTTTGAGGAGAAGAGTTGGTAGTACATGAACCCATCACACACTAGTAACAATAGCCTCTAATTTCCCTCTATCACTTTTCTTCATAAAATATATCCACCTCCCACAGATTACGCGAACTGATGGGGCAACTTTCCGGTTGGCAAACATTCATATCAGCCAATTTGCCAATGAGAACAATTGGCAGTGTTCTACTTTCAACATAAATTCCTAAGGTCTTCTCCATTTGGGGGCAATTACAGCTGTAAGATTACAGTTTCCTATAGTTCTCCAAAGCAAAGCAGTTGCTTCTAGTTATTCCTTCATTTTAAAGCAATTAAGCCAAATGTTATTTGATTTCATTCACGTTAATAAATATTGAGCTCTTCCTAAGATAAACCTCTAGAAAGCCAGTTTACACTGCCAGTCAGCAAATAAAATTCACAGTGATAAGGTATATCAAAGAAGTAAATATATAATTCTCCAGAAGAAAGGAGCAGCAGCACCTACTGCACAGAGACCACAGGGTCTACTCTCTCCTACAGTGTTACGAGCACTGAAATGTTCAGTGGTTGGAGAAAATGAAAAGCCAGGTCTGACAAATACACAAATTTGGTCCTCAGTCCCTAAAATTAGAAATAAGTTTCCCCATCAGAATGAGGAGGAACATTTAATTCACTCACTTACTCATTGCAGTTACAGAAATGAGTAAGAAACCATCTGTGCCCTGAATAAGTACACAGCAAGGTAGGCAGAGGCAAAGGGACAACAGGGTGCAGTGATGTGCACCATGACAAAGGGGAAGTGCTAGGGAGGCACACAGGACAGGCACCAAAAACAGAGGGGCCAACCAAGGCCATTACCTATGCTGTATTTTGGAGAGAAATAGGAGTTAACCAGCAAAGGGAAAGGTGTTCCTATTACAATGACAAGGAGATGAAAGAAACCATGGTATATCAGGTCATGGTCTAATGGAAGGGAGATAAGGCTCTGAACTACACCGACGACAGAGGCACACAGACATCAAAGAGGTGAAAATACCTGACCAGTTGAAGAATTTTGCTTTTTAGTGTGTGAGAGATGAGGACACATTTATGCCCCTTCTGGAAACTTTACTGTAATTTTATGATTTGGGGAGAAAAGTAAACGTAGGACATTATTACAGTTCCTAGATTCGATGAACTAATAATTTTTAAAATGTGAATTGAGAAGGGTGAGGAGGGGCTCAAAAATATGAACTGACAGATAAAACATCCTGAAAATATACCCATAATTTTTTTTAGTACTTGGAAAATAAATCTGAAAATAATTTGAATAATCAACAATGACTTAATGCAACTTGTAACACTTTTGAAAAGTGGAAAACCTCTTACAAATTTGAGGAAAGTGCATTTAGCCAATGAAAAATTCTATATTTAATGTATAGATTAGTTGTGCATAGTGTTAGAATTACAATATAACTAGATTAGAAGCAAAAAGGTAAATCAGATTCTGGGTCTAATTTTTAGATTATAAACAAGAAATCTAAAATCAAACACTAACAGATTTGTCTTACCTAGTTTTTAAAGATATGACAATCCAGAGAAACAACAGTGACAGTAGACAAAAATTACTGTTGCCCTTTGATTAGCCTTAGTCGGCAACTTCTGTTTTTAATTGTTTTCATTCATTTGCTTAATTGAAACCAAAGCTGGCGAAGTGACTCAAGAATGAGTCACAGCTCCCCTCCTGGAGTAGCCACAAGCCTGACTGTGGCATACTGCATGCACTAAGCCTGAATTTCAAGTTGGAGAAGAATGCATGACAAAATGCCAAGGGCTGCTGACATTGCCAAAGAAGTTGTCAGGACCATAAGGATGTCCTGAGAGTAGAATTCCCTGCACGTCCTTTCCTGGCTGGAATTTATGCACTTATGCCTCATCCCAAACCACAGAAAAGATACACCTGTGTCACGCTGCTCCTTCCCCAACCGATCTTGTGACTTGATATACATCATTCCTTAAAAGGAAGGGACATCTGAGAGGGCACCCTTTTTACTTACTTCTCAATGCTGCCGGTCAGATTTCCAAAGACTACGGGAAATGGGAGGGCCAATGTGACTACTCAGATTGCCACACCTTACACACAGTTAGGCAAAGGATGCCTAGCAAGAGTGACAGTCTAAACATAACACCCTCCACCGCCACCACAAAAAACAGCTCCATCATTCACACCATAATCCTGTTTTTAAAAATAACATACATGTGACACAAAATCACAGTACTTGGAGATCTGAAAAACATACCAAGAAATATGTGTGATTATTTAAATCCAAAACACCACCATGACTATTGAGATGTTACTTCTTATAGAGGCAAGGATGAAACCCATGCATGACTAATTGGTCCCCTCCATGCTGACTGTGGAATCCTCCAGCCTTTGCACAATGAATGTGGCTAGTGACTGCAGCAGCTGTAACATCAGCACAAAAGGTTTTCTTCAAACCAAACTTCCATCTCTGCCTGCCAAATACCAGTATGTCATTTCCTTCCTGCTGGACTCCATGGTTTCTGGAGGACAAGAACCATGTAATTCTTAAACTTACACTATTGGTATCCTCTACTATTTGAGATAAGTACAAAACATTCAATGAATGTGTGATGAATGCAAAATGAGCAGGGAATACCTATAACTGCTTCTTGGCTGTTTATGCCCTCACTATCATGTTGACACAATGCTAAAGAAAGTATACATAATTATCCTAATTACAGTCATTACAGCCAAAAAGCCCTTAAAGTTAATCACAAGGTTTCTAGTGGCAACCTTAAAATAAAATTATAAATTAAAATTCATAAAATTCTAAGACTCTGGTTAAGGCTTGTAGTCCCAATTAGTAACACAATATAATGATTGCATTAATATCTATACACTATAGGTAGGCCCCAATTTAAGAAAAATTTTAGAATGTAGTACACTAACATGTCTAGTCCTTAGAATTTAGAATACATTTTTCCAAATAAATAAGGCTCTTGTGATCAAGTTTATAGGCCAGCAACCCTCACCTCAAAAAAAGCTGAAAATAGAAAAATGAAATCATTCTAGCTTTACCTCCTTGCTTTGAAGCATCATAAAATGCACTCTGTCACACAGAGCATGTCTGCAGTCTTCTCAACATGCCTGGCATGGAATCAAGCCTAATTTTCTTGGGGAGCCAGGGAGGATGGACTCAGGGCTATAGGTATTCTGGACCCTTCATATATAAACATGTGGTGGGAAGAGTAAGAATGAAAATGGGAAACAATGACCCTACAGAAGAGGAGGCGATTACTGAGCCAGAAAATTGGCTAACCAACTTCGAGAAATGTCCCCACCTTCTATCCTTCAGGCACTAAGGCCAAGGGCCAGCCCTAAGCTCAAGGAAAGCTGAGAAGGAAGGAGCTGCCAGATGGGACCAAGAAGGCAGGAGGCAGGAGTGTCTTAGGGATCTAGATTCTCAAGGGAGGAAACTATCAGGACCACAGGGGTGGGTTTTTTGGGGGGCTAGAGAATAGGGATAAATTCCCAAAGACTGAAATATCTCTTCCCTGTAGAAACAGGGATGTAGATAAGAAAGAGGCAGAAACGGAAGAGGAAGCAGGCATGGAGGGAAGAGCTTGCAGCCTGGGGACATAATTAGGATGTCAGAACAATCCAGATGTGCCCAGTGGATGAGTTGGTTGCCCTTTCTCTCCATGTTTCCTGTTTTGGTTAAACCCAAAGGGTTTATGTGCTACTATCTCATGACACTAAACCCATGAAGTACTCAAATATTCTCATGTCACCAAGTAGCTTTGATTACCTCAAAGGTTCCTAATGTACTGGGCATTTAATGAGCACTTACAGAACAAAAGAACAATGAAAAAGGAATTTTGGCCTAAAGATTTCTCTGCACATATGGACACAGTGAACTGAAACCTAATGGGATGTGTAAATAGACCATAACCTACTCTTGTGTCAATCACAGAGTTTCAGCCAATCTCAGGTGGCCAGCTGTTCAAACTGTGTTCAAATAAGGTAAACGCTGAGCTATATCCAATCCAGCTGATTCTGTACCTCACTTCCATTTTCTGTTACTTTCCTTTTTCTGACCATAAATGTTATCCTCCCATGCGGCAGCCCCAGAGTCGCTGTGGACCTATTCTGGTTCTGGGGGCTGCCCAATTTGCAAATTGTTCTTGGCTTCATTAAACTGTGTTAAAATTTGTCTAGTTTTTTTTTTCTAAACACTAAGATAACAGCGCCAATTTTAAATATAAACCTTAGTTTTCCATTAAGATATTAAAGACTAGAAACGAAATCTCCTTGCAAGTTAAAGTCCAAAAATGTTAAATTCTAAAGGAATTAAATTCTAGACTAAAATTTTCTTGCCTTTACACAGATGGTCCTAGGCTTACTATGGTTCAACTTACGGCTTTTCAACTTCATGATGATGTGAAAGAGGTACACATTCAGTAGAAACTGTACTTAGAATTTTGATCTATCCCCAGGCTAACAATATGCAGTTCTGTACTTTCTCGAAATGCTGGACAGCGGCAGCAAGCAAAACCTCCCAGTCAGCCAAGTGATCATGAGGGTAAACAACCGATACTCTACAATGTAACTGTGATGCCAGCATTTTTTGGATATAGTGTTTTTTGGTTTTGCATCCCATCATGTCTACAAAACACCCAGTCTTGACTTACAATGCTTTTAACTTATGACGGGTTTCTCAGGACATAACCCCATCTAAGTCATGGAGCATCTTTATATAGTCTGTCTTAGCCTGAGTTTCCCAGAAAGTAGAAGTTGAGACAAAAGCCTGAATGCAGGAATTTGATTTGTGAAGTGATCCTAAGGAGCAGATTAAAAACGGGGAAGGAAGGAAGAAAAATACAAAGATGAATTACTAAACTGACCATTGCCCTTGGGGAATACTTAATATCTCCCCCCACCCCCATGCACCAGAAAGAAGCCCAGAGGAGGAAGAGTAAGACAGGACAGGTAGAGAGTGTGGCCCCAGGTGAGGTGCTCTCCAGATGTGCCCGTGAAGTTCTTGGAAGCTTGTATGGAACTGTCTACTGTAGCTGTGGTTGCAATAAAAGGCCAAGCAAGACGATTTTGAAGTGATGTAGGAAAGATATCCAATACAAAGTCCAACAATATTAAAGGTCAAATTCATCCTCTCAAATTTCTTATTCTATATTACCAGCTGGAGGAGCTCTTGATGCCTGGGTAGAATTGTAGAGGTTTTTGTTGTTTTTTGTTTGTTTGTTTTGAAACAGCTTCAAGCTGTAATGAAGAAAGCATAGTTCCTTCAGAGCCTCAGATGTCGATTCAACTTCATCTCAAGTCTTTGACCTCCTCCACTTTTAAAGAGACCAAAGAGTTATAAGGTCAGGCAAGACTATCATCTGCCCCACACCCACCATATTTAAAAGGAAAGTTAACCCTCAGGCTATGAAGTAGCTACCACAACAAGCGAGACAGTGTTCCCAGAATCCAGAATTTGGCATAACCCAGAGCCATGTAATTGCTTCCAAAGACAACAGCAGAAACTTCAGGACATTTGAAAGATAGAGAAGGCTCTACAAATAAAAACAAAGTCCTCCTGGTTTCGGCCTTGCCAGGATGCCTGCAAAACTATGCCAATTTTCTAAAGCTTAAAACTCGATTGGGAGACAAGTATCCATCAATGAATGAAAAAGCAAACAAAAAGTGGTGTCTGTACAATGGAATATTATTTAGCCTTAGAAAGGAAAGAAATTCTGGCACAGGCTACAACATGGATAAACCTTCAGGACATTAAACTAAATAAAATAAGCTAGTCACAAAGGGCCAAAAACTGTATGATTCCATTTATATGCAGTATCTAGAGTAGTCAAATTCAGAGAGACAAAGTAGAAACGGGGTTGCCAGGGGCTTCAAGGGGAGTTGTTGTTTAATGTATAGAGTTTCAGTTGGGGAAGATGAAAAGGTTCTGGAGATGGATGGTGGTGATGATTGCACAACAGTGTGAATGTACTTAATGCCACAGAGCAATACTTCAACATGGTTAAAATGGTAAGTTTTATACTATGTATATTTTAGCACAATTGAAAAAAAAACCCCTCAACTAAGAGAAATCTTCAAGCAGGAGGTTAATTTTGGCCCCATGCATACTGGCAGGAAAAAATCTAACTTTGCAAAGTGTCTTCTCCCTCAAAGCCTGGCACTTGGGGCATCACTCACTTCTTTCAAAGTTCAGAAATTTGCGGTGGTGGCAGCCGTAGTCCCCCCAGGCCCTTTTTGTAGAACCTTTCTTTCCCAGCCCACACATTCTAAATTTCCTATCTTCTACTTCTTCTGAGTCCCATGTTTCTAGTACTAAAGGACTAAACTGAATGTGGTCTCTGCATAGTAGAGTCATCATCTTCACAATCTTTTACAAGCAGAAATTTTTAGTCTTGGGCAACAGCATCTGTTGCAATGGCTTTTTGCTGTGTAATTGCTTTGGGCTGTAAAAACTGCTTCCTGAGGAAGGTCATCTCTTAGTCCTCTCATTTTTTCCAAGTGAACTCCAGAAGATTCGAGAACTTCTTTTGATTCTAGAACCATTTCTGAGGCCAACATCCTTCGGGGCCTGTGATGATCTACACCTTTTTATGGACACTTAAAAGATTAGAGTTTCTGTACATTTTAATGACCAGGTCCTCAGTACTTCTGTTTTGTTTGTTTTTGCCAGAAGTAGGGTATATCCCTCATGTTTAATTTTCATACACTGATCCCATTTTCTTTTGAGAAAACTTCAGCGGCTCCTCCCATCTTCCCATCTCTTCCTCTTTAGAGCTATCACTGTTGGGTAGAAATAAATGGCTTACTTTCTCTTCAACTTCCTGCACCAGATATTTGATTTTCTAACATATTCCTCAATGTTTTATCATAAAATCTCCCAGATGACAGAGAATTTTAAGGTTCTGAATATGATCTCCCCTACCAAAAAATGCATTTATTATTTAAATAAATCTTGTCAACCTTCACTTCCCAAATTACATAATCCCAGCCAGGAGGTGACTCTCATCAGGCCACATCCAGCCAGCCCTAGACTGTCTCCTCCTAGAATACCCCTCATCTTTTCCTGGCTCCCCTTAGAGTGTGAACTCCAAAAAACTTTGAGAATGTTCCTTCAGCGTGCAAGTGATACCTGCCTGCCCAATCACAGTAATGTTAACACCTTGAAACTCAGTGAACTCTTCAGTATGTTATGCTGGCATCGCTGGGCTTTCCCCTGCAAATGCAACTTTTCTGTAACCACTTGATATTGCTATCCCAGGGTCACCAACACTAGCCTAGTGAGATGATGAATATTTTATACAAACTAGAAGAAAGTACCCCTCCAGGGCAGATGTAAACCCTGGTGAGATCCCACAGCGAGAAGACAGCAGTTGCATTTCAACCTCTACTAGCAGAAATATTTACTCAGTGTACAAAATGCAAGACCATATCCAGCCCTTGGCCTTACAAATCATACTTCAGACTCTCGCTACATCTTTAAAGGGACACTTGGCAACATTTTCTGAACCTGGTAAAAAAATTTCAGATCTTGTCTCACTTCTTCAGGTCCACCACACTTTCTAATTGGTAATCATTACAGTGATCTCTTTTCCTTTTTATATCTGTGTATCCTGACTTAAGATCTCATTTTTCCCTTCATACCTCTCATGAAATGTGAACATTTCTCCTAGCTTAGTCTTTTCAGTCTACCACTGCTTCTTTTCTGATCATAACAAAACTTATTTTTCAAACCAATTCTACTTTCTCCTTGATATTCTAAGAAAACCTGATCTCTAGAATCCATACCAAGCCCAGGCCTTTGTAATCATCTTCTTAACTTTCTGGTTTGCAATAAGATTACTGACTTGCTTGTCTATCTCAACCCAAGAACATGCCATATATTTCTTAAGGGCCACCCCCATTCCTTTTTATCTTCTAAATAACAAAATCCAACATCTTTTACAGCTACAGTTCCATGACCTAATGGCCAGAACTTAATTATGAAATCCAGAGCAAACAAAACTCATGTTTTCTTGTAGAGGAACTTCTGTTGGGGTATTAGAACAATGCTTCTTCCCCCTAGGCAGTGTAGAGTTCAGCTTCTCACAGGTCTTGTCTTTGAGACCTGCTTATCTGCAGAGAGGATGCATTCCTTTTTGACTTAGTTCTGATTCAATTCCTTTTTCCTTGGCACACCAGATCTCCTATTCTTAGAGTCTTGGTGGCCAGTCACTTCTGGCCATCTTTTTTCCCTTTTTATTTTTAGTTCATATGTAATAAATTTACATATTTACAGGATACAGAGTGATGTTTTGATATATGTATACAGAGGATGCTTTCTTGGTCTGCTCTTGGTTAGTCAGTTGAGGTTGGTCATATCACAGGTAGCCTATTAAGATTTGTAGATAAACTACAAAATTACATAAGATTAGTCCCTCCAGGGCCTTCATTTGGCCTAGAACAAAATTAAGTGAATGTGGTGAAGCCAATTTATCACTTCCTTGGCTTGTTTCTCACAATTTAAAGAAAGAACCTCACACAATAGCACTCTTAAAACTTCCCAGCACTTTGGGAGGCCGAGGCAGGCACACACATCACGAGGTCAAGAGATCGAGACCATCTGGCCAACACGGTGAAACCCCATCTCTACTAAAAGTACAAAAATTAGCTGGGCGTGGTGGCGCACATCTGTAGTCCCAGCTACTCGAGAGGCTGAGGCAGGAGAATCGCTTGAACCTGGGAGGCAGAGGTTGCAGTGAGCCGAGATGGTGCCACTGTGCTCCAGCCTGGCAACAGAGTGAGACTCCGTCTCAAAAAAAACAAAACAAAACAAAACAAAACTCTGTGGCTTTTACAGTTTGAAGTCGTGGCCTAGAGCCTTGACTGAAATACAGTAAAAGCAGCAAATGCTATTCCACCCCAAATGACTAAAAATGTCAAACCCCTTCCTCAGCCTCACCTGTAACACGAGTCCAAGCTGTACCCACAAAACCCAAAAAGCCCACCCACAAAGCCCAGCATGGCTCCACTTGCCAGGACCAGTGCATCCTGCACTTGCTAAGGCCTAAACACCCATCACAAACAGCTGTGCCTGGTTTTGACAGTCATTTGCCTGTAGGCTAGGCTGCCATAAGCTTCACAGTCTCCCAAGGTCAAAATAATAAATACTCCTCTTTCCTACTGAGTGAAAAACCCAAGGAGCAAAGATACAGAAAACAGATTGAAATGTAGGTGTTTTTATTAACAAAACTTAACATATATTGGAAACTGTGGCTTAAGGATGCAGGACCCCCTCTCATCTTCTACTTACCCTCTCCCCATGTGGTAAGCCTCTCCCTTGGAGACATGACCTACTTTGCTTAGCTTGTCATAAAAATGAGAATAGACTGTAAAACCACTACCATCTTTGCAGGTAAGTAAGTATCAAAGAGAAGACCCAGAAGAAACTAAGTCACATATACATAACCCAGGTATATGCTAAGACTCTAACAAAAGTTCTTCCATAGGTAAACATGAGATACAGGGAGAGTGTGTATCCTCCAAAATACACCTCTCTTATAACCTGAATTCTTTGTTATATCTTCAGTGCCTAATGAGGGCTTTGAATATTGTAGGGGTGAAATAAATGCTGAATGAATGAAAGAATGAACTCTATTTCTGAATGAACAAAATGCAGTTTTTTGTTTGTTTGTTATGAGACAGAGTCTCACTCTGTCACCCAGGCTGGAGTGCAGTGGCACAATCTCAGCTCACTGCAACCTCCCTCTTCCAGGTTCAAGCAAATCTCCTGCCTCAGCCTCTCGAGTAGCTGGGACTATTGGCGTGCACTACCACACCCAGCTAATTTTTTCTATTTTAGTAGAGACAGGGTTTCACCATGTTGCCCAGGCTGGTCTCGAACTCCTGAGCTCCGGCAATCCGCCCGCCTCGGCCTCCCAAAGTGCTAGGATTACAGGAATGAGTGACTGCGCCCGGCCACAAAATGCAGTTTTGAACCTGCAGAAGTTAAGAGTGTAATATGAAATAGCTTGCACTTTTGGAATATGCAAACCAAAATGGCAGGAGGTCTCGGATGAAAGGAAATGTACCAGGCATAATCTAATCTTTTAAGAATGTTCAGCTTCATCATTAAATCCTTCTGCTATTTGGCTCAAGATGATTCTATGCCCAGCCACCTGGATGGTTTAGGTAATGTTATTATAGGGCTTGGGTGAAGAATGTTGGCTAAGATGAAAAACTGCTAGATATTAAACTTTGTTTATTTGCCCTCTCTTCAGACTTTCCCTCATTAACATGAAAGATTATATGAGAAAAAAAACCAGATCTTATTTAATTACAAGATACATTTGAATTTTTTAGAGGCCCCTGAAAAACACCTACATATTTAATTTCAGAGCAATTTAAGCTTACAAAGGCATTTAACAAATATCTAAAATTATTTCCCTCTTGTTTATTGCTACTAATAACAGTTACTATATAGTTATTTATATATTCCTCCATATTTATTGAGCACTAGTGCTGGTCATTGTGCTGATCCCCAGGAATCAACAGTGAATAAAAATATAAGTGGCCCCTGCCATCATGAAGCTTAGATCTAGTAGAAAAATCAGTCACGTCCAGGAGCGGTAGCTCACGCCTGTAATTCCAGCACTTTGAGAGGTTGAGACGAGCGGACTACCTGAGGTCAAGTTCGAGACCAGCCTGGCCAACATGGTGAAACCCCATCTCTACTAAAAATACAAAAATTGGCCGGGCGTGGTGGTGGGCACCTGTAATCCCAGCTATTCAAGAGGCTGAGGCAGGAGAATCGCTTGAACCTAGAAGGCAGAGGTTGCAGTGAATCGAGATCACACCATTACACTCCAGCCTCGGCGACAAGAGCGAAACTCCGACTCAAAAAAAAAAAAAGAAAAGAAAAACAGTCACAAAAATAATATTTAAAAGGATAAGATGCATACAAGGGGTATTTGGAAACCAAGAAACAAAAGAAAATGGCAAGTTCCAACTCCAGAAGAAAAAAATGGTGTGATAAATTCTGGGAATGGCTGTTTATGGAATGAGCGAGAGGAGGGAGTTGAGGCTGGGGAGGGCAGCAGGGGCCATGCTCCAAGCATGGGGAAGCATTCTAAGGGTTACAAAGGGGTTCACTCGATAAGATTAAGGTTTTGGCCATTTATCAAGATTATTGACAATGTAGATGGGATAATGGATTGGCATGATGTAGAATACACATAGGGAGACTAATTAGGAGGCAGTGGTCCAAATGAAAGATGGAGAGTGGAGAGGAGCAGACATGGATTCAAGATAATGAAGGCTGAGCACTATAAACACCCTGCAATAATAGCTTGACCAGTATCATGAGGTAGCTACTTTTATCCCATTTTACAGATGAGAAAATAGATTGAGAGGGGTTAAGTAATCTGTACAGTCATTTCACAAATAAGTGACTGAGATTGGAATAAAATCTACATGCCACTCAAGTCTTTGCTTTAACCAAGACTTTGGAAATCTGTGCTTTTTGTCCACTAGAACTGTTTCTCTGCACACTATCTGGCAATATGTTAACAGGAGCTACAAAAATGTTTATGACCATTGACCTAGAAATTTCGCATTGGAAAACAAAGCTGAAGGAAAAAATCCAAAGGGGGAAAATAATCTGCACAAGGACGTGGACAGTCATGCTATCCATTAAAGAGAAGAACTGAAAATAATCCAAATAACTGATTCCACAAATAAGGAGCATATTAATAAGATGGACTATTCCTCATTTTCACAACTACATGCTATTCCATTATCACTTCCTATGTGACCTTAAAGAAATTGCTCAGTGTCTTCTAAAATTCTTCAGCTATAATAATTATGTTCTATTACTGGATCCCACAACTACCTAAGGGAAATAGACATTAATATCACCAACCATAATAGTATTTAGTGGAAGGTGTTTTGCCACTCTTTTATTAAGAGTTTACAACATTCAAAGCTCTGAGGCAGGAATTTGTCATACTTTATCTTATCAAATCATGACAGCAGCCTACAGCACAGACAGTGGTGTCCTCCAGAGGAAGCCGAGGGAACCCAGAGGGAAAAGAGCCTGCCCTAGATCATCCAGCTAATTAGTAGCAGATTCAAAATCTGAACTCTAAAGCCTACAACCTTTTTTGCTATAAAATGTCACCCACTGGTGATCACACAGAAAATTGAGACTTAGAGATCACTGAGCTTATCAGCAATGGAGTCATGTGGAATGCAGGTCTCCCAATTCTGGGTAGAGTGTTACACATATGAAATTGCCAACAGACAAATTGACAGATTAAAATGTGCCAATTATATCATTTTTGAAAGCCACAATATTCCAAGTCTTATATTCAATGAGTCTAAATAAAACATCCGCACAAAGATGACTACAACAGAGAAGAAAAGTTTGCCATAGACAAGCGAAGTTACAGAGTTCCAAAAGAACAGTGAGGAAAGCCCTATACCATAAGAAGATCAGGAGAAGAGAAAGAATCTCACATGATTACCAACTGTCCACTATGTCTCTGGTGCTGTGCTAGGTATCTTGCCCATCGGAGTTCACTTACTCTTCACAACACTCTGCAGTAGGAATTATCCCCACTTCATAAGAAAGAAAATTAATACGTTGAGAGATTAAGGAATTTGCCCGCAGCCATTCACCTAATGATGCATGAGTTGAACCGAGGTCTGGCCAATGCTAAAGTCCATATTCTTTCAATATAACATGCTGCCTCCCACTGCAGAACTACTGGCAGAATATTATAATTTTTTCATCCTAGGATTAAAAAATATCTAGCATTCTCATCCAACCAACATTAAGGCCAATGTGAAGGATTCATTAAATAATCACTCAATGGCCATTCATGGGAGCAGTCACCCTGTGCCAGGTACTGAGCCAAGAACAGGAAACTGACAAACAAATGGTCCCTAATTTCATGGAACTCACAACCTAGGAGTAATAACTTATGGTGACGCCTAAACATACATGAATACTCATACCCTTGGGAATTTGGGACACATTTTTGTTATCTGGCTTAAAATAGCAAAACTGCTCTCCTAGGAACTGAGTAATGCTGAATGGCTAAGTTTTGGATAGCTGTGGATTTACTCCTTTAAGCATCAGATCTTTGATTTTATAATTTTCGTTAATCATTTTTCAATGCTTTTTCAATTCTCCCAGAACATTCTAAGCTCCAAAGTCTGAGACTCTGTACCCTCACCTTTACGGATTCCCCTAAACTACTGCATCCAAAAAATGAAAAACATACATGAATGAGAGAAAATAAGGTCTTAATAATAAGTGCTTCACATGAGAAATTCTGAACTGAAGTACTTCCTGATCTTGTAAAAAAAAAAAAAATTTTAAGAGAATAAACATGATTTAAACTTCTCTTGAAGGCCCAGGTCATTAGTGTTCTGTAATGAAAACCTGCGTTTTGACTGGTTCTGGCAAACCAAGTGACCTCGGTCAAACCATTGTATACATATCAGAGGACCTACATTGCTCATTTTTAAAACCAAGTTGCTGAACTAGAATTATCTGTAACAATTTTTTCAGCACTATAATTGTATATAACTCTTTCAACAATAAAGCTGGCCAGGCGCAGTGGCTCATGCCTGTAATCCCAACACTTTAGGAGGCCGAGGTGGGCAGATCACCTGAGGTCAGCAGCTCAAGACCAGCCTAGCCAACATGGCAAAATCCCATCTCTACTAAAAATACAAAATTAGCTAGGGGTGGTGGTATGTGCCTGTAATCCTGGCTACTCAGGAGGAGGCTGAGGCAGAAGAATTGCTTAAATCCAGGAAGTGGAGGTTGTGGTGAGCTGAGATCACGCCACTGCACTCCAGCCTGGGCAAGAGAGACTCCATCTCAAAAAAAAAATAAACAAACAAACAAAAACAATAAACTGAATTGCCACAATGGTTCATTCAAATAGGACCATTCTAGTCCAAGATTAATATGTTTTATTAATTACTGAATCCATGTTTTATAGTGTTTACTACTGCAAGTTTAACTTTCAACTATGCTTCATTCCCATTTTAACTTACAACCTATATCCCCTTAGACTTAAACAGGCTTAATGAAAAGGAATGGAAACTACAATTTCTATTCTACCATGCTGCCTCACAAGCTTATTAGAATAGTGTATTAATTAAAAGCCCTTAGGCTCAAAGTCAGAATCTAGAAACTCTCCAAATATTTGCATAAATGAAGTTTAGCTTGTTGCATTTATATGTAGTTTAAGAAACATTTTATGTCACTTTTTTTTTTACATATAATTCATTTATTTTTCAACAATTACTTACGAACAATCTTTTTTGTTTGTTTTTGTTTGTTTGTTTGTTTGAGACAGGGTCTTGCTTTGTTGCCCAGGCTGGAGTGCAGTGGCATGATCATGGCTCACTGCAGCCTTGACCCTGAGGGCTCAAGAGATCCTTCCACATCAGCCTCCTAAGTTGCTGGGAGTACAGGCATGTGCTACAGTGCCCAGCTAATTAAAAAAAAAAATTGTAGAGATGGGCCTCTATGTTGCCAAGGCTGGTCTTCAACTCCTGGGCCCAAACAATCCTCCCACCTTAGCCTCCCAAAATGCTGGGATTATAGGCCTGAACATTATCTTCTTAAAAGTGTCTCTGGAAGTACCCAAATCTTTTGTGTTACCACTCATTCTGAGCTCCAGAGCTCTCAGTTCCTGCTTCCTCCTTACTGAGGATGAATTAATTGCTATATTTTACAGAATCCCAAGGTACATGTATGGACACACACACAGTTCTATTTGTCATAATAATCTGAACTTATGCATTTCTTCTGTGGCTGACTGAACTAAGTTTACTAACTTTCCTTAGCCAACAAATGCTTTCTCATATTTGAAGGTTTTCTGCTAAACCTACATTTTAGAGTATTGGTAAGTGACAGAATTACTCTAGACCAACTTTTTCTATCAGGTATTGCCTATATGATTAAAAGAAAGTTGTACTACTGAATCATAACATTACTGAAAACAGGCTTGCAAAAATAAGCAGATGCTGTGAGCTGGTTGCAAGAGGGGACAAACAGCCTGGGTGCTGCTAGGAACTGAAAAACGTTACTTGAGAGCTTCTGGTTCATCGATAATGCTCTCCAAGCATACCCCTGGATTCTGGAAACCACAAACCAAAAAAAAAGTACTTCTACTGTATAGTGTCCAACTTCTTAGAATCAAAGTTCTCACAGCACCTGGTTCTCTCTGAGATTCTAATTTTATAAACATCTACTTCAAGACCCAAAACTCTCTCTGGGAATCAGAAGGCAAAAATGTGCATATAATTATAACTTGTAAAGTTTGGCACAGTTGCTACTGTTACTTCTAGTAACAATAATAATAGTCACCATTGTAGTGTGTGGAATGGGAGAGACTGACGACAAGTCAGGGTTCAGGAGGACTGGGTGGTAATGATGAGGACTAGTTGAGCTTGCTGGTACTAAGCGAGAGTTAGTGATTCAGGGTGTCTGGGATTTGGAGCATTGGAACACGACCAGGGAAATGACAGGAAGCCAAGAGGGTGTTGTTATGAGGCACTGCAAAGAGGTGAATGAAAGCAGGGGCAAGTTGCAGTGAACACGGACAGTAAAAGCAAGGTGGTAAGCCACTTTCTCCAACAGCTCTCTGTTGCTCACGGGCAAGGGCAGCAAAGCCTAAGAAGGAGGGTGCTCTAGGAGTCAGGTGACTGGCATATCTCATGTTACAGAAGGTGAAGGGAATTGGAGTAAAAATGGAAAGGCTGATCATGAATTCTGATAGGACTCAAGAGTACACAGTCAAGACCAGATGGACCAGGAAAGGAGGAGATATCAGTCAACTAAAGAGCACAGGGAGGATAATGGCTTAGTAGATGTGAAGGAGGGAGAAGTAACAAGTCTAGAGGTTAGAGAGAGGAGAGAGAGCAAGCCTCTTTACTTTCAGCACTTTAGATGTCCATTAAGTATTTTGATTCTATAGTTTTTGCTCCCTGAACTTTCAAGATATTCAAGAGAATAGACCATCGTCTCATGCTCCAGCCTATCCACCAAAGATAGGTACTTCAATGTCTTTCCTGACAAATGCAAATGGTATGGCCAAATTTCCAGTACTAATGTTATTAAGGGTCCTACATCATTGTTAAGAATAGATTTTTGTTAGAGACATCACTGAGATCTGAAAGTCTTTGCACATTCTTCATCTCACATAACTCTCTCTCTACTCAGTTTTATTTCTCCAACCTTCTTCCTCTGTAGTAACCATTCATGTCTCTGTCCTCTTCTTGGTCTCATCTCTCTCACCCAGCTGCATGCACTTTTGCACCAGTCTTATAACATCCAATAACTTTATTTCTGCATTCTTGCAAAAGCCTGACTCCCAGATCAACTCCATTTTTTCTTCGCCCCCTAAAAGTGGGAACTTCATATGATTTATCTCTATGCCTTTGTGCCCTGTACAAATGTCTATAGAGAGAAATACCAAAGCAAGAATTGACAAATGGGATCTAACTAAACTAAAGTGCTTCTGCACAGCGAAAGAAACTCTCAACAGAGTAAAGAGACAACCTACAGAATGGAAGAAAATTTTTGCAAACTATGAACCTGACAAAGGCCTAATATCCAGCATCTATAAGGAACTTAAACAAATGTACAAGAAAAACACAAACACCATTAAAAAGTGGGCAAAAAACATGAATAGACAATTCTCAAAAGAAGACATACATGCAGTCAACAAGCATATGAAAAAAAGCTCAACATTACTGATCTTCAGAGAAAGGCAAATCGAAACCATAATGAGATACTATCTCATATCAGTCAGAATGGCTATTATTAAAAAGTCAAAAAAAAAAAACAGGCTGACAAGGTTATGGAGAAAAAGAAACACTTTTACACTGTTGGTGGGAGTGTAAATTAGTTCAACATTTGTGGAAGACAGTGTGGTGATTCCTCAAAGACCTAAAGACAAAAATACCATTTGACCCAGCAATCCCATTGCAGGATATACACCCAAAGGAATATAAACTGTTCTAGTATAAAGACACACATACACATATGTTCACTACAGCACTATTCACAATAGCAAAGGCATGGAATCAACCTAAATGTCCATCAATGATAGACTGGATACAGAAAATGTGGTACATATACACTGTGGAATACTATGCAGAATGAGATCGTGTCTTTTGCAGAGACATGGATCGCACTGGAGGCCATTATCCTTAGCAAACTAACGCAGGAACAGAAAACCAAATGCCACATGTTCTCACTTATAAGTGAGGGCTAAATGATGAGATCACATGGGCACACGGAGGGGAACCACACACTGGGGCCTATCAGACAGTGCAGGATGAGAAGAGGGAAAGGATCAAGAAAAATCACTAATGGGTACTAGGCTTAATACCTAGGTGATGAAATAATCTGCACAACAAACCCCCATGACACACGTTTACCTATGTAACAAACCTGCACATGTGTCCCTGAACTTACAATAAAAGTTTTATATATATATATGTATATATATATATATATACATACATATATAAATTCAACCTAAAAAAAGAAAGACAGGAGAGAAATACCTCGAGCCATGCACACACATAAATAAATCCATTTTGTGACATTAATGGCATAATGTACACATCAGCAAAATTAACTGTATCCAGAAAAGCATTACCCACTAACCAAACTTTAGCCATGCCCATTCACTCTAACCCAAATGGCTCCCTTCCCATCCACTGTTTTATAAGGGAAAATATGAAGTAAAACCCATACTGTATAGACTAAAAGCAACACAGGGTCAGGGATTGAGTTTCATTCACATTTGAATACCCAGCATCTACCACAAAGTCCAACATTTAGCAGACAATGTGATGATTTAAATAGTTGCTTCACTTGCACAAATTTCCATGAAAACAGAAGCAAACAGAAAGTAGAGGGGCTATAAAATTACCAAAAAGCAAATAATCCACAAACTAATCAGACCATAAGATAACAGAAATTTCATTGTTTTAGATGTTTCATTTTAAATAGAACAACTTTCAGTGCAAAATAATACAATCTCATTTTACATTTCTAGGGCCTGCCTTGTTTTTTGAAAGCACTTTTCCAGTCATTTCCTCATGCAATTTGCCATCTATCCACTCAATTTGGCAGCAGGAACGGGAAACTTCGCCGAATTTGGAATTAGGACAGTTGGACTCAAGTCCTGTCTTCACCACTTCCTGTCTATGTGACCTTGAGAAAAGCCCTTTAGCCAGGGCACATCTCCATTTCCTCCTCTGTAGAGCAGTGATAAGATCTTATTCTTCCTGTCTCATAGACATGAGGATTGGGGAGGCAGTGGGGAGAAGGAAGGAAATAATCTTACCAAGTACCTACCATGTACCAGGCATTTAAATATTTTCATTCTCACCACAATCCTGCAAAGAAATTCCACAATTTCTTGCCTATCAGATGAGAAAACAGACTCAGTAAGTAAAGTAACTTTCCCAGGGTCAGTGTTGTTAAGTGCCAGAGCTGGGATTCAATCATTTCTGCCTGATCCCTGATCATGAAACCATAATGCTGCCTTGATATGTGTAAAACATTTTAGTTGCTATTTAGTATATTATTGCACATGTAAGTATCTGCTGCTATTGCTATAAGTACAGAAGCCAGAGGCAAAGAGAAGGAAATATGAAGGTCACACAGCCTGTCAGAGACAGAGCTGGGACTAGAACCCAGGTCTCCTGACTCCTGACCTTAAGTGTTCCCATTAAACCATGCTGCCCCCATGCTCCCAGGAAAAGGCACAGGGAAGCATGACGCTTGTTTATTCAGACCAGCTGTTACAGATCTATTTTAAGACAGGCACTCTGAAAACCATGGAAGGTGAGTATCAAGTGTATCATTAAATATTCCATATTAATTGACCCTTTAAAGAACTCTCATGTGAGTAGCATGTGCTGTTGGCTTCCTGTTAAGCAAGCAACTCAAAAGCTGACTACACTTCTTGTAACACAGATTTTGAAAGCACATTCAGACAGCAGCACAAAATACAATTTAAAAATAATTTTACATGGAAATCAAAAGGAACTACTTTGCGGTTCATGGTTCTATCCACTAAATGCCCAAGATTAAGGAAAACCAGAATGTCAACTTGTGACTGTCTTTAACACCATGCAGGGTCTATGTTAACAGAGGATGAAAAATATGATAAAACAATGCTCCAAATAATAGCTAACAATAGGTTGTCTGTGAATTTACAAAAAGAATATTTATAATAGAAAAAAAATGCCCTATCAAAGCACATCATTTTAAACAAGTGTTCCTGCTTCCCAGAGAAATGTAGGCACTCCTGACTCCAGAATAGAGCATTAAACCATGTGCTTGAGACCAGCTGTCACAAGGCACAGTATTAAACGGCCAAAAAGGAACAGCTACACTCACTTTCTCTTCCCCTCATTAACTTTCCTTAGTTTTCCTGATTTCCTTTCCTTTTCCCACTATATACCTGTCAAAAGTCTAACACCCATTTTATACTGAATAGTGTGATAAATGTGTATGAAATCATCCAGATACATTCAGTATCCTGAGGCAATTTTTTTTTTTTTTTTTTTTTTGGAGATGAAGTCTTGCTCTGTTGCCCAGGCTGGAGTGCAGTGGCACGATCTTGGATCACTGCAACCTCCGCCTCCCGGGTTCAAGCTATTCTCCTGTCCTGAGGCAAAATTTTAACTCAATATCTGACTAGTAAGGAGGTGCTATTAACAACAGCCACAAGGCCAATCAGAACACTCCTCCAAGGGATCCCCACATAACAGCAAAATACCATGGGGGGGGGGGAAATTCATTGCAGTCCTCATTGCAGTTCACATTCAGATGTGCCGATAGCCTCGCTGACAAGAATTCAGTTCACTCTTAATGTTCTTATTCTAAGTTTGGCTCTACCACAAACCACTTGTTGGTGTAAGTTACTAAACCCCTCTTAGCTTCAGACAGTATCCACCACATGGGGATAAATAACAGTGCCTGCCTCATGGTGTTGGACAATTAGATGAGATAATGCATGGAAGGTTTTAGTAACTGCCTTGTATGTTTCCACAGAAGCAGTGATAATCATTACAGTAAAAAATAGTTAACATCTATTGGGCACTTGTTACAAGCCAGTCACATTAATTAATTCAGCTAGCCCTCACAAGAACCCTAGGAGGTAGGTTCTTTTATTTGGTCTATTTTAGAGATGAGGAAGCTAAAGAACAGACAGATAGACAAGTTTAGTCACTTTCTGAGAGTCACTCAGTTGGTAAGTGGTGAAGTAATGTTACCTGCTATTATTAGTAATGGCACTTAACAAGTATTTTTGGTTTTTAATGACAGTCAGTGCTGGCTATGTTTTGTTTTTTTTTTAATTTGTAGATGTTTGAAAAGGTAGTAAAGAAAGTGTCACCATTTTCATCCCATTGATGAATTTAATCTATGTCTATTTATGTATGCCTATTAGGTATAACTTCCTGTGTCCATTTCTAGTGCTGTATATAAAGGAACTAGCCTACGGCATCCTCAATCAAGCCAAAGCCTGGAAGGGAGACAGATAAAGAAAAAAAACTGCAAAACAGCAAGAAATGCTACATTCCACCAGAAACTGTGGCACAAAGCAGCATGTGCTCAGCCACACCTGGGAGAAAAGTCAGGGAAGACAATATAAAGATGACTCGAACTGAATCTTCAAGTAGACAAATGAAAAAGGGAACTTCAAGCAGACAAAAAGGTACATGCAATGGCACAGAGACATTTAACAGCATAGTCTTTTCAAGAAACTGCAAAAAGGTCAGGAGTACAGAGTGGAGAAGAGCTTTGAGAGATGAAGCAGGACAAGACCATGGGCTCTTGCATACTAAGGAGGTTGGATTTTATCCCATGGTCCATCGGGAACCACTAAAGTTATAAGGAGGTTGTCTGATCACCTGCCCTAGTAGCTCAGATCAAACCCTAGGCATCCTTAGTTGCTCTCCATCACACCCAATGTTCATCCACATGTTTCTATCTCTACTTTGAAATATATCTCACATCAAATGAAGGGAATAACGGCATACATGCATGCAAACGGGAAAGATCCAAGAGAGAACTGATGATGCAGAAGAGCATGGGGGTAAGAGTGAAGGAGAAACTGGCCTTGGCCAGGGGCACTGTTAACTCACTCATAGTGCAGGAGAGAAGGCATCATCTATGAGCACAGATGCAGGAAGGTGGGAGCCTGAGGAAGCTCTCCTCCAATTTTGTCTTTTCTCTCAGTGGAATAGGAAGTAAGATTACGAGTTGAGAGAAAGAACGGAGAAACGGGTGATGAAGTTAAGTTGAAGGAAAGAAGAAAAGGTAGTACAGAGTGATCTGGAGAGTCAAAAAGTAAATGGTCTCGGGCAGTTCTCAAACTTTTTTTTCCTCAGGACCCCTTTCCACTCTTAAAACGTGACTGAGAATCCTCAGCAGCTTTTGTTTGGGGTTTCATAGCTATTAATGTTTAACATACTAGAATTCTAAACTGATAAGCCTTTGAAACATACATAAGCATATATTCTACAGTCAGCCACAGCAACGGCATAGGCACTATCACACAGCCTTTGGAAAACTCCTCTATATACACATTAGAAAATGAGAATGAGGGCAAATAATCTATTATTATTAGATTATAAATAAAACCATAAAGAGAGTTTTGAAATTGTGGGACCCCTAAAAGCATTTCAGGGACTGCCAGTAGTTCCAGACCATACTTTGAGAACATTAAAGAAATATAATCAGATGACTGGACGGCCCAAGGTGCCCACCTGAGGTTAGGGATCATGAACTTAAAGTGACAGCAGTCAGCACGGTGCGGGTTTTCCTCCATTACATTCAGCAGCTCAGTTGTAGGCAGGGAATAAGTAACAAGTTGAATTTTACCAGGGTTTTGTTTATCCAAACAAGCAGGACAAATTGAGGGAAGTCAGGGAATTATAATGGCTATAGTATTTAAGCTAAGTAGGAAGGAAATGAAAACTGAATCAGGCAGTTAAGAGGTGGTAGAAGCAATGAGTTCAAAGGATTGTTGGGTTTTAGGTATTAGTAGAACAAACCTGAAAAAAAGGGGTATTAAGAGAGTGGGATGCATGAAACTGAGAAGAGAGAGGGTAACTGGTAATAACTTCCAACTCAGAGTCCAAGACAGAATGTGTTCCCTTTCTCACTAAAATATGCCCCTTCTTTATGACACTTCTGTCACCTGATGCTGAAACCTGGGTCTCAACCTAGATACTTTCCACTCTTTCTCTGTATCTAAAAGGTTGCAAAGTCCCATCCATCCCAACTCATAATTATCACTTTAATCTTCTTTGTTCCTCTCCATCCCTCTATTTGCCTCCTTTTTCTGGCCTTATCTTGTGTTGAATGACTTCAGTACCAGTCCTGCTCACGCCTAGTTTTGTCCCATCCAATCCACCCCCCTCTATTGTGAGTGAACTTTCTACAATGATCGGACTTCATACCTATGGAGCAACTGTAACTATAGAGGCAGAGGTGTAAAACAGGCAGACTGAGGCTATCAGTATGAATTTGGGATCCAGCAAGGTAGGTAACACCACAGATGTCATGAGATGCTACAGGGAAGCGAATATGAAATCAAAACACAACTAAAGAGAAAACTCTAAAACGTTTAAGACATGTTTCAATAGAGAGAAGCCAGCAAACAAACAAACAAACAAAAACTGATAAGGAATAATAAGAGGTACAAGAGAACCAGGAGAATACGGGTGGTGAGAGTAAAGGGAAGAGAGAGTTTTAGGAGAAGGGGATGATCAGTAAATCAATTGCCACAGAGGATTTGAGAAAAATAATAAAAACAATCCACTGTATTTGAATATTAGAAAATATATGGTGATCTATACTAGATCAACCCCATCTGTATTGCAAACATGGTATAATTTTCTCCATCTTAAAAAAAAAAAAAGACACGATCTCATTTCCTCACTCTGGCAAGCCATGGGATTGTACCTCACCAAGAGGGTTTCAGTACTTCAGTGCCTTACCCCAGGCTCTGCTTTCCAGATAACCTAGGTTAAGCCACCAATCACACAGACAGAACAAGTGCTTAAGATGCATAAAGATGCCACAACTACTTTACATGAAAAGATCCTGATTGGTATTGAGTTTAAAATTATGCTGGCAGATTATTCAAGAAAATAACCTAACAAATGGCAAAGAGGTTAATGACTTCTGAGAAGACTAAGGAATGATATTATTCTGAATAAACTGACTAAAAATGTTACTAGGCACACCATTCTTTTTGGGAAATAACAGTTCTTCCTCCTTCCCTTTTGTATAACCCAAAAATCTGTAAGTCACACCACCTTGTATGGAAGGAGGGAGTGTGTAGACATGTATTTGGAATGCATGCTCCAATGCTAAAACTAAATCATAGTTTTTTAAAACAATGTATGGTTGTGTACAGCAGAAACTATTTAACTTTTTATTTAAAATAATAACAGCAGCATCAAAACTCAGCTTAGAAGGAAATCTCACAGGCAATAGTGATGAATTATTTTAGGAATGCTGCATCACCAACACTAGATGTTCAAAGCACAACACTGTATGAAAACACATGGCAATCAATGACTCTAAGTTCAAGTGGTATTCAGAATAGTCACAATCTGAACAAAAAGAAGATTTTAAAACACTTTAAATTTTACTTATATTTTCTTTATCATTATACTTTAAGTTCTGGGATACATGTGCAGCACGTGCAGGTTTGTTACATAGGTATACATGTGCCATGGTGGTTTGCTGCACCCATCAACCCGTCATCTACGTTAGGTATTTCTCCTAATGTGATCCCTCCCCTTACCCTCCAACCCCTGACAGGCCCCGGTGTGTGATGTTTCCCTCCCTATGCCCATATGTTCTCATTCTTCATATATAGATATATCTTTTCACATACATACACATATACACAAGAGTACCATATGAGAAAATCTGTCCATCTAAAGAGCTCTTCTAATAGGTATAAAATAAGAATTGTGTCATAAGAAAATAAACTATATCCAGGCCGGGCACAGTGGCTTACAGCTGTAATCCCAGTACTTTCGGGAGGCCAAGGCAGCCTGATGACCTGAGGTCAGGAGTTTGAGACCAGATTGGCCAACAAGGTAAAACCCCGTCTCTACTAAAATACAAAAATTAGCCAGGCGTGGTGGCACACACCTGCAATCCTAGCTACCTGGGAGGCTAAGGCAGGAGAATTGCTTGAACCCAGGAGGCAGAGTTTGCAGTGAGCCAAGATCTCACCACTGCACTCCAGCCTGGGTGACGGAGCAAGACTCTGTCTAAAAAATTAATTAATTAATTAATTAATTAACCCATACATTGATTTCTTTTCCCCTAGTAGCCACTATCCCATTTTTCTGTTCTCTTTGCAGCAAAATTACTCCCTAAAGAGATGGCTATACTTGCTGTCTCAACCCTCTCCAAAACTGTTTTTGTCAAGGTCACCAAGGAACCTTATATTGTTTAAATCTTCTATCCTCAGTCCTTATTTCACTTGATCAGCAGCATTTGACATGTCATCACTCCTCCCAAAAATACTCTGTTCACTTGATTTCCCTCCTACCTCACGGCCATTGCCTCTCAACTCCTTCACAGGTTCTCCCCATCTCTCTGCCCTCAAGAACAGGCATGCTCCAATGGCTCACTCAGACTTTTTCTTCTTTCTTCACTACTCCCTGCGTGGTATCACCCAGTCTCATGATTTTAAATGCCATCCTCACCTTGATGACTCCAAACTTTATACCCACATCTCCAACTCCTCCAACTTGCTCGGCGTACCCATCTAGATGTCTACTAGGCATTTCAATCATAACTAGCTCCAGATATTCCTTCCCCTCTCCCCACATACATCCCCACACCATACTTCCTCTAGTCCTCTCCATTTCAGTAAATGGGAACTTCATCATCCAGTTTCTCAGGTCAAAAATTCTGGAGACATACTTGACTTCTCTCTTCTCATATCCCTAATCTAGTCCATCAATAAACTCCTGCTGGCTCCATCTTCAGAATATATTCAGAGCCTACTCTTTCCACCATCTGCCCTGCTATTGCTTTGGTAAAAGCCGCCATCATCTCTTGCCTGAACGATGTATTAGCCTGGCCACTTCTATCCTTGCTGCTCTCCAGTCTGTTCTCAATGCTGTAGCCAAAGTAACTGTAGGAAAGGTAAATCAGGGCTGGGCGTGGCAGCTCATGCCTGTAATCCTAACACTTTGGGAGGCCAAGGCGGGTGGACTGCCTGAGCTCAGGAGTTGGAGACCACTCTAGGCAACATGGTGAAACCCCCTCTCTATTAAAATACAAAAAAGTAGCCAGGAGTAGTGGCACGTGCCTGTAGTCCCAGCTACTCTGGAGGCTCAGGAACGAGAAACTCTTGAGCCTGGGAGGCGGAGGTTGCAGTGAGCTGAGATCAGGCCACTGCACGCCAACTTGGGCTACACAGTAAGACTCCATCTCAAAAAAAAAAAAAAGACAAGAAAAGATAGGTAAATCAGGCCATGTCACTCTCTCCTCATCCCTCTGTTGACCTCTCATTTCACTCAAAGTGAAATCCAAAGTCCTTAAAGTGGCCCACAAGTCCTAAAAATCGAGCTTCCATTTTCTCTCTGACTTTATGTTTCCCACTCTTTCCCATACTCACTCTCCTCCAGCCACACTGACCCTGCTGGTCCTCCAGTATGCCTGCCACTTAATGACCTCAGGAGCTTTGCACTTGGTATTCCCTCCACCAGGAATGTTCTTTTTTCCAAACATTGACATTCCTGTGTTCCCTACTCGCTTCAGGTCCCACCTAATTGTCACTCCCTTGGAGAGGACTTTCTTGACTACCTTCTATAAAATTGTATTACATTTCTCTCTAGTTCCTAACTCAGCTTCAATGGGTTCATAGCACATTATATATAAATATATAAATAATTATATATAATAAATTATATGTAAAAATATAAATATATAAATAAATTATACAGTCATTTATTTATGGTTCAACTCTACTAAAATCCAAACCCCTTTAGGGCAGGGACTTTGTTGAGTTTGTCCAAGACAGTGTCTAAAACAGTGCCTGGAACATAGTAGGAACAAGTAAATATTCATTGAAGGAATCCTTGAAGTCTGAACTATTCATTTGGACAATTCAAAGTTTACATATACTGTCCATAGTGGCCACTAAACTCATTGAATGTATTACCCCTACTATAAAGCATAGTATAAAGCAAAATTTTAAGTTTCAAACTAAGACTAAGGTACTGTCATTCATGATAGATCTAGGGGTGGTTATAGGCATTCACGAAGATCTTCTTAACCACTAAAAGTGACATCAAGCCAATAACTCATGCCCTTCCACAGGCACACCCCGCCCCCCGCCCCAACCCCAGCATGTGCCGCCCACCCAGTACAGCTATCACCAGTAGGCTCTTCTCTTCCAGAATCATTCACATGCTTTGTGTCCTGGCTAGAATACTGTTTCAGATGAAAAATAAATCTCAAATATAGACACTAAAATCTAACGTATACAGACACCAGATTTCTTAGATATTCACTGGCCAACTGCATTTTATTTAACTGTATTATATAATAAGAAGAACATGTTAAATGTATAACTAAATGTGATTAATGTTTACCTCTTTAACCCATCATAAATAAAAACAAAAGCTAAATCAGCATGAAAAAATATACTTATTTTTGAACTGAAGATCATCCTCTTACCAAGATGGCAAGATCAAAAACAAACTGATGTCAACAGCCAGAAAGAACAATAAGTAAGAAAACTGGGATCCCATCCATGCTTTTATTTTGAAAGATAATCAACTAACTTATTAAGATTCCAAGATTCAAACCTATAATTGAGCAGTCATTATTTGCAGTTATTTATTTTTTTAAATGCAAACAAGGCAGAAGGCTAACAGAGAATAGAAAGGCATCCCACTCACTGGAATAAACACTCATTTTAAAAGGCTAGTCATTTTATAGCCTCTTTCAGGAAAGCTAAACAGGCTACAAACAAAACATCAATAAATTAAAATTTCTTTTGTCAACATCTGCTCTTTACAGTCTCAATATGTCACAAAAGTCTGAAGTGACAGCTTCCAGTTATTTCTCAGCTTAGGAGATCATGTGCTATAAAAAATAGTCTATGTCAAATTAATATCTTCAACAGAATCTAAGTAGACGGAACGACTCTCAGACATACCAAAAAGCCACAAGTACTAGTAATGACATCTCTAACTCCAGGGGAATACATTCTGATGGGACATGACAGGGTTGTACCAGGTTAATAGTTTATTCACTACAGCTAGAACCTTTCCCAAGAAAGATATGAGTAGTTAGAGGCAAAATGTTTGGGGTTATCAGCCCAAAGGAACCGGTAGGCCTCTACAATTGTTTTAAAATTTCTATTGGAACCTATTACTCTTAATATAACAATAGCAGAAAAAATGTTTTTCATATTTTGCTAATAGTAAACATTTATTAAGTACATGTGCTAGGCACTATAAGCATGTTAAATATGTCAAGTTGTTTCATAAAATCATTTCATAAGTCTCATTAAAGGATTTAATGACAACCTGCATGATACAAACTCATCGGCCTAGCATCCACTTGTTCAGCAGCCTTGCCTCTCTGCAATGAGGCCAAGAACTAAGAGGAAAGCAAAAACAGACATCACCAGGTTCAGGTACTAGCCTTCTAGGATTCACATTTGAGGGAAGCACCCTCTCATCGGACATTACAGGAGAAACTGTACTTAATTTGGAACCAGAAACCTCAAGGTTGAACAGACTTAAGAACTCAAAAGTGCAACAGCACAAAGAAGGTCATTAGCTGTCCTACTTACCCTATTATAACCCAGTGATTTATCATCTGATAGCATAGTGTAATAATTCCTTTAGGGCAAGTATCCTGGTGTGCTCATTTTGCTACCCCCACTAGGGAACAGAACTCTTAGAGCATTGTATGTACTCAATTTTCATTAATGATGCTTATAATGACAATCTTTGGTCATCAGAAAGATTAAATTACATCTAACATAAGAGGAGAAGAGTGAAACACATTCAAAACGATTCTCATCCATTGTTAGCATTCAAATAAAGGCTTCGAGGTTTAAAAAGGTCTTCAGCTGTCCAGAAAACGTGATTATTGAGAACAACTGCTGAGAGTTCCAGGAAACAAGTTCCACGAAATGTGCACAGTACTGTACTCCCTACTGGCGGACCAAGGCATCCTGACCCACGCTGCCTCCTGAGGCTACAGGCAAAGTGGAAAATGGGGATGTGTGAGAGTAGCTAACTGCAGCTCCCACCATAATAGAAAAGTCTGCCAAACCCCTCAAAGGAATATCCAGAGTTCAGACAACTCTGAAGGGGTACCCAGAGGTAGCAATCGCCATGCAGGTTTATAGGGGTATAAAATAATTTATCTCACTTTTAAATACGTATGGCTCTCTCCACTTCCATGCCTGTTCTTTCTTAGGGACTGCCCACCAGCAGGTTGAAGGCAAACAGGCAAGGAATGCAGAATCTGAAGTGCTAGGGACCCTGATGAAACACTGACACCAAGAATCAGAGATGACTGTGTGTGCTCTAACTTTAAATACATACTTATTAAATCATATAAAGTCCGTTCCTTCTTAAAAGGCGCTGCTCTGGTTGCTAAGAAGCTGAGGCTCTGCGTCATAGAGGATTAGTGCTGAAATGTTTCATGGAGAGGGCTCTGTCCTCTCCCTTTTAAGTTGAAAGCAGTTTGGTTTTTTGTTTTAACATTCTGAAAGAGAAAGAGGCTCTGAACCGAGTTTGACATCCTTCTGTACAAAAATTTTCCGACAGGAGAAATAAACTACTCTTCCACTGAACTGTGACTTTTGAGCTGACTCTAGGGTGCACCCAACCTTCCAGAGGTGTCTGGCTTAACCCTCAAAGAGGCAGCTCCAGCCCCAGGAGCCGAGCGGCACCACAGCACCTGAGCAGGGCACTGCAGGAAGGAAAGCGGAATCTCTAGTGAAACTTCTCATTTCCTGTCTCTGCTGAGAGAGGCTGGACTCGCTCCTTCTCACATGGTTTAGGAAGAGCTGTAAACGGGAGCTTGCCGGCTGGCCACCAGCTCAGGGGCCCTGGGGGCGGCCTCTGGGTTCTGCTCCCTGTTCTTCCCTTTGACCAGTGTCACTCCTGGACAGATAACGGGACCAAACGCCCTTCACTTCCTCGAGTCCTCATTTATGTCATGGTTCCTCTTTCAGGAAAACATGAGTACAAGACGCAAAGCAAAAGAAGAAACTAAGGGCAAATTACCCCATCACCTCGTTTCGTCCCTCCCCTTCGTTATTATAGAACAGCTTGATCAAATTCCCTTTGTCGCGCCACACACACGCAGAGTAGGTGAAGGGCACCCTAAGACAACTTATTTCTTTCCCGCCTCACAGAAAGCCTTTACGAAATCCTCACACCATCTCCGGACGCAAGGCTTTCGCATTCAGCTTGAGGAGCTAAACCATTTCAAGCTAAGGTAGGAAACGCCAAAGTGGTGCCGAAGTGGTCCCAAAGCAGAAGGCTGGGAGGCAGGACAAGCTCAGCGCACCTAGACGTTTGCATTTACACAAAGAAATTAGCCGCATGATTAATGGGAGCTGCCGGCTGGAGGCGGGGCGCCCGCGCCGGCCTCCTCACCTGGGACATCTGTGGCCTCAGGTTGATCTCCTTCAGGTTGATGGAGTGCGCCCGGAGGTTGTTAAGCAGCTGGCAGAGCAGGACTCCATCGCGGAGGGTCTGCGCCAGGTCGAACACCTGAGCCGAGTCCCAAGTCACCCGGTGGTTGGCGGGCAGCACCTTGCAATGGATGAGCCACTGCGCGCACTGCTTCCACGGCTCCATGCCCGACGGCTCCGGGACGCGGCTGGGCCGGGGCGGGCGGCAAGGATGCGGCCGCCGCCGCCGCCGCCGCCGCGGTGCAGCCGCCGCGGTTCCTCCGCGCCCCGCCGACGCCAATAGCCGCCGGCCCTTTCCCCGCGTGGGATCGAGGGAGCAGGAGCAGCGGCTGGCGGGTCGCGGACGCCGCGCTGGGCTCGGCTCCGGTCCCGGCCCGGGTGCGCCGCGACCCGGCCGCCGCTGCAGCGAGTCCCGCGCGCTCTCCGTGCGCCCCGGCCGGCTCAGCGGCTGCCGCACACAGGCTTCCGACTCCAGCGCCCGGCCCGCCACTGAGCATGCCCAGCGCGCCGGCCGGTCTCGCTGCGGTCCGCGAGTCCCCAGACGCGCGGGTGGGAGTGCGCCGGCGGCCGGGGCTGGGGTCGGTAGCCGAGGGCGGGGCGCGGGGGAGGGGCCGGCGGAGGGGGGCGGCGGCTACAAAGGGGATCCCGTGCCCCCCGCCTGCAGCCTTACGGGGCTCACGCAGCCCCCGGCGTCCTGGGGTCTTCTCTCGGGGCGGCTTCCCGGCTTTGCGGGGAGTGTGGCTGAATACTGTAATACGATGGGGTCCGCCAGGACCCCCTAAACAACAAATGCTCAAAGGAGCGACGGATTAATTGGGGCACCCAGACTCCCCAGAGCAATGAAAAAAGTGCCCAGAGCATCAGTAGAGCACGGCGCTGAAAGTTTTAGAGATCGTCGCCCTCTCGCCCCTTGCAGCTCTATCCCCTCCATTCTCTATAGCTGATTCCTCAGCCTATTCCTCCTAGTTGCCCCTAGTGGTGTTTTTGCACCCTAAAAGTGAGTGAGAGTGCGTGTGTGGAGACGCCTGCGGAAACCGCCCCGATCCCTGAGCCTATTTCCTCGCGAGGTGATTTCCACTTGGAGCTGGTTTCCCCCTGCACTGTCAGGCTCGGAACTGTTCGCCGTTGCTGTTCTGGCCCTTTTGCTGACCCCACAAAAACCTGCTTGAGAAAGGCCTGTGCCACGGTGCTAGACTGCGCATGCGTCGGCGACTGGCGGCCAGGTTTGAGAGCAAAGCGCGTTAGCCCTGGGCAGCTCCTGCCGGGCTGTTCTGGGATCCTTAGTGAAAGTTGGAACTTGACCCCAGAACTTTTGCGCAGTGCACAAGCAGTGCATTCGTGTTTCTTAAGTAAATCTTTTGGAGACTCTAAACCCTACCCCTTTTACTCCCACTGCACACTGCCCCTCAAAACCACAATTAATGTTTAAATTATTTGTGGCAAGATACTGCCAAGTTGAATTCTTGCTGTTCGATAGGAATGTGGTCCTTCGTCACCCTTTTGAGATGCATTCACTTAAAATTAGAAAATAGGCCGGGCGCGGTGGCTCACGCCTGTAATCCCAGCACTTTGGGAGGCCGAGGCGGGCGGATCACGAGGTCAGGAGCTCGAGACCATCCTGGCTAACACGGTGAAAACCCGTCTCTACTAAAAATACAAAAACTTAGCCGGGCGTGGTGGCACACGCCTGTAGTCCCAGCTGCTCGGGAGGCTGAGGTAGGAGAATCGCTTGAACCCGTGAGGCGGAGGTTGCAGTGAGCTGAGATCCAGCCACTGCACTCCAGCCTGGACGACAGAGCCAGACTCTGTCTCACAAAAAAAAAAAAAAAAAAAAAGATGGGAGTTTGGATAATTTAATTGTATTATATTTCTGTAGCCCAAATTTTTTATTATGAACCATACTTTATAAGCAGGCCAAAATATTATTTTTAAAAGAATGATCTGTTCAGGACAGTGATTGCGTCCTTTTTCGTTTGGCTGTGACAAGGATAGCACACTGTGTACACTCAGCGCTGAACAATAAATCAGCCTGAGGATTTCCTTTCCTTACACGCATCCTTCCCTAGCAATTTCCTCTTGTGTTCAATGCGGATTCCATCAATAGCACGACGTTTCCTAGGCCATAATTTTGGCAAATAAATCATACTAAATTCTACATACCTTTAGAAGCAAAATCCAACACATTTGAATCACCATTTAACACAGTCTTTCATAAAGAGAAATTAGAAAGAAATTTCTTTAAACGGGTCAAAATTTAAACTAAAACTATGAATTTTGTTTCAGGTAGCATCAGATCACCTTTGGATGTTGGAGAATATTTCCAAAATCCAGATTATATACACTATCCCAGGACGCAAATCTGGATTTAGAGCCCGAGCTGTACTGCTTTCTAGCAACATAACCTTGGATAAATTCTCTACGCTTCAGTTTCCATAGATATGAAATAAGAAATGATTTTTTTTTTTTTTTTTTTTTTTTGAGGCGGGGGGACGGAGGCTCGCTCTGTCGCCCAGGCTGGAGTGCAGTGGCGCGATCTCGGCTCACTGCAAGCTCCACCTCCCGGGTTCACGCCATTCTCCTGCCTCAGCCTCCCAAGTAGCTGGGACTACAGGCGCTGGCCACCACGCCCGCCTAATTTTTTTTGTATTTTTAGTAGAGACAGGGTTTCACCATGTTAGCCAGAATGGTCTAGATCTGCTGACCTCGTGATCTGCCTGCCTCGGCCTCCCAAAATGCTGGGATTACAGGCGTTAGCCACCGTGCCTAGCCATAAGTAATTTCTAACTAATAGGGTTGTTGTCAGGATCAAATGGTACAATGTCTTGCTATTCAAAATGCAGCCTGTGGACAGCAGCATCATCCTTGAACTTGTCAGCACTGTAGACGTTTGGCCGCTACTCTCACACTGAATGAACCAGAACCTGAATTTTAAGATCTCCATATCCCATGTATTTCCATCAAAAGCCAAGAAGCACTGATACAATGCATAGAATGTGTGGTGCCTGATAATTAGAGCTCAATAAATATTACCCAATAGTAGCCACTTTTCATTCACAAGTGGCAACAACGACCAAATATTCTATTTCACTTCTCTGTATATAATATAATATATGACTTCAAAACATAATGCTTCTCAAATATAGTAAACCACAGAGTTGATAGAAAGGCAACAGGAAAATATATGGAAGGCCTAGAAGGGAAGGAGGTTAGTGGAGACACGGGATTCTTCACGTAAACAAGGAGCTAAGTGCCAATAGGTGACTCATGTGAAAGACACTTAAGTGTCAGAAAATGGTGCAATAAAAATGCAATGGGCTTCTCAGCTGAGTTATCCTTACTAAAGGAAAAAATTACAGTCTTTTCCCTTTACAATTTTTTTTTTTTTTTTTTTGAGACAGAGTCTCCTTCTGTCACCCAGGCTGGAGTGCAGTAGATCTCGACTCACTTCAACATCCGCCTCCCGGGTTCAAGCTATTCTCCTGCCTCAGCCTCCTGAGTAGCTGGGACTACAGGCACAAACCACCACACCTGGTTAATTTTTGTGGGGCTTTCTGGGGCCCAGCCCTTGTCCCAACAAACCACTGACCTCGGCCTCCAGGCCCGCCCTGGATGGTCATCAGAGCAGTAGGTGAGAGCAGGAGGCAGAGGCTGGGGAGGACAAGGGAGAGGGAGTGGGGTCCAGTGCAGGGAACAGGGCTCTGTCACCCAGGCTGGAGTGCAGTGGCATGTTCTCCACTCACTGCAACCTCCACCTGCTGGGTTCAAGCGATTCTCCTGCCTCAGCCTCCCGAGTAGCTGGGACTACAGGCATGCACCATCACACCGGGCTAATTTTTGAATTTTAATAGAGATGGGGTTTCACCATGTTGGCCAGCCTGGTCTCGAACTCCTGAACTCAAGTGATCTGCCCCCCCTCGGTCTCTGAAAATGCAGGGATTACAGGTGTGAGCCATCGCACTGACCTCCCTTTGCAACCTTAAAGGAAATGTTCCACCTAGTGAAGGCAAGTTGGGAAATAGGGACCAACTCATCAGTGGCAACTCCTTGCTAATCCTGGTACCTAGTGTTCTTGCAGTGTGCAAGAAGGCCTTTCTTGCATATCTGACGTGGGACTTCAGAACCCCTCCTATGGTCCTACTGCCCTTGAGTCCTTCATAGCCCCAGTAGTACATCCACACTCTTACCATTTGCTGAATGCCCACTATGTGTCAAGCACTCTTCTGGGCACTTTACATGCACTGTCTGCAAGTGAGAAGATGCTCTCCCACCCATTTTAATGAAGAAGCTGGAGATCAACAGAGTTAAGCATCTTGCTCTTCATTAAGAAACTCAATAAAAGGATGAGCTTGTGTCTCCACATCTGCACCCCTTCTGTTCAGAGCTGTGGCTCACCATTAAAATAATTGCCGTATCAAGCTTAATTACTGGTTTAAACATTGTTGTCCCTGCTAGACTGAAACACCTTGAAGGCAAGGGTGGTAACTCATTCATCTTCAAATTCCCAGAACCAACCTTGGTGCCTGTCACATGACAAACAATAAATATTAGTTTGGTGAGTAAATAAATGAATAAGCTATGTTAACCCTCTTGCTCTCCCTCCATCCCTCTCTGCCTTTCTATCCTGTCTTTCTGGTGGTGAAAAGATCAGGAAGGATTTGCCAGCATTACTCGTACCAGGCAAAAGAGTCACATGAAAAAAGATCTTTTTTTTTTTTTTTTTGAGCCAGAGTCTTACTCTTGTCACCCAGGCTGGAGTGCAATGGTGCGATCTTGGCTCACTGCAACCTCCACCTCCCAGGTTCAAGCGATTCTCCTGCCTCGGCCTCCCGAGTATCTGGGATTACAGGCGCCCACCACCATGCCTGGCTAATTTTTGTATTTTTAGTAGAGACAGGATTTCTCTATGTTGGCCAGGCTGGTCTCGAACTCTTGACCTCAGGTGATCCGCCGACCTCAGTCTCCCAAAATGCTGGGATTACAGGCGTGAGCCACCGCGCCTGGCCATGCTTTTTTTGTGCGTGTCTCGCTAGTCTTTCTGTGCCCTCCAAGATGAGCAGGCTGCCCTCTGTTTCTCTTTTATATCACAGTGTTGTTTGGATCTTGCTTCAGCCCTACACTGTATAAAAACGGGAAATGGAATAAGTGGCATCCTGAGCTGCAGGAAAGACAGGGATAGCAGATGATGGATATCACATGCTAGGTCCCTTGCCATGATCAAAATTATATCCTACATCGTAGGATGTTCTACATCAGGCCAAATGTACCAAAAAACTGAAGTAAAGGATCTGAAAGCCACATTAATTCATTGCCTGCTCCATCTGTATTGTCACTCCAGTCCTTACTGACTTTTTTTCTTATTACTCTTCCAACTCTTAATTTTTTTTTTTTTTTTGAGACGGGGTCTCACTCTGTTGCCCAGGCTGGAGTGCAGTGGCACAATCTCAGCTCACTGCAACCTCCACCTCCCGGGTTCAAGTGATTTCTCCTGCCTCAGCTTCCCCAGTAGCCGGGATTATGGGCACACACCTGGCTAATTTTTGTATTTTTAGTAGAGACAGGGTTTTACCATATTGGTCAGGCTGGTCTTGAACTCCTGACCTCAGTTGATCCACCCACCCTGGCCTCCCAAAGTGCTGGGATTAGAGGTGTGAGCCACCGCACCCGGCCTTTGTCTTTATTCCTCATTGTATTTCTTTTTTTTTTTTTTTTTTTTTTTTTTTCAAGGTAGAAGGAGGTGCAATCTTTATTTTGTTCTTTAAGTGTGAACAGGAGAACACATTTTTCCACATTGTACTGAGTCCAGCAGACTCCAGGTATTGGGGCTGTTGCTCTTTTTTTTTTTTTTTTTTCTTTTATTATTATTATTATTATTATTATTATTATACTTTAGGTTTTATGGTACATGTGCGCAATGTGCAGGTAAGTTACATATGTATACATGTGCCATGCTGGTGCGCTGCACCCACCAACTCGTCATCTAGCATTAGGTATATCTCCCAATGCTATCCCTCCCCCCTCCCCCCACCCCACAACAGTCCCCAGAGTGTGATGTTCCCCTTCCTGTGTCCATGTGTTCTCATTGTTCAATTCCCACCTATGAGTGAGAATATGCGGTGTTTGGTTTTTTGTTCTTGCGATAGTTTACTGAGAATGATGATTTCCAATTTCATCCATGTCCCTACAAAGGACGTGAACTCATCATTTATTATGGCTGCATAGTATTCCATGGTGTATATGTGCCACATTTTCTTAATCCAGTCTATCATTGTTGGACATTTGGGTTGGTTCCAAGTCTTTGCTACTGTGAATAATGCAGCAATAAACATACGTGTGCATGTGTCTTTATAGCAGCATGATTTATAGTCCTTTGGGTATATACCCAGTAATGGGATGGCTGGGTCGAATGGAATTTCTAGTTCTAGATCCCTGAGGAATCGCCACACTGACTTCCACAAGGGTTGAACTAGTTTACAGTCCCACCAACAGTGTAAAAGTGTTCCTATTTCTCCACATCCTCTCCAGCACCTGTTGTTTCCTGACTTTTTAATGATTGCCATTCTAACTGGTGTGAGATGGTATCTCATTGTGGTTTTGATTTGCATTTCTCTGATGGCCAGTGACGGTGAGCATTTTTTCATGTGTTTTTTGGCTGCATAAATGTCTTCTTTTGAGAAGTGTCTGTTCATGTCCTTCGCCCACTTTTTGATGGGATTGTTTGTTTTTTTCTTGTAAATTTGTTGGAGTTCATTGTAGATTCTGGATATTAGCCCTTTGTCAGATGAGTAGGTTGCGAAAATTTTCTCCCATTTTGTAGGTTGCCTGTTCACTCTGATGGTAGTTTCTTTTGCTGTGCAGAAGCTCTTGAGTTTAATTAGATCCCATTTGTCAATTTTGGCTTTTGTTGCCATTGCTTTTGGTGTTTTAGACATGAAGTCCTTGCCCATGCCTATGTCCTGAATGGTGATGCCTAGGTTTTCTTCTAGGGTTTTTATGGTTTTAGGTCTAACATTTAAGTCTTTAATCCATCTTGAATTGATTTTTGTATAAGGTGTAAGAAAGGGATCCAGTTTCAGCTTTCTACATATGGCTAGCCAGTTTTCCCAGCACCATTTATTAAATAGGGAATCCTTTCCCCATTTCTTGTTTTTGTCAGGTTTGTCAAAGATGAGATACTTGTAGATATGTGGCATTATTTCTGACGGCTCTGTTCTGTTCCATTGATCTATATCTCTGTTTTGGTACCAGTACCATGCTGTTTTGGTTACTGTAGCCTTGTAGTATAGTTTGAAGTCAGGTAGTGTGATGCCTCCAGCTTTGTTCTTTTGGCCTAGGACTGACTTGGCGATGCGGGCTCTTTTTTGGTTCCATATGAACTTTAAAGTAGTTTTTTCCAATTCTGTGAAGAAAGTCATTGGTAGCTTGATGGGGATGGCATTGAATCTGTAAATTACCTTGGGAAGGATGGCCATTTTCATGATATTGATTCTTCCTACCCATGAGCATGGAATGTTCTTCCATTTGTTTGTATCCTCTTTTATTTCCTTGAGCAGTGGTTTGTAGTTCTCCTTGAAGAGGTCTTTCACATCCCTTGTAAGTTGGATTCCTAGGTATTTTATTCTCTTTGAAGCAATTGTGAATGGGAGTTCACTCATGATTTGGCTCTCTGTTTGTCTGTTATTGATGTATAAGAATGCTTGTGATTTTTGCACATTGATTTTGTATCCTGAGACTTTGCTGAAGTTGCTTATCAGCTTAAGGAGATTTTGGGCTGAGACAATGGGGTTTTCTAGATATACTATCATGTCATCTGCAAACAGGGACAATTTGACTTCCTCTTTTCCTAATTGAATACCCTTGATTTCCTTCTCCTGCCTAATTGCCCTGGCCAGAACTTCCAACACTATGTTGAATAGAAGTGGTGAGAGAGGGCATCCCTGTCTTGTGCCAGTTTTCAAAGGGAATGCTTCCAGTTTTTGCCCATTCAGTATGATATTGGCTGTGGGTTTGTCATAAATAGCTCTTATTATTTTGAGATACGTCCCATCAATTCCTAATTTATTGAGAGTTTTTAGCATGAAGGGTTGTTGAATTTTGTCAAAGGCCTTTTCTGCATCTATTGAGATAATCATGTGGTTTTTGTCTTTGGTTCTGTTTATATGCTGGATTACATTTATTGATTTGCGTATATTGAACCAGCCTTGCATCCCAGGGATGAAGCCCACTTGATCATGGTGGATAAGCTTTTTGATGTGCTGCTGGATTCTGTTTGCCAGTATTTTATTGAGGATTTTTGCATCAATGTTCATCAAGGATATTGGTCTAAAATTCTCTTTTTTTGTTGTGTCTCTGCCAGGCTTTGGTATCAGGATGATGCTGGCCTCATAAAATGAGTTAGGGAGGATTCCCTCTTTTTCTATTGATTGGAATAGTTTCAGAAGGAATGGTACCAGCTCCTCCTTGTACCTCTGGTAGAATTTGGCTGTGAATCCATCTGGACCTGGACTTTTTTTGGTTGGTAAGCTATTGATTATTGCCACAATTTCAGCTCCTGTTATTGGTCTATTCAGAGATTCAACTTCTTCCTGGTTTAGTCTTGGGAGGGTGTATGTGTCGAGGAATTTATCCATTTCTTCTAGATTTTCTAGTTTATTTGCATAGAGGTGTTTGTAATATTCTCTGATGGTAGTTTGTATTTCTGTGGGATCGGTGGTGATATCCCCTTTATCATTTTTTATTGCATCTATTTGATTCTTCTCTCTTTTTTTCTTTATTAATCTTGCTAGCGGTCTATCAATTTTGTTGATCCTTTCAAAAAACCAGCTCCTGGATTCATTTATTTTTTGAAGGGTTTTTTGTGTCTCTATTTCCTTCAGTTCTGCTCTGATTTTAGTTATTTCTTGCCTTCTGCTAGCTTTTGAATGTGTTTGCTCTTGCTTTTCCAGTTCTTTTAATTGTGATGTTAGGGTGTCAATTTTGGATCTTTCCTGCTTTCTCTTGTGGGCATTTAGTGCTATAAATTTCCCTCTACACACTGCTTTGAATGCATCCCAGAGATTCTGGTATGTTGTGTCTTGGTTCTCGTTGGTTTCAAAGAACATCTTTATTTCTGCCTTCATTTCGTTATGTACCCAGTAGTCATTCAGGAGCAGGTTGTTCAGTTTCCACGTAGTTGAGCGGTTTTGAGTGAGATTCTTAATCCTGAGTTCTAGCTTGATTGCACTGTGATCTGAGAGACAGTTTGTTACAATTTCTGTTCTTTTACATTTATTGAGGAGAGCTTTACTTCCAAGTATATGGTCAATTTTTGTATTTCTTTTTTTATGTTATAAGAGAAGTAAATCACGGATGGTACATAACCTATTGAAGATAAATCAGTTTCTGAAAGAATTGAAGATGCAGAAATACAAATATTGTAAACTGTAAACTGAAATCCAGACTGTTTGCTGGATTAATTTCCTTCAACTACAATCAAATGTAGTTTGGTTTCACATAAACATTAGGGATGTGGGCTTTACACTTCTGGTAATTTGATACTGTCTTTAAAGTAAATACCAGAAAAACACTGGGGTGATAGAATTACGGTAGAGTAAGATTTCTATAATAACTGTTCCTTTAATAAAAGTGCCCAAATCAGTGTGAATTTAAAGATTTTGGAATTAGGTACAAATGAGCAGGGTCTTCTTAGGATCACAGGATTTCTTTTCTCTTCTGACATGTTCAAGTCCTTGATTATAATAATAAAAGTAACAAAAACAATGACAATAACCTATACTCTAAATGGCGATTACCATCTAACAGAAGAAATTTACTTGAGATAATTTTTTTTTCCTTTGTCCATTTTTTTTTTTCCTTTATAATAATTATTATTATTATACTTTAGACTCTATGGTACATGTGCGCAACGTGCAGGTAAGTTACATATGTATACATGTGCCATGCTGGTGCGCTGCACCCACCAACTCGTCATCTAGCATTAGGTATATCTCCCAGTGCTATCCCTCCCCCCTCCCCCCACCCCACAACAGTCCCTAAAGTGTGATGTTCCCCTTCCTGTGTCCATGTGTTCTCATTGTTCAATTCCCACCTATGAGTGAGAATATGCGGTGTTTGGTTTTTTGTTCTTGCGATAGTTTAATGAGAATGATGATTTCCAATTTCATCCATGTCCCTACAAAGGACATGAACTCATCATTTTTTAGGGATGCATAGTATTCCATGGTGTATGTGTGCCACATTTTCTTAATCCAGTCTATCATTGTTGGAAATTTGGCTTGGTTCCAAGTCTTTGCTATTGTGAATAATGCCGCAATAAACATACGTGTGCATGTGTCTTTATAGCAGCATGATTTATAGTCCTTTGGGTATATACCCAGTAATGGGATGGCTGGGTCAAATGGAATTTCTAGTTCTAGATCCCTGAGGAATCGCCACACTGACTTCCACAATGGTTGAACTAGTTTACAGTCCCACCAACAGTGTAAAAGTGTTCCTATTTCTCCACATCCTCTCCAGCACCTGTTGTTTCCTGACTTTTTAATGATTTCCATTCTAACTGGTGTGAGACGGTATCTCATTGTGGTTTTGATTTGCATTTCTCTGATGGCCAGTGATGGTGAGCATTTTTTCATGTGTTTTTTGGCTGCATAAATGTCTTCTTTTGAGAAGTGTCTGTTCATGTCCTTCGCCCACTTTTTGATGGGGTTTTTTGTTTTTTTCTTGTAAATTTGTTGGAGTTCATTGTAGATTCTGGATATTAGCCCTTTGTCAGATGAGTAGGTTGCGAAAATTTTCTCCCATTTTGTAGGTTGCCTGTTCACTCTGATGGTAGTTGCCTTTGCTGTGCAGAAGCTCTTTAGTTTAATGAGATCCCATTTGTCAACTTTGGCTTTTGTTGCTATTGCTTTTGGTGTTTTAGACATGAAGTCCTTGCCCATGCCTATGTCCTGAATGGTAATGCCTAGGTTTTCTTCTAGGGTTTTTATGGTTTTAGGTCTAACATTTAAGTCTTTAATCCGTCTTGAATTGATTTTTGTATAAGGTGTAAGGAAGGGATCCAGTTTCAGCTTTCTACATATGGCTAGCCAGTTTTCCCAGCACCATTTATTAAATAGGGAATCCTTTCCCCATTTCTTGTTTTTGTCAGGTTTGTCAAAGATCAGATAGTTGTAGATATGTGGCATTATTTCTGACGGCTCTGTTCTGTTCCATTGATCTATATCTCTGTTTTGGTACCAGTACCATGCTGTTTTGGATACTGTAGCCTTGTAGTATAGTTTGAAGTCAGGTAGTGTGATGCCTCCAGCTTTGTTCTTTTGGCTTAGGATTGACTTGGCGATGCGGGCTCTTTTTTGGTTCCATATGAACTTTAAAGTAGTTTTTTTCCAATTCTGTGAAGAAAGTCATTGGTAACTTGATGGGGATGGCATTGAATCTGTAAATTACCTTGGGCAGGATGGCCATTTTCATGATATTGATTCTTCCTACCCATGAGCATGAAATGTTCTTCCATTTGTTTGTATCCTCTTTTATTTCCTTGAGCAGTGGTTTGTAGTTCTCCTTGAAGAGGTCCTTCACATCCCTTGTAAGTTTCCTGTCTGTTAGAAGGAAAACTAACAGAAAGGACATCCACACCAAAAACCCATCTGTACATCACCATCATCAAAGACCAAAAGTAGATAAAACCACAAAGATGAGGAAAAAACAGAGCAGAAAAACTGGAAACTCTAAAAAGCAGAGTACCTCTCCTCCTCCAAAGGAACGCAGTTCCTCACCAGCAACGGAACAAAGCTGGACGGAGAATGACTTTGATGAGCTGAGAGAAGAAGGCTTCAGACGATCAAATTACTCCGAGCTACGGGAGGATATTCAAACCAAAGGCAAAGAAGCTGAAAACTTTGAAAAAAATTTAGAAGAATGTATAACTAGAATAACCAATACAGAGAAGTGCTTAAAGGAGCTGATGGAGCTGAAAACCAAGGCTCGAGAACTACGTGAAGAATGCAGAAGCCTCAGGAGCAGATGCGATCAAATGGAAGAAAGGGTATCAGCCCTGGAAGATGAAATGAATGAAATGAAGCGAGAAGGGAAGTTTAGAGAAAAAAGAATAAAAAGAAATGAGCAAAGCCTCCAAGAAATGTGGGACTATGTGAAAAGACCAAATCTACGTCTGATTGGTGTACCTGAAAGTGACGGGGAGAATGGAACCAAGTTGGAAAACACTCTGCAGGATATTATCCAGGAGAACTTCCCCAATCTAGCAAGGCAGGCCAACATTCATATTCAGGAAATACAGAGAACGCCACAAAGATACTCCTCGAGAAGAGCAACTCGAAGACACATAACTGTCAGATTCACCAAAGTTGAAATGAAGGAAAAAATGTTAAGGGCAGCCAGAGAGAAAGGTCGGGTTACCATCAAAGGGAAGCCCATCAGACTAACAGCAGATCTCTCGGCAGAAACCCTACAAGCCAGAAGAGAGTGGGGGCCAATATTCAACATTCTTAAAGAAAAGAATTTTTAACCCAGAATTTCATATCCAGCCAAACTAAGCTTCATAAGTGAAGGAGAAATAAAATACTTTACAGACAAGCAAATGCTGAGAGATTTTGTTACCACCAGGCCTGCCCTAAAAGAGCTCCTGAAGGAAGCACTAAACATGGAAAGGCACAACCGGTACCAGCCACTGCAAAATCATACCAAAATGTAAAGACCATCGAGACTAGGAAGAGACTGCATCAACTAATGAGCAAAATAACCAGCTAACATCATAATGACAGGATCAAATTCACACATAACAATATTAACTTTAAATGTAAATGGACTAAATGCTCCAATTAAAAGACACAGACTGGCAAATTGGATAAAGACTCAAGACCCATCAGTGTGCTGTATTCAGGAAACCCATCTCACGTGCAGAGACACACATAGGCTCAAAATAAAAGGATGGAGGAAGATCTACCAAGCAAATGGAAAACAAAAAAAGGCAGGGGTTGCAATCCTAGTCTCTGATAAAACAGACTTTAAACCAACAAAGATCAAAAGAGACAAAGAAGGCCATTACATAATGGTAAAGGGATTAATTCAACAAGAAGAGCTAACTATCCTAAATATATATGCACCCAATACAGGAGCACCCAGATTCATACTTGAGATAATTTATGACACAAAAAGCTTCCAATTCAGGAGGCTGAGGATGGTGGATCACCTGAAGTCAGGAGTTCAAGACCAGCCTGACCAACAGGGTGAAAACCTGCCTCTACTGAAAATACAAAAAATTAGCCGGGCGTGGTGGCAGGCGCCTGTAGTCCCAGCTACTCGGGAGGCTGAGGCAGGAGAATCACTTGAACCCAGGAGGTGGAGGTCGCAGTGAGCCGAGATTGTGCCATAGCACTCCAGCCTGGGCAACAAGAGCAAAACTCTGTCAAAAAAAAAAAAAAAAAAAAAAAAGGCTTCCAAAGAAGCAGCTTTAAAAGGAGGATTAGAACATGACTGTAAGTCTGTGTGTTACAAGGGATGGATTAATAAAAGACCGATTAACCAATGTCCAAATAAACGAAATAATGAAATAAACGGAAATACAAGCCTTCTTCCCACTCTGTGAGTATATACCCCCCCACAACACACACAGAAAATGAGGCTCCAAAGATTTACCTCACTGAGTTAATTGCACCTCAGCTGGGTCTTTTCAAAGTCTGGTTCACATTAAACATTCTGCAGCTCTCAAGCCATGATTAGACATTAGTCCATTTTCAGAACATTAGTGGTGATACACATATATGTTATGTTTTAAAGATAACTAAGGAGGTTAAACTTACAGGGAAAAGCTAAATAGCTCTGTGTATTCCTATCAACAACTAAGGACCTTAATCTAATTTGTAGAATATTTAAATCCATTAGCATGTTGGTATAAACAAATTGCCAGGGAGAAAGCTCTTTATACAGAGATTGTGAATTTTAAAATCCAATGCAAAGAAACTTTTGTGGGAAGTCCTTGATGTCCCATTTTCCATATAATCCTGTGTATATCACAATCGTTTTACTAAGTTCTTTGCAGAATAATTATCTCTTTACGCGTCTGAGACCCCAACTACCACCATCCTCCTTTCACCTCAACCCTGATTATCTTTGAGGTCCTTGGAAACAGAGATTGTACCTTATTCATGTCATTACTCCAATGCCTGGCACTTAGTAGAGGATGGATGGATAACTGGATGGATGAAGAGGTGGGTGGATGAATAAATGAGATGAAGAGGGATGTAAACCGTGTCATTATAGTAGTGATGAGAGAGGAGAAAATTTCACTTACCATTTTGGCATGTCACTCAGATTTATTCCTGCCACCAACAATGTCCTTGGAAAAATAAAGCGATACAGAAGGACAGATTGGGTTTACCCATGTAGAGAATGCAGGAGTACTAGAAAGCACCCCGCCTCCATCCACATTCAAAACCAAAAAAAAAGTCCTTGATTTATGTTTAACAATTAAAATCCATTATAGAACAATTAGAAACTCTCCCTGGAAAATGCAATATATTTAAATTCATACCTCATGCCTCAGATCAGATAACAACAGCAGCAGCAGCTATTTGTTGACTATATTATGAGCACTGACAACTAGCTATTGAGCTACCTACTTCATATGTATGGTTTTATTTGATTCTCATAACCTCTCTGAGGTGTTACTATTATTGACCTCATTTTGTAGATGAGGAAACCGACTCTAAGCAAGCTCAACTATCTTTCCTAAATTCAAATAGCAAATAAGTAGCAAAGCTAGCATTGGACCCAGAACATCCTGATGCCAAGATTCACACATTTAACCATGATGTCATTCTGCCTTTCTGGAGATTTAAGACAGAGGGATCCCTAAGAGCAGATGCCAACAAGATGGCTTTATACACAGCCAAACTTTAAATGTTCCACACCCTGCAGAAAGTCATTAACAAAACATAGTTTTACATTTTATTTACATAAGTGAAATTTCCCCCCATTGCTATTAAAATAGCAAGAAAAGAATCAAGATTTGTTTGGTAAAGCAATTTTAATTTATTTTTAATTCTTAAAATGTTCAGGTTTTAAATGTTTCTAGATTTCTTTAAGCATTCCATTTACTCTTTTCTAATGTAACCGTTTTGTTTTATTTTGCTGTGTTTTGTTTCATTTTGTTTCAGACTGATGTAAGGTTGTGAAATGCTGTACTTTAGAAAACCTGTGGGTATCTTTTTTGATCATCAGAATCATAACAGTGCAGGAGTGATTCAAAAAAAGCTTGACCAGCTTTTCTGGGAATGGACAGGACAAAGCTAAAAAGCACTAAAATGGAAACCTAATGTGCCATATTAATCTCACACACATGCACACACAGACACTTACACAATTATATATTTTTGCAGACTGCTCCATTTTGCAATCTTGGCATTAGGTTACCTGTAAAATCATAAACTGGTTTCTATTGCACACACAAATGGAAAAAGGAAGACTCACTGGCCACACCAACAGTGCTCATCTGGTCAAGATGAAAACACAGTAGCTTTTTCTGCTTCATTGTTTGTTTTGACACTGGCTACAATATTTCATCTGTTCTTTCAGAAATTTCCTGGATTTAGGGAATAACTCATATGTTCAGCTAGCTTTGTTTCTCCTTTTGCTGACATTTCTCGGGAGCTAATTTCTTAGGCTATTTAAATCAGAATATACCATTGGGGTGTAAGAAAGAAAGAGATAAGTCTAAAGAGGATATCTCTGAGAGAACAATAATCATTCAGATTATTTTAAAGAGAGAATAGGATGAAATTGGTAGGCATGAAGAAAATAGGAAAATTTACATATATATATGTAAATGTCCAATCTGCCCTAACCTATAAAATCTGATTTACCTACCTCATTTAATAAATATTAATTTTGCACTTTCTAAAGAACAAAAACTCTCCTCTAAATTTTGTGTGGGGTTATAGAGTGAAAGTAAAACAGTGTCCCTAAACCAAATCCCTGTGAAAATGTATTTAACACTTAAAGATGAGAGTAGGAAAGATGGCACAAAGTAGGCACTCTAGATCTTTCTATGTGGGAGTGTTTAGTGTCAACTTCTTATGGCACTTGAAATGACAAAACTTATGAACCAGCACTGAGCTGGAGGGATTGCTGGACAGGCAGAACACAGAAGGTCCACTGTAGTCTTAGAAGGGCATCTAGCTAAATGAAAACTGTCATCTTCTAGAATCCTAATATGTCCACATTCTTGTTCCTTTCATTCTGTCTACTTAATCACTCTAAGTGCCAGGAACAAGGAATAATTTCTGGGGTGGCTCCAGGCACAAAAATGCTAACAGTGATGCAATTTGATGAATCAAAACGAGTTGAAGGCGTTAGTTGAAAACTCTAAAATGTTCTAAGGAAGTCAAACAACTCAATAACAAGAAAACAAATACCAATTTTCAAATGAGCCAAGGATTTACATAGGCATTTCTCCAAAGAGAACATATAAATGACCAACAGGGATATGAAAGAAATGCTCAATACACTAATTGCCAAGGAAATGGAATTAAAACCACCTGTTAGAATGGCTATTATAAAAAAGACAAAACATAAGTGTTGGTGAGGATGTGGTATAAAGGGAAACCTGGTAGATTATTGGTGGGTATATAAATTAGCACAGCCATTATGGAAAATGGTGTGGAGGTTCCTCAAAAATTTAAAAATAGAACTACCATATGATCCAGTATTCCCACTTCTGGAAATGATACCATTATGTCAAGAGATACCTGCACTTCCATGTTCATTGCAGCATTATTCACAATAGCCAAGATATAAAATCAATCTAGTTCAACAATGGATGAATGGATTTTAAAATGTACCATAATAATAATGGAATACTATTCAGCCTTTAAAAAGAAGGAAATCCTATCATTTGCAATAACATGGATAAACCTGGAGGCCATTATGCTAAGTGAAAGAGGCTGGGCATAGAAAGACAAATACTGCCTGATCTCACTCTTATGTGGAATCTAAAAATGTTGAATTCATAGGGACAGAGTAGAATGGTGGTTGCCAGGGGCTGAGGCAGGGTGGGAAGCAGGAATGGGGAGATGTTGGCCAAAGGCTACAAAGTTACAGTGTAACAGAATGAATAAGTTTTGGAGATCTATGGTATAGTATGGTGATTAACTATGGTATAGTTAATAATAATGTATTGCATACTTGAAAGTTGCTATAAGAGTAGATCCTAAATTTTCTCACCACACACAAAAAATATGTAAGATGATGGATGTATTCATTTGCTTGACTTAATCAGAAGTAATCTCCAAAGTGGTTCAGCTCTCTCACAATACAATGGGAAAGGGACTGCCAGAAGCCACTGGGAAAGACAGATGATCAATACTCACAGTGCAAGGGTTGTAGCCTCCCAGTCTATCTTGATCACACTTATGAGGAATTGAGTTACAGGTGTCAAAGTGAATGAGATTTTTCTGTTGGCCAGCTATCAATTCCTTTCATTTTGATCTGTCTCTTATTTGGAAGTGTCTGGGAAGATGCAGCCACTGGCTGAGATTTCTTCTTAAGGCTGCTCCCTGGTATCTGGATGTGTCCCCAACACCTCCATTGGAACCACAGTTTACTTTTTAGTAAAAGTGAGAAGGAGACAGACATTGCTATCACAGGGCCTGTGGGTCTCTGATGCTGAACTGAGGGTAATTAGAAAGGTCTTTTCTTTGCTACTACATCCAGTTTGAACATTTTATGGTAGATATGTACCTAATAGTTGCTTTTCTAACGCTCATTACATCTTTCATATTCAGACATTAAAAGCTTAATTCTTTACTAATGTCTTGTGGAGTATATATTGAATGTGGCAATAGTTTCATTACAGATTAAAAACATTTATCATTTCTAAATAGCCAGAAACTAGTGTCAGTAAAGACCCATATATATTATTTAAAATAATTTAATTATTTTTGAAGTCAGCTTTAACTACCACTTTTCGCTTCTCTGCATTTAAAGATACAGGCAATATTATACTGTTTGGAAAAACTGATCCAAGATATGAGTTTTAAGATACTGTCTGTGTCTGATCTGTCTTTTCCTTCAGATTCTCTACCCAAAATTTCTTCACAATATTCCTATACTCGTCAGATAAACTAGAAAAAAAAAATCTAAACCTTGAATTCTGCTTTTCAAAGGGGTCTGTCAGGAATGAGCTAAGCAATGGTCAATTTACAACAGGATTAAAAACTAAATTGGCATCTCATTCAAGTTCCACACTGTGGCAAATTTGAGCAGCTGTTTAATACATGTTGCCAGTGGACTCAGTTCTACATCAGTCACGCTAATATAAGTCTTGCTATTCTATGTAGCTACAAAATATTGCTCTAACCTAAGCCATGTCTGTAGCCAATGCATACTATGGGTAGTTGGGAGGGCTCAGCTAGGCTAGGACAGCTCCCCTGGCCCACATGTGACTCCTGCAAGCCCAGGTAAAAGACTTCGTCCTCAGGTAGGCCTATTCTGATGAGTGATAACTTTGTGCTGGCTTCACCACCACCACCAGCCACCCATGCTCACCTGTGTTATTTTCAACCTTATCTTATTTGTATTGGTCTTAAGAGGGATCCCATGGAAATACAGTGTCTAATTCATCTGATAATTCCCAAGATCTCACTAAGTATTTATTGAATGAATGAACAAATGAATGAATGGTGTCAGACCTATTACTATGGCCAATGCTACCTCCAATTTTAAGCTACATAAAGTAGCTTAATTTATTAAGTAGCATCATTTCCAGCATTCTTGTGCTTATTTAACCTTCTGCTGTCTAGATTTTACCTTATTGGAACAGTTTTCTCTGACAGTGTGAAGAAGAGTATAAGAAGGATTCCAAAAAAAAATAAAGAAGGATTCCACGAGGACTAAGCTATGGATGGGGGCGGGGGTGGGGGTTGAAGCAAGGGACAGATATAACTCAGAATAGTATGATTCATTCAACTGAAAACAAAATCATTTCAAAATTCTAAAGAAAATGAAGTGCAATTGTTGTGTTAAATGCTATTTAGTTATTCATAAGCAATTACTGTAAACAAACATTTATGTGGCTTAAAACAAAAATATGTCTACTAGAAGTCTAAGAATTCCTTTTTCAATAATCCTAAATTACACTTTGCTTAGAAGAGGTGTGTTTTGTTTACTTTTCAGAGTGATTTTCTCCACAATGCCTGAACTATACATGACTTGTGTGAGCGGGATAAGCCCTTCCAGCTGTTCAAAATTAGCTTAGTCACCAGTCTAGTGAGGCCATCCATGAAATACCCTAGTTGTTGGCAATTTGTTACCTCTGAGCTCTTTAAATTAAATAGCATTGCGGTTCGTTCCGAGAAGGGGTCAAATCACTTAGCAGAGCATGAAAAAGAGAGGATGTGTCACTACTACTCTTAATCAAATTCTTTCACTTCTTTTATTCTTTTTCATTCTTGGCTGTGGTTGTCTAAATTCATCTTCAGGGATAAATGGTCACTAGTTATTTATCAAAGCATGAGTCTTTTCTGCAGGGATCAGACTTCTGCTATTTTAAACATGCATTGGACTTCAGATTATGAGCCAGGAACTGAACTACATGTTTTATACATCTTATTTCTTTTACAATAGATTTGTAGGGTAGATACGATGTCCCAAATTTACAGGTTAGGAAAAAGGTTCAGAGAGGTAGACAACGTTTATAACACTGTAGCTATAAAAACAAGATTCCTGAAACCTTACCTCAAATCACTAAATCAGAATTTACAGGAGATATCTAGGGATCTATTAAATCCTAATTTCTGTGTTTTTAACTAGTGCTCCTGTGTGATTATTATTATCCTTTATTATTAAAATTTTCAAACTTATACAAAAGTAGATGGAATAGTTACTAAACCCCCATGTACCCATCACCCAGTTTTAACAGTTATCAACCAAAGTTGCAGTATCTTTTTAATTGTTCAGACTTTGCCCTGTGATCCAGGTGATTCTTTAAAATAATAAAATTGAGAACCAGTGGGGAACAGTGACTTTCTCATTGTCATTTATCTGTGGAGCAGCAGAGCTGAGAACCAAATCTGAAATACGTAACTCCAAGTAGGGTTTGCTTTCCATTTAACCATAGTTGTATTCATTGCATTAATATATATTTATTGGTGTCCTTCATATTTATATAGTATTAAGCTGAGAACTAAAACAAGAAGATGAACCAGTTAAATCATATTTCAAAGTGGCCTGTGAGCAAGGACCAAAATGTTGACAGCAGGGCCAGGCACAGTAACTCATGGAAGCATCGCTTGAGGCCAGGGGTTTGAGACTGCAGCAAGCTATAATTATGCCACGACTGCACTCCAGCCTGGGCAAGAGAGCAAGTCTCTGTCTCTAAAAAAAAGGCAAAAAAAGTAGATGATAAGTACAACCATATATTAAAAAGTAGGAGATCAAAGAATGAAACAGTTTTAAAAGTCTTTATGGGGGAGATACAACTTGACCTGGGCCTTCAGCAAGGAAGGACTTTCCAAGTGAAGAATAACATGAACAAAAACATAACACTCAGAATCAACAAATGATTTCTAGAGAACTCAGGAATAAAAAGCAGACTGGCTGGACAAGAGAGGCCCATATTGGATGGCTTGGGGGATCAGATCACATAAATTCTCAAAGGTAAGATTGAATAGGGGTAACAGAAAGTCACCAGGAGTTTTTAAATAGGAGAGAAATATGGTCAAGGTGGTAATTTAGAAAAAATTCTGGGCCAGGCTCATGCCTGTAATCACAGCACTTTGCGAGGCCGAGGCAGGCAGATCACAAGGTCAGGAGTTCGAGACCATCCTGGCTAACACGGTGAAACCCCATCTCTACTAAAAATATAAAAAATTAGCCAGGCGTGGTGGCACACACCTGTAGTCACAGCTACTTGTGAGGCTGAGGCAGGAGAATCACTTGAACCCATGAGGCGGATGTTGTAGTGAGCCGAGATGGTGCCACTGCACTCTAGCCTGGGTGACAGGGCGAGACTCCGTCTCAGGAAAAAAAAAAAAAAAAAGAAGAAGAAGAAAACTCTGGCCACAGCATATCTGGAAAAGAGATTCAAGAGGCAGGGTGATCAGTTAATAAATGACTACACCAAATCAGGCATAAGATGAAAAGGATCAAGATTTGAGAGACATAGGATCAACTGGACTTGGTGGGGAAAAGAGGGAGGAATGAATTAAAAATGACTGTGGTTTTGTAACTGGGTAGCCAGAAGAATTCAGCAATATTGAGTTTTATTGAAAATAGTGGAAGATACGAGATCAGTGCTTGGGGGAGAGTTAGCGTGGGGATGCTACGTTCAGAGGCATCAGCATAGGAAATCATAAACAGTGATAGCCACATGATCAAAGGTAAGACTCACTGGAAAATAATAACTGAGATTCCGAGGACTGCTCACAGTGAAGGGGTGAGAGGAGAAGCAGAGGCAGAGGAGTTATGAAAACCCTAGAGGGATTGTCACTGGGGATCACCCTAATTCAGATCACTGCCCACCAGAGGATCATTTAGTGTCAGTCCCTGTGAGGATGCCGTTTATACAACTGCCTTTGACTGATGCTAAGTGGGTAGAAACCACTGCCATGTCATTTCTGTAGCAATTTCTGGATAATCACTTGGGGCCAACCCTGATTCAATATCTGACTTATAGAGCCCAAAAATGTTCTTTAAATTTGGTCTTTAATGGAAAAAAGAAATAAGTGAAAAATATTTGGAGCACCTTAGTAGCAAACCATACCTGCTTCATGAAATATTAGTTTAAGCCTATTACATAGGTTTCATACAGTTGTGGTCTTGTTGAAGTATAATTCCTCCTCCCCAGAGATTAGGAGAGCTCTGATAGCAACAGCTATAAACAGGTCTTGATTCTGCTTTAAGGGTTGATTTTCCTTGTCTGAATCCATTCGTTCCCCTTCTAGGATTCCAATTTATCTGTGACAATTACTTCATTTATGGGTCAATATTTATAGACAACCCTTTTTTTCTATTGCTAGAGAGTTAGGGGTAAATAAGACAGACAAAAACCTTATTCTTCAGAGTTTGCAATTTCCTTCTGACTTTGTTCACTATCTAATGCTTAGTGAAAGTACACATCCAAAATAAAGCATGCTACTATTCCTAGCTGTAGAGAATGTATTTGCTATCCTTGTGATTGCCTTTTTGGCCATGTGCACACTGGAACTTTGTGTCCAAAGCTGCACTTTCTCCCCTACCTGGTAAGAACAGCATCAACATTTATCTAAATGGCCACAAGGTCAGTAGCATTACAAGCCACATTTCCAGTTCCCTGAGCACCCTCTCTTCCTGTTAAGACCGATGACACCAACCCCCTCATTGCTATTATACCTCAGTGCTCTCTCCTCTCTCTCAAGGCCCCTGACCCTTGTAGTTGCTCTCATGCTATTCCCTGCTGGAACAATTCCTCTTACTCTCTGAGTGCCAGTAGGAAGAATGACACCTACCTCCAAGAAACTCTCACCCATCTCTGTACGCATTTGCACTTCTCTCTAAACCCATCTCAAAATCTGAGCCCAGAGAGGAGAATTTAAAATCAAAATTATGACTGAAGCAGTACAGAAAATACCTCTTTCTTTCCTCTAGTACACAGGTTACACTATAGCTCAGAAATCAAGATAGGAGAGAATTTCAAGAAAGATAGGGTGATGGACTCAGAGAACTCGCCTCTATTTTGGCAGGTCCTCTAGTCCTCACACTGTCCCCACCCATGTGTGAAAAGCTAGAGCAGATCATTCTATACCTTCCTTTTTAAAAACCAAAGAAATATTCCCACTTGTATTCAATTGGATTCTGTTTATCTAAGACAATGTTTTTTCAAGAAAAGTATAGCGCTTAAAATGATACCTACCTAGCCCTGCTGATACACTTTTGGTAGGGATACTTTTTTGAGTCATATACTTTTAGGCATCAACATTTCTGTTATTTTCCTGATAATGTTTGAGCTAATAATTTCACCCTCACTTAGGGAAGACTCCCTGTTTAACCTATCTAGACATCTTCTTTTCTTTTTTAACCAATATTAATTATAAAATTATAAGGAATCTTTCCAATTAAGAAAATGATGAATCAAATCAAACCTGAAAAATATTTCTTTAAAAATATTATTTTATGCTACAAAAATAACAGGGCTAAAGTCCAAGTCAAATAATTTTAAAGTGAATGATTTCAAACAAAATAATATTTCCTTTCCAGAAGCACCGATGAAAAGTAAATGGTTTACTTCGCTGAGGCTCCCAGGGGAAAAATAGTTGCCCACAGTCATTATGTTTAATATTAGAAATAAATGCTGCTCTCAGTTTGAAGCTTGGTTCTTTTTCTAATTTTTAGGGAGTCGGAAGTTTAAATCTTTTATTAAAAATTTATATGGCAATTGCTACTATCTTATTTTCTTTTTTCTCTTCCCCTTATCTTTCATACATTTTGTATAATAAGGAGGCAATTCCTCTGCTATTAAAAACTGCTTTTAATGAGAGACAGAGATCTTTTCAACTGCAAAAGGAAGGGACCAAATAATATATTTCATTTCAATGTAGAACAGAGAGATTTTGCTCAACGGTCAAGAAAAGTAAAATCCATTTCACTGAGACATAAAAATCGATTTTGTAGCTCTTGTGGCTCTACAGCAGTTAGGCTCTCATCAAGAACATGTTTTCACATTACGATTTATAAAGTTCACGGAGTGAGATCAAAAGGGTTCTTTCCCATAAAGTAAAACCAGTGCCCCCAAATTCCCACCAACACATGTTTAAAGAAAACTTTCATGCCAACATGGATTACCTTATCTTGATTTATTTTAGATGTGGAATTTGTAACTTCAATTAAATAAGGAATAAATATTCAATTATGAAGTTTTTTAAACCCTGAGGCTTCGATGTAGAAGGAAAGTAATAAATTAATCCCATAGAACAAAGATTACACATTGCTATCTTCTGACTCTACCTAATTATCTCAGAATATAAAGTGCATCAGAAATTCGACAGAGGGTTATGAAGAATTATCAGGATATACAGTGATTAGTAATTAATACACTCTCTAAATGAAAGTGAGTTTTGCACAGTTTCTATGTGAATAATTATCATTTCGATTCTCAGCGAAATTTCATGCATAATATCTAAAGTTCTGAATCTCTGGAAGTGAAAAGAAAAAATGCTCTCCCTTAAAAATAAACTGGTTTTGGCTGAGTGCAGTGGCTCACACTTGTAATCCTAGCACTTTGGGAGGCTGAGGCGGGTGGATCGTTTGAGCCCAGGATTTCAAGACCAGCCTAGGCAACATGGCAAAACCCCGACTCTACTAAAAATACAAAAATTACCCAGGTGTGGTGGTGCACACCTGTAATCCCAGCTCCTCAAGGGGCTGAGGCCAGAGGATCACTTGAACCCATTAGGTCGAGGCTGCAGTGAGCTCCAATCTTGCCACTGCACTCCAGCCTGGGCGACAGAGTGAGACCCTGTCTCAAAAAAAAAAAAAAAAAAAAATTAAATAAACAAAAATAAAAAATAAACTGGTTTTAATCGGTATTCATCCAAATCTGCAAATTCCAAGACTGAACTTTAACAGCACTCCAGCCTGGGTGACAGAGTGAGACCCTGTCTCAAATAAATAAATAAATAAAAATTAAAAATAAACTGGTTTTCATCAGTATTCATCCAAATGTGCTAAATTCTGAGAAAGAACTTTAACAGCACAGTTGACATTCCCTTTCTATATTCAAAGAAATTGTAAGTACAAAATAGTTGTGTGCAGCCCAGTTCTACCCTTTCCATCCAAAAATGACCCAGGAAATTTCCCACAAAATGGCTCCTCTTCTTAATTTCCCTCCCATTTTAGCCAAATAGCTGGTCATAATGATGTTTGTTTGCTGAAGCAATGTTGTGAGTTCTAGCAAGTGTCCACCAGCTCAATATAACAGTAAACACAGGAGACTGAGAGCAGAAAACCAGGGTTCTAGTTCAGCCTCCCTCACATCTGGCTGTATGACATGGGATAATCTCTTGGATCTTGGTGGGTTTTTGTTTGTTTGTTTTGCTTTGTTTTGTTGTTGTTGTTTTCCTACCGATTAAGTAAATTGGACTAGATTGTTTGTAAAGTTCATCCCAATGCAAAATTCTGATTCTATAGGCACTCCCACTCTCTCTCAGTCCATTAGACTCAAAATTATGGAAAATTTGACTACATTGTTTTCATCCAAATTATCACCAATCATTGTCTGTTTGTTTTCATCTTTGCCTTATCCTCTTAGGCATGGTCTATAACTTTGTTAAATTCATTCTTCCCATGCTATCTACTTCTCATCAGATTTCCTAGCTCTGAATCTTCAGTGGTTCCTCATAGCCTACCCTATTGTAGACTCTTCATAAAAGATGATAATATAATACACTGTGTGAAATAACTTGTCCCCAATTCATCAATACGACCTTATTTTCCACTTCTCCAATACAGCAGAGACCATTGGCTCTTCTCTACTCCAACCTTCTATTTGCCATTTTCCTTCATCTTAAAACTACTCATTCTCACTCCCATTCTTAGCCTGTCAAACAAACTTCTACATGTTTTTCAAACTCTTTATTCAAGTACTCAAGACTTCCTGCCTTCAACTAGTATGATGTAGCATAGCATAGTGGTTAAGATTCCTTTACTGAAGCCAGATTGCCTAGGTTCAACTCCTGGTTCTGTCACTTGCTAGTTCTGGAAATTTGGATGTGTTATCTAATCTTCCTGTGCTTTGGTCTACAGAGTGGGGATAAAGTAGGCCCCTATTGAAACCTATTGGATTGAGTTGCTATGAGGTTAACAAGTTAATATGTGTAAAGTACTTGGAACAGTGCCCAGCACACAGTAGGCACACTAAAAGTGTTTGCATTCATCAATACACCAGCTCCCTGTGGCATGCTTGGTCGGTAGCATATATTAAGGCACATGTATATATATATATTTTTTTTTTTGACAGAGTCTGACTGTTGCCCAGGCTGGAGTGCAGTGGGACAATCTCATGGCAACCTCCGCCTCCCAGGTTCAAGCGATTCTCCTGCCTCAGCCTCCCGAGTAGCTGGGATTACAGGCATGTGCCACCACACCCGGCTAATTTTGTATTTTTTTAGTAGAGACGGGGTTTCTCCATGTTGGTCAGGCTGGTCTTAAACTCCTGATCTCAGGTGATCTGCCTGCCTCGGCCTCCCAGAGTGCTGGGATTACAGGTGTGAGCCACTGCTCCCGGCCAAGACACATGTATTTACTTGTCTCTACCACTCGATTCTATCTCTCTTAAATAGTTAGAAAGTAAAGGGGAGAACAAGTATGATGCCACTGTTATTCCCACCCTCTCCATGGGCACAGAGTACTGTTCAAACTCTTGGGGTTTACAACCAGAGAGAGAAATATGAAACTGTGGAGAGAAGCCATAATGATAATTAAAGGTTTGGAAAGTGATGATTAGGAGGAAAGACTAAAGAACAAGGACTAATAACCCCAGAAAAGAAAGGATGACAGTCACTCACATAAAGGTCTTTAAAATACAAAGGGCCCTTGAAAACTCCATGGTAATTGTTTGCTGTTCACATTTGACTATAACTGCCTTAGGTTTTAACCATAGCCTTTCTTCTTCCTTTCTCTTTCCATAGCTGCTTTTATGTCATACTCATTCTGGTCCCACTGCCTGGCTTACCTTAACCATGTGCCAGGCAGTCATATGCATTATTCAGATTCCTCACTACAACTCTGGAAGGCGGATTTTATTAAGCTTTTTTAATTAAAGCTGATGACGATTAGTTAAATTGACCACAGTCATGCACCCAAGCCAGTAAGTAGCAGTACGGGCATTCAAACCCAGGTCTATCTGATGCCAGAATCTGAGATCAACCCATGACACACACGTGATTTCTCCTTATGATTGACTCTTGTTGCTTTGTACTCACCACACCTACCAAGAGCTCCAACCGGGCCCAGTATGGGAACATTAGATATTCACAAAGAGCTGGTTGCTTAAAAAGAAAGTACTGACAATTTTAAATATTGCAATGATTCAAGGGGAACTTGGGAAATGGTTTTTTTTTGAATGATCAACATTAATAAACTAAATAACTAATTAATTTATTGGCTCTCCCTTGTGTCAGCCAGTTTAGGTGTCTCTAACAGGAGAGCCAGTGTAAGGGTCTATCAGGAAAGCTTGAGAACTTTTCAGGTTTTTTTTTTTTTTTAGAACAAAAGCTTTTACGTTCATAGACAATCCAATTTATAAAAAATTATTTAGCCAATAAATGCAATGACTGAAGATGTCACTAATTTATAAAGCTGCATGAACTCTATTAGGGGCTGATAGAGATGACTAGTCAAAAAATTTAAATCTAAGTATTTTAATACCCTTAATAAGAACAATGGAAAACTGATGAATAATCTGTTTATAACCACTCATGAAAATTCTAGTGGGTCTGTGAACTACAGAACTCAATGAATAACATCTTTATAACCTTTGCCCAAATTTCAGAAAAATCTGTGAAACATTACAGAAAATATGCCCATCTAAAAATGCTTCACCATTTTGTTTAATGACCACAAAATTAATAAAATATGATGGAAATCTTGATATTCTTCATGCTATGTGAAATTCGACCTGAGTCCACTAACTTCCTTATAAAGAAGCAAGCAAACATCCCAATATAGGAGGTCCAGATAAAATGAAAAGCTCTCTTTATTCCATCATATTTGTGTTGACTTAATCCTTTGACCTTCCTTACAATTAAAATTAAATTAAACATACACTGTAAAAACTCAGCAGAAACCTCCCAGGCTCCCACAGATCTGACTCTATAAAAAGATTTTCTTTGTGTGGAACATAACATAAAATATAACCATTTTATAATCATATAATTAAGATTGAAAAGAAATCCAATGCCTCTTACCATTCTAGCAATCAAATATTTTCCTCCTGTATAATTATTTAAATTTCATTTGTACAAAAGTAACATACACTCAATGCAGAAAGATATATAATTATATTTATGTTTTATATTTTATCTATCTATAACCAGGAATTCCATCTTTGTAATATAACCACCTTTTACATTTTAGTGTGTACTCTTTCCATTTGTTCTTGTGATACATACTTTTAAAAATAAAAATGGCATTTTACTATACACCCTATTTTATAACTTAGTTTTTCATTTAGCATTCATTATAGTTTTCTCCGATTTATATAATCTTTATTATTCATTTTATAAACCTACTTAACTCATTTAATGTGATATAAACCAATAGTTGTATTTTGTATTTTTAATGTATCTTATATGTAAAGGTCTCAATAGTCATTGTTTAAAAACAATTAGTTTAGCAGCATCAAGATACTATGGTTATTTATAACCCTCCACTTTACCCTTAAATCCCGGGATATCCTGCTTTAAGTAAACTCACATGTCAGGAGATGGAAAAATTGTTATAGTCTAAACAACTAGAAGGAAAATATTTTTAGGTAGAGCAGACTTGCCTGGTATATTTTTGGGGCCTGAGCAAGAGTACAAATGGAAGCCACACATAAGATGTCTTAATACTCAGAAGTTATAATTCAAACTAACAAATTGTTGAATCTCCCAGTTTGAGGAGGAAATCTACATTTGAATTAAAAAAGTATAAATGCATTTTTAGTTTGCATAACATTTTTTAAATGGTATAGTTTAGTGTTTTCAAAGTGGTTACATTTTAAAATGAGGACAACAAAATATTTTCCAAAGGTCATATTTAGAAATGTTAGAATCAGAGATTAACAACAACAAAACAGGACTCTGAATTCCCTTTTGCTGTAGTAAGTCCCTAAACTAGCTCTCTCTCCTTCCTTTTTGGGGATACTGAAATTTTCCATCTAAAGCTAAGGTTTCCTGATAAATTTCAAGAAGCAGTTTTCAAAATTTAACTCAGAGGCTCTCTGCAGTTTCATGCTTTGAGATGTCTCTGTCTAACAAGTTTTTAGGGGCTCTCTTTCCTTTCATAGAGCACAGTAGTAAACCACAAAGTGATGGGTTAGCTCCAACAGCAAAGTGAGAAGTACAATCACGATATGTTGTTCACTTTCTTTAATAGTACACTGTGATTTTGGCATAATCATTATGACCTTTATGGTACCAATAGCTAGAGCTTGCTTCCATTAGTTTCTTGGCCTCCAAGCACAGATCCAACAGGAGACTGATTTAATATGATATAAACCAACAGAGCTCTTAATAAATACTACTTATTACCAGAAAAAAAAAAATTAACACAGGAAACCCCAAGCCCTTCATAATCAAGGCATCTCAGTTCAAAGCACTGTTGTCAATAGTTTTAGGTTCTGATAATTGACTTGGATCCTTCAGAACCTCTAGGAATTTATGCTAATGATATTTTCCCTAAACAACTTCTCATTATGGGCACTGAAATTTACTGATCATGTGCTATGTGCCAAGGCTCATTAGTAGGGAAGACAGCCCAAAATCATGATTATAAGCAAAGGAATGGCAGGGTAGAGGTGGACTCATATTGCTACAGAGGCACAGAGGGAGGGAAGGACCTGCTGCCTGGGATGGAGAGGAGGAGTGTATTAGTCAGGGTTCTCTAGAGGGACAGAACTAATAGGATATATGTATATATGAAAGGGAGTTTATTAAAGAGAATTAACTCACGCAGTCACAAAGTAAATCCCACGACAGGCCATCCGCAAGTTGAGGAGCAAGAAAGCCAGTGGTGGATCAGTCTAAGTCTCAAAACCTCAAAAGTAGGGAAGCCAATGGTGCGGTCTTTAGTCTATTGCTGAAGGCCTGGGAGCACCTGGCAAACCACTGGTTTAAATCCAAAAGTCCAAAAGCTGAAAAGAACTTGGAGTCTGATGTTTGAGGGCAGGAAGCATCCAGCAAGGGAGAAAGATGAAGGCAGGAAGATTCAGCAAGTCTGTTCTTCCATCTTCTTCTGCCTGCTTTATTCTAGCTATACTGATGGCTGATTAGATGGTGTCCACCCAGATTGAGGGTGGGTCTGCCTCTCCCAGTCCACTGACTCAAATGTTAATCTCTTTTGGCAACACCCTCACAGACACACCCAGGAACAATACTTTGCATCCTTCAATCCAATCAAGTTGACCTTCAATATTAACCATCACAAGGAGGGAGAAAGCAGGGGGTACAAGAAGGTATTCACCTGCAGGGGAGAGTAGGTGGATGGGTATTATTAGAACAGCACACACAAAATTCAGAAGGCCAAGGACACACACAGAGTCAGAGATCAGTCAGGTTTGTGGAGGGGCCAAAATTTTGATGTATGAAGTGAAGAGAGAGATTTATGTGAAACTAACAGTTGAAAATGGCCAGAAAGATAGAGAGGGATGGACTGTAAAAGATCCACGAAAGAACCTACAGCCTCCCAAGGAGGCTGCCCTAAAGCTCATGCCTGTTAGGTGAAACCACCCTACAATTAGGTATAGGGTGACATCTCACTAATGGGGACCCTTAGTAGAATTTAAAATTTACGCTCAATTCCACTTTCTTTTTCTTTTTGTTTTTGAGGCAGGGTCTCACTCTGTCACCCGGGCTGTGCAGTGGTGCAATCATGGCTTACTGTAGCCTCTAACTCCCGGGCTCAAGTGATCTTCCCACTGCAGCCTCCCAAGTAGCTGGGTTACCAGCACATATCACCAGTCCCAGCTAATTTTTTGTGTTTTATGTAGAGATGGGGTTCTGCCATGTTGCCCAGGCTGGTCTTGAACTCCTGGACTCAAGCACTCCACCTGCCTTGGCCTCTCAAAGTGCTGGGATTACAGGTGTGAGCCACGTGTAATAACACCCAGCCTAAATTTCACTTTCTAATGAAATGTGTTAGAACAAGATTCCATAGCTACCTCAGAGGAGACAACACATACAGCACATAAGACCTTGCTGTGCTTGCCTTCTCAGATGAGGAAAGCTGGAAAAAAAAGCTGTTAAAGAAACCTTTTTATAATTAGCTTGGGAAAACAGGGGCCTTCATAAAAACAGAGATGGACAGTCCCATAGCCAAGATCCTTGGAGACTTCAGGAAGGGCAGTTGCCTAGTAGTTTCTTAGCACAAGGCCATATCTGCCCCATGCAAAAGTACTAATGCAAATGAATGTGCGTGGACACTTAAGAGAGGTATAGAGGCTCAGCCTTAAGTATGTCAGTCTAAACGTTTTAATACTATCTAAACTAACAGGATATACAAAAATCCTCTGCATGTGGCCCTGAAGTGCACAGGTTCTTAAAAGTCCCTCTTCTTCTAGACTCTTCACAGAACACAGATGCCACCGTACAGTTCCACAACTCCATTAAAAAGTGGGCAAAGGACATGAACAGACACCTTTCAAAAGAAGACATATATGCAATCAATAAGCATATGAAAAAAGCTCAACATCATCAATCATTAAAAAATGCAGATCAAAACCACAATGAGATACCATCTCACACTAGTCAGAATGGCTACTATTAAAAAATCAAAAAATATCATGTGCTGGTGAGGTTGTGGAATAAAAGAAATGCTTATACGCTGTTGGTGGAAGTGTAAATTAGTCCAACCACTGTGGAAAACAGTGTGGGAATTCCTCAAAGAGCTAAAAACAGAAATGCCATTCAACCCAGCAATCTCATTACTGGGTATATACCCAAAGGAATACAAATTGTTCTATCATAAAGACACATGCACATGTATGTTCACTGCAGCACTATTCACAATAGCAAAGACATGGAATAAACTTAAATACCCATCGATGATACACTGGATAAAGAAAACATGGTACATATACACCATGGAATACTATGCAGCCGTAAAAAAAGAACGAGATCATGTCCATTGCAGGAACATGGATGAAGCTGGAGGCCATTATCGTTAGTAAACTAACACAGAAACAGGAAACGAAATACCACATGTTCTCACTTATAAATGGGAGCTAAATGATGAGAACACGTGAACACGTACAGGGGAACAACAGACACTGGGGCCTATCAAAGGGTAGACAGTGGGAGGAGGGAGAGGAACAGGAAAAATAACTAATGGGTACTAGGCTTAGAACCTGGATAATGAAATATAATCCATACAGCAAACCCCTGTGACATGAGTTTACATATATAACAAACCTGCACGTGTAAACCTGAACTTAAAATAAAAGTTAAAAATAAAAATAAATAAATACATAAAAACGAATGTCTGGCCTCATTAATATTTGAGTTAAAACTATGATTCATGAGCAACTTTTGTTGTTAGAGAAAATTATTTTCATGACCCAAGTTGAACTCTAAGCTGTGAAGAAACTAAATCTAAGAGAAGGCTTTACAGTGACGTCTAGAGAGGCTTTAGAAGGTCCTCAAGGAACCTCCGCTTTCCTTTGATGGGGGTTTGTTTTTCCCTGTGTAGCACTCACTTCCCCTTCTTCTAATGGCTCCTTTAGGACATGTCCTATCCCCATGGCATGCAGTCTTGGTGGGATAGTCAGCAAAAGTTTCCTATCAAGGACACATGGATCAAGCTAGACCTATCTGTTTCTTAAAAATTAAATATTGGGTAGAATGACACAAGAATAGGAAATTGTTGGGGTTGATTCTATTTTTCACTCTTTCTCTCTTTTCCTCCCTCCTTCCCTCCGTCTGTCTCCTTTTCATTGTGTTAAGTTAGCCAGGAATAGTTTCCACTGATTGCAACAAAAAAATCCCAAATGATATACTGCAGTTCATGCATCTCAGTATCTTGTGAATCTAGTTTAACCATCAGGAGGGCAGCCACAAGGGTAAGACAGATGAGGGGAACCTGGACAGAGATACCAAGTTTATAGCTTTCTAGAAAGCACACTAGAATTTCCAAGTTGCTTCAAAATGGCATATGAGGAAGAGGAAAGGGATAGTGGAAGATTGTATAGAATGGAAAATCCTGCAAACATGTGCCAATGGAGCCTCTCTTGGACACTAATTCAGGTTATGAGAAGCATTATGAGCAAGGCACAGCAGTCAGAGGGCAGTACCATGGGCCGGCTGAGTCACCACCATGACTCAGGTACAGGCAGAACAATAAGATGGAGTCCATACACTAAGGTGCCATTCAAGAAATATTTAGGGCAATATCAGATGGATGAGGCAGAGCACCCTGGAGCAACCAGCCGCAGCCACAAGGAAAGACATGGACTTCCAATACTTATTGGCTGCAGCAAGTGCCAGAATTGAGGGCTACTTGCTCAGCCATTGCAGGAGGCTTTCTGTCATTTCTGACCTGGTGTCCTCACTGGCTGTTTCCCCAGAGAGAATGGGAGAGTTCTAAGGGAAATCCAGGTACCTCAGAGGCTCCTCTGTATCACTGCTATTGCCCTCTGTCAACCTAAATAACCAACAGAGAAAGCCTCTCTAAAAAAAAGTGGTGCTTATTCAGGAAAAGGGCATTGCAGTATGGGAGCCATAGTAAACAACGTGTGTATTCAGAGAGATAAGAGATACTTAAAGAAAAATGAAGATGATTACTTTGACAACTTTCACACTTCCAATAGCTGGGAAGAGACCCTAATCTCAGGACTCTTCAGGGTCTTCTACAACCTCCATATTCAGACCTACAAACAGCATCTTCCAGGACCTCCTATTCTGGAGTAATTGTTTATAAAGGGAAGTCATACAGCACAGTGGGCCTGGAGTTTGAATTCCTTTCCCCTTTGCCACAGCTGCAAAGCCCAGAGATGCCCAGTAGCCATTTCACAGGGTTGCTGTGAGGATAAATGAGATGTTGCACATAACACATTTAGCACAGAGTCCCACGCACATGAAGTGCTCAACAAAGTTAGAGAGAGTGCCAGCAAAAATGCTTACTGACGCAACCAGGGACTGCTCCAATTCCTTCATTGTCACTATCAAACTCCTGTACACATTCTGTGGAAGAAAAAAGCCTGCTGCTGTGCTTGCACCCCGTGACCATTAAGTGGCCCTAGAAGACTTCTACTGCAGGTGGAGGGGTCAGAAGGGCAGTGGCTGTTGCTTCAAGAAGGGGGAATGGGAGCATCTGGCAGTGACGTCCCTTAAAGCCAAGTGGCAGCTGATTCACACAAATGGTATTTGGATAGAGGTGGAAGGAGTAACAGAGAAGCCTGCCCCTGCCTCCCAGAAGCTGGCTCCTCTCTCATCATCACAGCTGCCATCTTTCATCATCCAGGCCTCCCCCAGATGTGGCAGACAACTCACCCATAGAATCTCTTCCCACACCAGGAAAATGTTGAGACTTTGCTGCCTGTTCCTGGCACTCTTAGGATCTGTGCTCTGGTCCCTTGCGTAAGTGGCAGAGAACAGCAGCAGAAGAAAAGGGGCATGGGGATACTGAAAATTGTTTTTGATGCAGCTGGAGAAAAAAATACATTTGACATTTAGGTAGATATAGTATTATGGCAAGATAAAATACTCATGTTTAGAGGAGATCCATGTTCACAGAGAAAAAAATCACAAGTTGCAACAGTTAGCAACACAAGGCTCAATCCCTCCACTTGTACAGCTGCTTCCAGCAAGTCATGGTTGGGGCAATGTTGGCTCCAGCATCAGGGGTACAATGATGGACACAATGAAAATTAACTCATTTCATTTAAAGTCAGAATATAACTTCAGCAAATAAATTAAACTTCCTTTGGGTATTTGCACTACATTTTTAAAATATAGAAATTCCCAAAGATTTTTTTCTATGTTCATGTCCAATTGTTTTTTCAACATCAACAAAATTCCACTTGGAAATTGTTCTGCTATCACACTGCCCCTTCAGAAATGGTCCACAGGTTAGTGGTGCTGAATTCTCAGCTCACTCTTAAAAGTTCCCTGGAGGAACTCTAGCACTCATTTCCAGTGGCTTCATATATGAATCTAATAACAATATTTATATTTGGTACGTGGATATGAAAATATTGTTTACCTGGAGTCCCAGACCCTGTGCTAAGCACTTTACAGGTGTCATCTAATTTTGCAGGTAACAAACATGGGAGAAGTTCACATCAGAGAGCTGGTAAGTAGAGAAGCTGGGATTCAAACCTGACCCACTTCTTTGCAAATCTTAGGTGACCTTGATAGAGTTAGATGGGCAAGTTTCCCCATCATGAAGACCCCAGTTTTTATAACTGTCTCTGTGTCCACAGTATCTGGCATATATTATTAGAAGCCCTGCCAAAAGTTTATTCTTAGTCATTGGTTTTACTTCTTTAAGTAGGACACACCTGAATTTACCTCCTCCTAGCGTATTCCAACTCCATAACCAAAGTAAAGCACTCCACATCTGTAGCTCTCTCTCTAGAATTCTAGGATTAAGGTTGAAATCTAAAATAGGAGTTCTACAAAAACAAAATGAACACTTTTTGTTGGTTACTGAGAGAACTAACAAAACTTGTTTTGAATTGATATTGATGTTTGATTGTCACAGGTCTCTTCACAGATTAGGATAAAGGATGAAGAGAAGTAAACTGAATTACTAAGGATGCAACATTAATGGAGAGAGCCAAGTGATGTAAATGGTGGCTGGCCACGAGTGGATCTTGAGTGAAAGTTAGCTAGGTATCACCCCATCCAGTTTCCCCTCCTCATTCCGGTTGCCAACACAGGCATCAGAGACTTTTTCCAACTCATCCCTGCTCATACCTCATAGCAATCCCCTGAGAATACATATATTGCTATCCCCATTTTACTGATGAGATAACTGGCTTAGAGGAGCCAAGCAACTTGCCCAAGATCACAGAACCACTGAGTGGCAGAGCTGGATTACAACCAGCTCCCTGTAAGCCCTTAGACTGGTAACTAATATTCTGTTTTCTAATAAAACCCTAGCCTTTTGTAAAAGATGCACTTTAGGAACATTCCTAAGATAGGTAATGACCTGCAGAGATTGTATTTCTGATCCAAATCAAACCTAGGCTGAAGGAGACGAAGCAAGGGCCAAACACAATGATTCATTGCCTACCTTGTGAAAGACAACAGTAATTCTAGGTCAAAGTCTAATGAACGGATGTCTGCATAGCAATTAACAGTGCCGGCACTCTGACTGGCAGTCTTGGCAGAGCAGCTGTGATCGTCATAGAAACTGGACTCCTCTCTCCCCCACAGAGAAATTCCACGTGGCTGATCCAGGATGGATTAGGCTGCCAATGACTCTCTTTCTCCCTCAAGCTGGAATCCTGCCCCTTTAACACCTTTCCAGAGAGAGGCAACCCATGGAGGGTCACAGCAAGATGGGATGGTTGTGCCTGGTAGTAAAAATATGTATCACCCTTCATTTCATCCAGCTTTGAAGCTTCTGCTAGCAGCTCACACATGCCCCCAAGGGCAGCTCCTCAAATCTGCTAAAGAAAAGTTAAGTAGAATTAATTTTGTTCAATATCTCCCATTTTGTGAGATTCATCATTTTCAGTCAAGAATGACAATATTAATGGAACCAAAAGAATATATACTATTAACATTTCGTCTTAATTCTACAAATGTCTAAAAGTCTCTGCAATTCCCTTAAAAATAAAAAAAAATGCAATATTAATTTAGGGAGCACTCTAGTTGAGCAATCAGTTCTATACAAAATCAACGTTATATTACTCCTATTGTTTACAGTATATGGCATTACATCGTAAAACTACCTTATCTTTTACTAGGAAGACAAGGGGTGGAGGATTTGAAGAACCAAAACTTACAGAATTCCTAGTGTGAACTAAGCATATTATTTCATCTGCATCTACGAGATTCTTATAATTATCTCCATCTTGTGTGAAAGAAAACAACATTCAGAGAAATTAGATAACCAGTTCTCTGTCTCACAGACAGTGTGAAGCTGGTATTCAAAGCCCGGGCTGTCTGACTCCAAAACCTCTGTTCTTTCTACTCCAAATTTCACATATATTTATTTTATTTCACATGCATCTGTATCTGGGATTACTCTGTAATACATAAATTATAGAAAAAAAAATTGGCTGGGCACGGTGGCACATGCCTGTAATCCTAGCAGTTTGGGAGGCTGAGGTGTGTGGATTGCCTGAGCTCAGGTGTTCGAGACCAGCCGGGGCAATATGGTGAGACCCCATATCTACTAAAAATACAAAAAAAAAAAAAATTAGTTGGGCATGGTAGAGCATGCCTGTAATCCCAACTACTTGGGAGGCTGAGGCAGGAGAATCACTTGAACCCAGAAGACAAAGGTTACAGTGAGCTGAGATCGAGCCACTGCACTCCAGCCTGAGCAACAGAATGAGACTGCATCCAAGCCACGCCCCCAGCCCCAGACCATCAAATTTAAACTAGCTGGAACCCAACTAATTAAAATCTTGAATTAAATGATTCTTCCTCTACCATATCTCCATTCTCTGCCACCATCACATTTTCAGCCTGTAGGGATAACAAGTAGTGACAAAACAACTAGAACCTATGATTGTTTTTGATCTTTAAAATGTGCCATGAGGTGAAATAATCAGCCCAACTTCCTAAATCAATTCCATTACACTGCGGTAACAAGGATTTCTGATATAAACCCAAAGCATTGTGAGATTTTAAATTATTGAAGAAAGATTCAATTATGTTCAGTATATCATACTTAGGCAGGGAAATGTACTCATTTCCCAAAGTTTTTAGGTAGTAAGCTGAAAAAAAGTTGATTTTTTTTTTTTTTGTGGGGGGAAGGGACTATCTAGAAAACTCCATCACATAGTTCCTTGACTGTGTAGGTTAGTCTATGTAATTATTTAAAAAGAAAATTTCATTTCCTTCCCAACCCCAAAATTTACCATGCAGATAAAAACAAGTGCCAAGGGCAATGAGGCAAAATGCTTGTATTTGAATCCCAGTTCCATCACTAGTCAGCCTTGGGACCAACAGCAAGACCTTGCCTCTTTGGCATCAGATGCTGCAGCAATGAAATAATGAGTTAGCATAAGATAATCTCCAAGTCCTTGCCTGGGGTGTGCATTTATGAATTCATTCATTCAACAAATATAAATATTTTCATAAACACAATGTTTCAATGTTTTGTGATACCATCTTGACATTCATCAGCATTACATATTTATTAGGCATAGTGATTACAAAGAAAGACTCAGTCATTTCCAAGGAGCTCGCAAGGGGAAATCTGACATTTACACAACTGCCAAAGGTAGCCAAAGGAAACAACAATGGTCAGTATGAGCAGGGCACTGCAGGATTCCCCAAGAATTATTTAAGTTTTTCATTATTTCAGTAGTTGTGCTAAGACAAAGGTGACGATCTATGGAACACTCCTTAGCCTCCACACTGGACATGAGATTGTATTTAGTATTTGCTCTGCAGTCCTCCCTTGTTGTGAAAAGCACATATATCCAGAATAGTGACTAAACATAACCATAGGCAAATGGCTACATGCACATAGAGGGTCTACACAGGAAATGTGAACATATATGTACTGAACATTCATACATCAATACCCATCATATTTGCCTTCAATTCAGTGCTATAGCAAATGTTTACTGTGTGTTTGGTGCTGAGTGGGCTATAGAGGTAGAAAAGAAAGGATCTTGCCCCTCTAGGAGCACACCACTTATTCCATTTACTAAGAAAGACAGAAATATAACCAATTCCAACAGGGGCAATGACAGTGGTTGTAACAGTAATACTTCCAGAGTGTAGGAAAGGAATGCTTAATGATGTCTAAAGAATCTGGGAATTCTCAGAAAAAATAGGACTTTATCTGAGCTCTAAAGAAAGAGTAGCTCTTTGATGGGGCAATGTGTGTGCAAATGTGTATAGAGAAGCAAGAAGGCCTAACCTTTTAAGTAGCAACAATATGTCCAGACCCAGTGATAGGATCTATGTGGGCCAGAATCAGTAAATCCATATGGGTGCAGCATTAGGTCTTTGAGGAATGTAGTGGAAATCAAGGTTAGAAAGAGACACCAAAGCCAAGTGCGGGGGCTCACGCCTGTAATCCCAGCACTTTGGGAGGCCGAGGCATGCAGATCACCTGACGCTGGGAGTTTGAGATCAGCTTGACCAACATGGAGAAACCCCTTCTCTACTATAAATACAAAATTAGCCAGGCGTGGTGGCACACGCCTCTAATCCCAGATACTCAGGAGGCAGATGCAGGAAGATCGCTTGAGCCCGGGAGGTGGGGGTTGCGGTGAGGGTGAGCTGAGACTGCACCATTGCACTCCAGCCTGGGCAACAAGAGTGAAATTCCGTCTCAAAAAAAAAAAAAAAAAAAAGAATGAAAGAAAGAAAAGAAAAGAAGGAGACACCAAAGCCACAGAACTTCACTCTGATATTGAGTAACAATTAAGAGCATGAAATCTGGAGCTAGACTTCCTGAGTGTGAATCCTGGCTCCACGTGAACTTAGGCAAGTTACTTAGCCTCTTCTGTTACATTAAAAAGAATTGAAGTGTGGGAATGCTTTAAACAGTGCCTAGTATTTAATATAGCCTATATATAGGTTCGGTATTCAATATACAATGGGGAAGCAATTAAGGTAATGGAATTAGCATGTGACCTAACTGGTCTACTTGTATAGTTTTCCTTACTGTGCTATATTAAGGAGGCTGTATTTAGGAGCTGAAAAAGGAGTTTGTGGTTGTCATTGTGTTGCAAAGTTAAGAGAAATATATATTTAATCTATGTAATTAGTAATAATAGGTTCTCAGTCTTGGGAGCTCTCAGGTTGTCCAGATCCCAAAGACAGACAGTGGACAATGGTTCACTTTCTCAGGAACTCCTGGGATTTGGAAGGCACATTTCCTTTCATTAAAATATTCATGGTAGGTACATGCTTTCATATTAAATGATCATTCCATTTCTTATTCACTCTTTCATGATTTTTATTAGATTTTCTTAGAAAATACTAGTGTATTAGAAAATAAAAATTAGGGCTCATAGAAAAGAACATTGGATGTCTAGCCAGATTGGAACACATGAGTCTTTTAAGAGATGCCAGGGACATTTCCCTCTTAGGAGAACAGGGAGCAACAGGCTTAAAGGGATTCTACACACTGCATTAATTATTAGAACATGACTCTTTGTTACTCTATTCTATTACTCACTGATTACAAACCTTAAGGAGAAAGGTCATTAATACAAACAGCAAGAAAACAGAGGTTTAAGTTAAAATTGTCTTGGAAGGCTGTAAAACTGTGATTTTCCTTCCTTTGAGGAATAGTAAATGCAAGTATTATAATTCATAAGGGCTACTCCTTTATACAATTCAAAATCAAAATCTCATTACTCTCATCATTGCATTTTCAATAAGAATTAATTTCTGAATTTTATTAATTTTAACTATGGACTCTGCTCAAAGTTCTCAGGTTTGGAGAAAAAGTAGGGCAGCATTTCTATTCCATGCACTGAAAAAGACCTGGAAAGGAAGCGAAAACGCCATCACACTCCAGGAACCGTAGCAAGGCAGTGTGACCTAGTTGTAGACCCAGACACCTGGTATTCTTTTCTAGTTTTGCTGCTATCTGGGCCACATTATAGTCCTAACTTCTCTGAGCTTGGTTTTCTCTCTCTGTTGAAGTGTACATTAATGCAGGGAATTTACTATTGTGGTAATATTCTTGTAGTCACCAACGGTAATTCTCTCTCTCTGTCTCTCTTCCTCACTCTTTCTCTCTCTCTCCTTCTCTCTTTCTCTCCTATTTTGCTTTATAAAGACTCAAACTAGAGGGTGATAGCTACCCTAAAAGTCCAGAATTCACCACTACACAATATATTCATGTAACGGAATGGAACTTGTACCTCTTAAATTTATTTTTAAGGCTCAAACTAGGAAGAAATTAGATTTTATGTATACATTTATGAATATGTATGTATACTGTATATGATGATTATATAATATACAGTCATGTTGTAGATGTTTAAAAATCATGCTTCCAGCCGCGCACGGTGGCTCACGCCTGTAATCCCAGCACTTTGGGAGGCCGAGGCAGGTGGATCATGAGGTGAAGACATCGAGACCATCCTGGCCAACATGGTGAAATCTTGTCTCTACTAAAAATACAAAAATTAGCTGGGCATGGTGGTGGGCACCTGTAGTCCCAGGTACTCGGGAGGCTGAGGCAGAAGAATCGCTTGAACCCAGAAGGCAAAGGTTGCAGTGAGCCAAGATTACACCACTGCACTCCAGCCTGGTAACAGAGCAAGACTCCGCCTCAAAACAAAAAAACAAAAAACAAACAAACAAACAAAAAATCAATACATTATAATTCATCATTGTTATTATTTTAATGCTTAAATGTTTCCCAAATTTAACCCAAGGGAGCCCAAGACAGTTCCTTACCCATTGGTCATTGCTTCATGATTCTCTGAGCATGTCTTGCTTTCCAGCACAATAGTGTATTCCAGAAGCATATTTACATACTCCTCATCTGGAATTGACCACTTCCCCCAAGGAATTCTGACTCCCTTTAGTAGGCAATGGGCTTTAGAAATCAACATCTGAAAGTCACAACTGGAATTTGAACCCAGACTGTGAGACTGCAGAGCATGCTCTCAGCATTGTACTGTATGACTCTAATTAAGTATAATATCCTCTAAGAAGTGAGGTACACCAAAGATGCTCTAGGAATACAGAGGAGGATGTGGGTGGAAAAAAAGGGAGGATTTCACTGGGAAGGCTTGCCTTGCAAATCTACCTTTACTGTTATTTCCATGCTGATACCAGAGTGATTTCATTTAACTACCTGGACACTATGGAAACAGTCTTTCCTACTTGGGACCAAATCTATCCCAAATTATGGTTTTCCCATTTTTCACCCTAGTCACAAAAATCTCTGAAAAAGCTCCTCTTTCCTGGTATTCAAACAGAGCTAAGAGAAGCCACTCCTCTCCTTCATTCTACTCCTTTACCTTCCTTTACATATTCACACATTCTTTTTGGATTTCATTGTTTCCTCAAAGCATACAAAGTTTCTTTCAAAAGGAATTCTTTCTTCAGAGTCATGGTTTGGGAGCTTCTAACTCCTACCCTTCTCATAATAGACCTCTCCAGACCTCATTATCTTAGCATAAGAGTTAGTACAGAATGTCAGCATGTTTTAAACCCAACTTCTTTCCTTTCTGCAAATAAATAAATAAACAAACCCAAGTTTAGATTTCAACTATCTTGCCTCGGCCATGTGTGAGCACCTCTCAAATCCACATTTAAGAAGACAATTTTTTTTACCCTAAGTTTAAATTTGCATTGTGAGGGAGTATAGGAGAAGATGGGCAGATTGGAGTTAACACCAGGCCAGGTTTCCTTAAAGGGGGCAGCAAAAGCAAGCCAGCTGAGAGCTCACCTGGGTTGCAGCGGCTGAAAATACAGAGCCTCGCGGTTTTGTGCAGTGCTAGATGGAATCTCTTCCCTGGCATCCTTCACTTGTCACTACCGTGTGTTTTCTTTAATACTATTGCTACTGCAGTTGCCACTGCTGCTATCAGTAATGAAATTAATAATAATAATAACATCCTGACCTATTCTGCCATCACAAATTTCAGTCCATTCTAGCCCGCAGAGGAGATGGCCAGCCTGTAACACTGCAGCTGAATATTAATTAAGTGATCTTTCAGTAGCACAAAGGAAGGAATCAAGGGCCTGTTTAAAACCATTCCCTTAGATCTATTGCAGATAGGAATCAGTAAAGCATCCATGTTCAGGGTCACAAGTTGGCTTGGAAAACAAATCCACAACTGAGAACCCTATGGCTTCCACTGGAGCACTCCAGGCCAGATCTCGCCTTGTCTGATGACAAACTCCAAGAGCCAGGGTAACAACCCATTACTCACTCCCAAGCTGTTGTGGGCTTTTTTTTTTTTTTTTTTTTTTTCACTGTTGCTTGACTATAAGCCAAACAAAATGAACGTTCATATGGTGAACTTGGCAGCTGTCCCACTCCAGACTGTGCTTTTCCACAAGCCAAAGGAGGCTTTGAAGCTGGCCCCCCCTCCACTTTGCCCCAAGCTGGGGAATTACCCTTGGAGGAGCAGAGATCAGCTGGCACTGAGCCATGCTGCCCTTTGGGTCAGGAGACATTCAAGAAAGGCCCGGCCTATGGGCCTCATAGCTGAGCAGAATGACTTGGCCTGTTCCCAGGGCTGCCAAAGGTGTCCTGTATCTTTTTGCTGAATTTCTAGGGAAAAAAGCTTAGCGTTTTATACTTACACTTTAACATAAGAATATCTGTCCTTTTGCCTGTATGTATTGGTATAGAAAGGTGTCCCACTGCAAGGCTTTAGAAATGTTTTGCAAACTCACACTCAGTTTGCCAATAATTCACAGTAAGATCTGAACTCACATAGTCAAGATTGGATACAAAGAGCACCGGAATGAAGGGATGGATGAGTGAACAAATGAAATTAGACTATACCACGAGGGAATGGAGTACATGAATGAAGACCGGACATCAGGAATCTAGGTTTTGGTCCTGGCTCAGTCCCTTCCTGGCCTCTCATTTAACCACTTGCACGTCAACAGCCCCACCTAGAAAATAAAAGGCTTGGAGAAATGATTTTATCTCTTCCAGATATAGATGACTTATTATATCACTTTTGTGCATATACAGATTAATAGTCAAGCATGAAAGCAGTTTATAATTTGTAGCCATCCGTAACAATCAAACAGCCTCCGAATAACCAGAAATCCAAAAGCAGCCAAAAATTGAATTATACCGCATGATTAACAAGTTGTGAATTTGAATTTTGACTCTGTCACAAGGTCAGGTAACTCAGTCTCTGTGGCATGGCTCACTGTAAATATTCCAGACACATGTTCTCTCAAACTAAAGTATTTTTAAAATATAACAAAATTTACCCTTACAATTACCCTTACAAATTACCCTTAACAATTTAAATTGTTATATTTAAATTGTTATTAAATTAAATTGTTGTATTAAATTAATTGTTATATATAAATTGTTATAAATATAAAATATAACAATTTACCCTACATATTAGGGTAAATATTATATTTACCCTTGGGATATTATACTAATGTCCCAAGAGGGACACAGATAAGCTCTTCAAAATGGTTCCTATTTGAAGACTCTAATTCTGGAGGCAACAAAGTGTTCGACTCATACCAAAGGTCTTCCAAGTAATGAACAAGTAAAGGAGCACTTCATAAAGTAAACTAGAATGCCACTATTAGTATGGATGCTTAAGATTACTCAAGTGTGTGGTTTTTCTAACACTAATCTAATTTAGAAATGTATATTATAGAATTAGAAATGAATATTATAATTTAGAAATACTACTTCTGATTATTCTTTTTCCTCTATTTTTATTTTGTAATTTTGAATTTTTTACTTTTTCTTTTCTTTTTAAGAGACAGGGTCTTGCTCTGTCACCCAAGCTGCTGTGCAGTGGCATGATTATAGCTCACTGTATCCTCAAACTCCTGGGCTCGAGCAATCCTCCTGCCTTGGTTCCCCAAATTCAGGGATTACAGATGTGAGCCACTGTGCCCGGCAATTTTAAAGTCTTAAAACAGTGTTATATTAATATAAATCATGGTAGGATTTGACATTTCAAAGAAGTTGAGGATAAAAACATTTCTTAGGGGACCAAAAGTGATCACCAATTTGTAAAATGGGTCTAGACTCACCCACATCTCCCAAGTGATGTTTCCTTCTTCAGAGCTGCTCTACATGTAACTAAGAGAACAGAAGGGCCACCTGCATCAAATGCACAACCTTCCCTAGCAAACACAGTTCCAATGAAAATCCAAACAGCTATTGGGATGAACTGAGGAATGATGTTTATCAGGTCTTCAAGATGAAAATACCACCAGCATTTATTACTGAGAAAAGAATCTTTTAGCAAACAATAGATCAATAAATTTTACCTCTCAAAAAAGTGTTTCACTTCATTCTTCCACTTTTGACTCCAAGTCATAAAAGACCCAGCGCAGAATAAAGTAGGTATGCTGAGAGGACTTAGACATCCTCTCTCATGCCCAAGCAGGCTCATATGCTTAAAAAAGGTCCTTGGCAGAAGAATATATCTTTAATTTCTTTAACATATTAAAAACTAAGCCTGGGGCTGGGCGCTGGGGCTCGCACCTATAATCCCAGCACTTTGGGAGGACAAGGCGGGCAGATCACCCAAGGTCAGGAGATCAAGAACAGCCTGCCCAACATGGTGAAACCCTGTCTCCACTAAAAATATATAATTAGCTGGGCGTGGTGGCATGAGCCTGTAATCCCAGCTACACGGGAGGCTGAGGCAGGAGAGTTGCCTGAACCCGGGAGGCGGAGGTTGCAGTGAGCCGAGATTGTGCCATTGCACTCCAGCCTGGGCAAAAAGAGCAAAACTCCATCTCAAAACAAAAACAAACAAACGAAAAACCAAACCTGGAAGAATAAGATCATACAGTTTTCCCAGTTGTGTATGGGATTCTTCTCACCAAAACTTAGCCACAAAGCTGGAGTTAGAGCAAAAGAGGCCATGAAGTAGATGGAAAAAAGAGAAGCCCTTCCTTTTTGGAGACTGGGCGATTGTGGTTTTAGAGATAAATAATAAAACATATATTCTTTGATTCCATCTGTGTTAAAACTGAAAATTAGAGTTATATTTGAGAAAATGTAGGAGAGAAGACTCCTTTTGCTACATGCACTTTAAATTCTCAAGGAAGAATACTAGTTGTGTTCTCAGAAGAAAACAAATAGAATGCTAGATCATATTTACATCCCTTGCATACCAGACCGGAGGAAACAAACAGCCCTGTTCAGAAACTGGGCAGGTGAGGAAACAATTTAAACCTGAAGGAACTCTATCACTGTGTTATGTTCCTGGAGAAGCAAGAGACCTCCTGAGATCATCAACTTTTAAAAGTAGTGTTTAATCTTCCAGGGATGAACCTTCTATTGCAACACACATAATAACAACAAAGCTTGTAAAACATATTGTGGCATTTAATCTATAGATGCTCATTATAGGAAATAGAAGTTATTCATTTAAACTGTAAATGTAAATACCAGCTTGTGTCAACTGACACACTACTGTGTAAATTGTATAGATACTTTTGTAAGTCAGAGAGCTCCAGACTCCCTAGTCTGAACTTCCCTTTGCAGATTGAATAAGAAAAGCTAAGCAAGTAATGTTTACCACACAGTTTCATGTAGCCCAAATGATGAAGAGCCATTGTGAATATCACCTACTTTGACCCATAATGTTCCACTCTCCTAGAGATTATATTTTACCATCTTGGTGACTCTATTGCTTTGCAGTTTGGGTTTGGATTTGATAAGTAAAATAGCAGCGTGAAAATGTTAGCCTCATGCTTAATAGGCTGGGCTCTGAGCAAGAAAATGTTAAACAATAGCGTTGGCATATTTTTTCCTGTATATTTGAGAACCAAAAATTAAAATTAAGAAGGCAAAATAGGAATACATAGGTTTTAGAAATAATAGTGCATATATGCTCCGATGTATACTATTTACCATTCAATTAAAAGAATCAAAAGAACTTTATTGATTGGCAAGAAAAATAAGAAAAACAAATATATATAAAACAAGAATTGCTCTGTCTAGCAATCTGTAACCCAGTTGGGCAATGGCCTCAATTATACAGAAGCACTATAATTGGGAATTTGATCTTTGCTCCTTTGTCGAGTTCCTAGAAAATTTCTTTAACTGTAAATGGATAAATTATTCTAAATGATAGTCAGCAAAAAAGAGCATCTGAAATACATCTCTCACTCTCTGGAGAGTGAGAGTGGCCCAGCACAGATTCCAGCACTATAAATAGGATCTTCGGCATGTACTTGACATAGGAATATATCAGGAATATTAGTAAAGATGGGGAGTTTTCACTGTTGCAAGCAGGACAACCACAGGTTCCATCTCTCTATGTGTTGGTTGTAACCTAGGTTGCAGGCAACTGCAATCGCCCAAGGACACCCATCACTAGTGTGCCATTCCCAATTTTCATAACTTGCACTTTGTCAAGACTTCATTGAAGAAGTACAGGCAATAAGTGGGAAAAATAATTGTTCATTTGGTGACAAATTTAATGGGTTTGGAAGCCTGAGGTGTGGGAATACACCCACACACACACATGCAAACACACACACATTGATATGGTTTGGCTGTGTTCCCACCCAAATCTCAACTTGAATTATAGTTCCCATAATCCCCACATGTCGTGGGAGAGACCCAGTGGGAGGTAATTGAATCATGGGGGTGGTTACCTTCATGCTATTCTCATGATAGTGAGGGAGTTCTCACGAGATCTGATGGTTTTATAAGAGATTTTGCCCCGTTTGCTTGCCACTTATCCTTGATGCCGCCACATGAAGAAGGACGTGTTTGCTTCCCCTTCCGCAATGACTGTAAGTTTCCTGAGGCCTCCCCAGCCCTGCAGAACTGTGAGTCATTTAAACCTCTCTCCTTTATAAATTATCCAGTCTCGGGTATTTCTTCATAACGGCATAAGAATGGACTAATACACATATTTTAGAAAGGAACTCTAGCAATTCAATTTCTAATCTAATTATAATGTTCATAATACCACATTGTTCTGAGAAGTAGTTATGCTGCCATAAAATTCCAGAATACAAATGTAAAGGTTTGCTTCAGATTCTGTTTAAAAAATGGAAAATTTCAAACTGAAGACATCTATTTGGTTACTTCTTAGACATTCCATTTAAAGAGGTAAGTAGAGAACTAGATAAAGGAGATGTGGAAGAAGTAAAGAGAATTTAGCTGACACATCTATGGCTCTAATAGCAGGCATGTTCCATCTGCTTACTTTGCTAAGTAGCGTATGCTGCCTGCTAGAGACACTTAAATGCAACTGATGGTGGAATTGATCAATTTAAAGAGAAAATTCTTTGGAGGAAGAAAGGGAACAAACTATCTCTGGATAACTTAATCCAATATAGAAAAATAAAACCATATGGATTTAATGACAGAGATTTAAAGGCATTTTAAAAGAAATCATAAGTAAGTATAATGCAAAATAGCTAAACTATTTGCTAAAACTTTTGAAAATCATAATGAAATTGATGGTTTCCTGAAAAAATAGAAATCAAAATGAACTGAAGAAATATGAATCCAAAGAACAGACCCAAGGAAAAACTCAAACTGTTAGCACATCAACATTATTGCAAAATATGATGCTACACACAACAAACTGAAATAAATATACAGTGAAATGGCTGCTGAGGGGAAAGTATTCTTAAAATATTAAACACTTCATCCAGATTGAAAAGAAAACATAAAGCCATTACAGAAAATTGACAAGGAATCTAAATAGGCGATTCACAGAGCAGAAAAGTTTAATATCCATTAAATAAATGAAAAATCAATCTCGCAATGTAATCAAATAAGAAAAATAAAACATTAATTAGATATTGTTTTAATTTATAAATTATCAAAATAATATGAATCCTGGTAAGATCACAATGAAACAGGAAATACCATTCAGTGCTAATATATAATTTATCCAAAAGTATGTATAATTTATCCAAAAGCCATTTGGCAATGTAGTATGAAAAGTCTTTAAAATGTTTAGGCCGTTTGACCTAATAATTCCAAAACTGAGTTTATCATAAGCAAATAATATGAAATGCAAACTTTATGTAAGTATAATATGTATAGCATTATTTATGATAGTGAAAAATTGGAAATAACCTAACTATCAACCACTGGAGACTGGTAAGTCACATCCATATGATGCAGTCATTAAAAATTATGATCCAGCTAACATTTACTAACACCAAAAATGTTCACACTATATGAAGTTCATGTTCACATTGTACAATATTCATACTATGTATGTATAGAAAAACTAGAAAGCTATCACCTAAATGTTCATAAGATAATAATCAATTAAGCCAATTTAAATATTATGGATGTTTTAATAAAATAAAAAATACTTATGTTAAGCGGTTAAAATGGAATATAAACTGTAAACTATATACAAATAAATGCAAAGAATGATGGTAAACAAATTCACAGTCCCTAGCTACGCACAAATCAAGCATTGATCTGAGCAGCTTGGGAGCTCAGGTGGCCAATAGAAAAACCAAAGGGAAGCAGTTATTCATGTTAGAAACTGGTGAGGAGTCCAGAATCCAGGAAGTGAAATATTAAACACAGAAATAGGACCACTTCTCAAAAACTGCCTGACACCAGCGCAAAGGGCACCTGGCTGGCTGCTCCTAATATGCTATTTACCGTAAGGGCAAGAATTTGGGTCTATGTGAGGCTAAATCTGATTCTACAGCTATCTGAAGAACAAAGGAACTGATACTAGATAAGACAAAAAAAGAAAAAAGAAGCCTAATTATTTCAGGTGATCTCTGACAGATATAGAAAGCAAGCTTTAAATAAAAACCTCGGACTTTCTACTGAGAAGAGAGAATTGTTGTTATCAAAACAGTTCAACAAGCCTTAATAGTGCAGTCAAGTCAATCAGTACAGCTAAGAATAAGATTGAATCAGTCTGGGGGCCCCATAAAATAAAAAAATAGTCTGAACTAGACTCACAAAACTGTCTCTATGAGGCTCCAGACTCAAGGATGCACTTGGGGCCCTGGTGAATGTGGAGTGTGCTGATGGAGGGGCTACAAAATAGCTTCTTTTTGAATCAGCAGAATAATTTCTTAGTGCTATTTTAGTGCTATCTTTGAATGCCTAATGAACATGAGAGCTACAGATACCCCAGGTCTGATTGCCTAATAGATGGGGATGATCAACTTGTTTTTCTTGCTGCACTACCTCAAGCAAGATTCCAACAGTTCACTTTAGAGTCAACCAGAAAGGAACGACTTTACCTATGTTTTGCTCAACCTTTTGAAAGAAAGATTGAAACAACTATTTCTGTAAGTCAAGAATTTCTGCGTAATGCTGTCTTCAACTGCAGAATAGGTGCTGAATGGATTTTTTTCTCCATCACATTGAAGTTCTCTCTATACTGCAGTCTTTTAAAATGTATCTTGCACACACTACACATTCGGAGGAGGAGGAAGAGGTGGGCAGGTTGTTTACTCTGAGGAGCTCGTGAAGAGGCTGGTGGTGTTATGCCTTCAGGAGTTTAATCTCTGCAGTGATTGCATGTAGTTGTTCTGCAATCATCTCAGATAGTGACTTCCCTTTAATAGGACCATTTATGTCATTCCTTTCTCCCCCTATGGGATGATTTTTCAAATTTCTTCTGTCCAAAAAGTAATAGGCATCCTTGGTAAAGTGCCAGGAAATGTCTTGTATTGGATTTTCAGATCCACAGATAGTGCCAGGCCAAGGCAACAGGTTCCTTGTGTCGAATCACCCCAGTGGAGGGTAAAGTCAGCCCCACTCCCAACTCCACCACCCAGAAACTTGTTTTTGGAAGAGAGTGACTTTAACCTTATCGATGATTGTACCCAAAATATAGAATATATAGTTACACTTAATATTAAGAGCTGTCTGGGAAGTGGAGAAAACTGTAATATCATAGAGCTTCAAAGTAAAATTACCCCCTCAAACTTACTAAGAGCTCATTGTATATATAGAACCAGGGTGGAAGAGGCCTTAAATAGATATAGAATCTCACTTTCTGTGCCCAAGCAGATTTGAAACTGAAATTAAATAAATGTAGGCATTCAAATTTAATAGAGAGTTCTGCCAGGAATTGGAGTTAGACTACCTAAAAGCCTACCATTAAGGGTATATTTCTTTAACTAAAAGGCTTAGGTATCCATAACACCTAAAACTGGATCCTTAATCTCCTATGAAATATCAGCAGCTCCTCTGAAATGAGCATACATAATGAGCCAACTGTCTACCTTCTGTTGACTGATCGGCACCTGCACAAAACCTGACTCACATACCCTAATTACAGTCAAGAATAATAACCTGTCATATTTATTAACCGAATGTAATATTCCTAGGAATGTTTACAGAGGAGGAAGAGTTTTATTTTTTTCCTAAAAATTGTGAACATATAAGTAACTGTAAACATTCCAGAAACATTATGTTCAAGTTCAAACATTCTAACTCCCACTGTTACTTTATTAATCCATATACATAATTCTGAGTTAAAATGTATAAAGCATAAATAAATAAAATGTATAAAATGTATAAGGCACTAATCTTTATAGCCCCAACACTCACAGGAAAAAGGAAGTACAATAGTGATTCTCTTCTTTCCGGTCATTTTCTAAAAATGCTTATCATTAGTTCATTCAGTAAGTATTTATTGCAGTCACTGTTCCAGGTAGTAGGGACAAATAGTAAACAAAATAAACACAAATCCTGGCCCTTGAGGAGCGTATAGTCAGTGGAGGTGAGGTTGGTGTAGTTTATTCATTTGATTGCAATGTATACCTTTTCCAGAGTACATTTACTACCTAAAGTGTAAGCCAAAAATACAAAAGCAATTATCTTTGCTATAATAATGAGTAGTGCTTGCTAGATCCCTCCAACATAGAAGCGTAATTGTGGTAACAAATGGCAAGAGTGCTCTCAACTTAGGTATTCTTCTTATCATTATGTAAATAGATTCTTTTAACTTGGAAATTTATTCTCCAAAGTCCCTCTTGGGCAGATGGGAGCCTGTACTAGACCTGAAACATCAGAATTCTTAGGTCAAAAATAGGTATATTTTTAGGATTTTAGTACATAGTACAAAATGCTCTTTTAGAAAGTTAGCCAGTTGATTCTTCTAGCAGCAGTGCATGATACCCATTTCACCTAGAGATGCCCCACCCCAGCCCTAGTTTTGTTGCTGGGTCTTTTTCAGTATGATAGGTCAAAACAATGTCCTATGGTGATCACCATTTGCATGTGACATAGACAGTTGTAGATAGATTTCACTGTTGGAATAATTAAACAAAAGTTGAATGAGCTTTGAAGACCTCTTTTTTTTTTTTTTTTCCTATTCACAGTCTTGGGTTTTACAAGCTCTGTTTCTGTCTAAGAAAGTAGAGCTCCTTTGGTGAGTTATCTCTGACTCACAGTAGAGAGATTCCTAAACATGGCCAGTATTTGATTCATCAGTTCCTAAATCATCTAATTTTGCTCCATTCGTCCTCTGGCCCACCTTGGTAAATTCATCAGGACATATTTTGTCCAAATCAATCTCAATCTATCTTATGCAAGGGGAAAGAAGTTTATTGATTCAAATAACTGGGAAGTCAAGAGGTAGGTCTAGCATGGCTGGATCCAGAAGCTCTAACAATGTCAATATCAATTCACTCTTTGTCTCCTCTCTCTCTCTTCCCACCCACCTATTTCTCTTTCTTCCATTTGTCTCTGCTGTTAATGATGTTTTCCTAGCAGCCTTCTGTGCTAGCTCCCACAGAGACATTCCAAGGAGAACACTGGCCTGACCTAGGTGCACAGCCATCTGCCCATCCCTGTGAGCTTTGTAGTGCTGCAGAGTGGGGATGGAGTATGGAAGAGATATACTCTGATTAATAGCCTTACTCAGACTATGTGGAGTAGAGGAGGAGTTCAACAAAGGAAGCAGGAGAAGAGGATAGGAAAGCTCATAGAACAGGCGAAAACTAAAGTTACCACTATTCACTCTAGTTGCCAACCTTGTCTTCTTTTTATGCCCTGTCAATTACACAAACTACAAACCATGCCCGCATGTTTCCCCTGGCCTTTAGCCTTCACTTTCTGGCTGGTCACACCTTTTTATATCCCATTCAGCTTGGGCTGTCTATAGAGGCCAACAATTAGAGCAACAGCCCTTCCAGACCAACTGTCCCAGCTTGATGACTCAGGTATATAAATTCTGTCATTTTCACTCTAGTCCACAATAGCAAACTAAAGTAGGAGATACAACTTTGATGAAGCAGCAGTTTCTCAGGCTTCTAAATGTCCATCCCTCATCAAAATCTGCAGGAATTTGGAGGCAGCGACATGAGAGAATGTCCGGTGGGGCAGGCGGCTTGTTCAGGGCTGTAGGGTGGCTAATTTAGCTGTGGGACTGGCTGGCAGGGAGGTAGGAGGGAAAGGGAGTAGAATGGAATAGGGATGGAGAGAAATCAGTGAAGTATGTGCTCCTTTATGGTAGCTTGCTTGTTTCTCCCCAACAGACCGGCCCCAGCAGGAGCCCAGGACCCCTAACCTCAGCTCTCCTAACTGAGCTGCGCCTCAGAGTTGGTTCTGGGCTTTCAGTGCTGCCCTCAGAAGTAACCCTGCTCCAGAACTCCATCACAGTCACATCGCTTGAGCAGGTCATGGTAGGCACACTTCATCCATCTTCATTATCATAAACAGATCTGAGTGATCTTTGTAAAGAAATGGAATCATTTAACAGAATATTTATTACCATTTTCGTTTTTTGCTGTATTTGCTTGACTTCGCTTCATTACTAACTTGTCTGTTCTTTCCTCAGTAATTTTTACTCTTTTAAATGGAGAAAAAGAAAGAGGCTTAGTCTCGTGTTAAGGCCATACCCCAAAGAAAGGGAGCTAGATGCCTTCTCTGGCTTCCTCTTTTCTCGACAGCCACACCTCCGCCTCCCAGCCAGGTTCTGCAGTGGGTGTTTTAGCATCTTTCAGTCAGTTGGTCAGTCACTCAACAAACACTAACCGATGCCAGGTACCAGGGCTGGGGTTTCAGATGTGCACTTAGCTCACACTTGAAGAGGATTCCCATTCCAGACACAGAGTGACCTTCTGACCTTAAAAACCCACCTCTGGAGAAGACTGTTGATCATATTTTTTGTATCCTACCAATGTGGAAACTTAGATATGGAGAATTTAAATAACTTGTCTAAAATTACAAAACTAGCAGAAAGTATTTACACCAGGGATTTCTTTAAATCCCCTGCTCTTTCCACTGAACAGTGTGGCCTCTTTAAGCATGCAAATGGACTGTGGTGGGTTGTGTTTGAGAGAGGCCAAGATTTTCAATCCATGATTGTTTCTTTTCAGGTGTTCTACCTGCTATTCTAGCATCAGATGAGCCAGTCCACCTGCTGGGGGTAGAGAACTAAGAGCAGCTCTCAGATCTCCCTGGGTTTAATCCAGAAGTTTAAAAAATAGTGATTTCCTAATATTACCCTTTAAATAACGGAACAATTTAAAACTACAATATTAAAAAACTTAGATTTGGGAGCTAAGCTATGAGGATGCAAAGGCATAAGAATTATACAATGGACTTCGGGGACTCGAGGAAAGGATGGCAGGGGGATGAGGGATAAAAGACTACACACTGGGTACAGTGTACACTGCTTGGGTGGTGGGTGCACCAGAATCTCAGAAATCATCACTAAATAACTTCTTCATGTAACCAAACACTACCTGTTCCATAACATCCTATTGAAATTAAAACAAACACCTAGAGTAAGATCAATAGGAAGAGCATTTCATTAGGAATTAATAAATCTAGGTCTAATTCTACCATTGACAATCTATGTCGGGCAATTTATTTCCACCTCTCAAGGCCTCTATTGCAAAATGAAACATTCAGATTAGTTCTCTCTAATACCCATTCCGGTTCTAAAATTCTATGATCCAGATATATACATCATATAACGTAATGTATCTTTCATTTCCATTTTTCTCCTCTAAGAAAAGACTATTAACTGTTTAACTTAAGGTCTCTGGGATGTTGAAAAGCCCTGGGGCTTAAGGAACCATTTTCTTCAGCTGGAGCTCTGTCAGGCATTGGCTGTAATTGCTCTTTGAAAGATCCTTATCTGTAAATCCAGGTTGGCCTGCATCCCTTCTGTATTAGTAGGATCCCTAGAGAAATGGAAATAATAGGAATATATAGACATAGACATGAGGATTTATTGTGGGAAATGGCTCATGTGACTGTGGAGGCTGAGAAGTCCCATGCTATGTGGTCTGCAAGCTGGAGAAGAGAAAAGCTGCTTGTGTAATTCAGTCCAAGTCTGGTGGCCTGAGAACCAATGGAACCAATGGTGTGACTCACAGTCCAACGCTGAAGTCCCAGATATCAGGCAGGCTGCTAATGTAAGTCCCAGAGTCTGAAGGCCCAAGAACCAGGAGCTCCAATATCCAAGGACAGAAGATGAATGTCTCAGCTCAAAAAGATGGAGAGGACTTTCCTTTGCCTTTTTGTTCTATTTGGGTCCTTAAAGGATTGGATGATGGCTGCCCACAATGGTGAGGACAGATCTTCTTTTCTTAGTCTGTTGATTTGAACGCTAATCTCTTCCTGAAACACACCCTCACAGACACACCCAGAAATCATGTTATACCAGCTACCTGGGTATCCCTTAGCCTGGTAAAGTTGACACATTAGCTTGACCATTACACTTTCCTTCTGTTGTCACTTACAGAGGTACTCCCATCACTCACCACTGCCCTGGCAGCCTTCTGGTTCTCCCAAGCAAAGTAGGGCTCCGAAATCAGGTTCTCTCTGATCCTCTCATAGCTGCAAGATTAACACATAGCAGGAAGAAGTGAGGTCTCCACTCAGTCCCTCTGTAGCTTCCCCTCCCTGGGTAATTTTAGGAAGATTAGACAGAAAATTGATGAAGCCTTTGGGGGCACAGGAGGTGCCCAATAAGTGTCAGTTTATCCTTTCCTGACAAAGGGGCCCCAACCCTCAGGTTCAGGGGATCTTCCTCTTAGTAGTCTTTCCTAAAGAGAGTATTATTTAATCAGAAGCTAGTTTTTGAGCCACGCGTTTTCATCTAATATTTCCATGTGCACAGAATTACACTTTAAACATAACATGGAGCAGTCAAATTAGCCCGGACTTGACTAGTTGTCTCCAAATATGATTGCAATTATGTTCAACATATGTACTCTCGACTGGAATAGGAAAACCACCATGTGTAAAACACATTTCTTGGCTTCCTTAACTTGGGTTCTGATCAGAAAGATAAACTGATTTTAGGTGTAAAAAGAATTGAGATGTGAGAGATAGTTTACTTGGGGTCACAGGCATCAGTCTTCAGAGCTCTAAATTAGACCTCTTTATTCATGTGTTGTTTCCTCTCTCCAAACCCATTGGCTTCTCTCATCTAGAAATACCTTTCATATGACCTCAGTGCTCCAAAATTGAGGCATACAGCTCCCTTAATTTAGCAGGCCAGAATAGGTGGCTCCTATAGCCAGTCCCCTCGGGACCCTGCCCCTTGACTTCTGAAATCAAGAGAATGTAATCTGAGTAACAAAGCATATAAGAAGGTTGATGGTGCAAAGGCCTTCTCTTCTCATCTGGTTACTTGAGTGCACTTCAGCTTGTCCTCAGGCAACTCAAGGCCCTTGTACCTGCTGTTTCCTCTGCCTGGAATTCTTCTTCTTCTCCTAGCTTGCACACTCCAACTTATCCTCCAGGTCTGTTTTGATGTCATTATCTTCAGGAAGTCTACCATGACTCCATAAAAGTTCGAGTTAGATCCTATGTGATCCCTAATGCCCTGGCTTATATCACCTATATCATTCTCTCTGTTGCACCTGTCTAGACCAGCAGTGTCCAATGGAAAACACTGTAATGATAGAAATGCTCTATATCTGCACTGTCCAAAATGGTAGCCATCAGCCACATGTGAGCTATTGGAATATTTGAAATATGGACAGTATAGCTGAGGAAGTAAACTTTAACTTATAATATTTAAATTTAATTAAGTATAAAAGCCACATGTGGCCACTGGCTACCATACTGGACCATGCAGGTCTAGATGTTATAACTCTTGAGCACAAGGGCTGTGTTTTGTTCACCTTTGAATCATTCGTACTTAGCCAAGGGGTGGGCAATCAGTAGGTGCTGGGTGAATATTTTTGGAATGAGTGATTTTAGTAGAAATCCCGGTTTTGTTGTCTCAAAAGATGAACTTCCACAGTGGAACCTCCAGGCCAGGAAGAAATGGAAGTGATTCCTTGATTGACAAAGAGGAAGCTTTAAAAAGCAAATGAGATTGTCACCTGGAACAAATTCTAGATGGACAAGGGTGCCATTGGTGCCTCCCTCTTCTTTTCTTAGTGCCCTTTCCCTTCTCCCAGGGCATCTCACCCCGAGCCCTTAGTCTCTCAGGTCTAGTCTGCTGCCTCCTGCCTACCCAAGCCTTCATACAGATGCACCCCAGTGTCAGTGAGATCCTTTGGCTGCAACTAGCAAAAACCAATTCAGGCTCACTTAGACAAAAAACCAACTAGAAGGATATAGGGTAATTCACATAATTAAAGAAAATCTGGACACTTGGACTTCAGAATGGACAGGAACCAGAGCAGCCCTGGGAATCCTGGTGTCAGGACCTAATGAAGAGGCTCTGGAGAGAGCTGCCCTTGGGATAATAGGACCTAGCTGTTTCTTTGCATCTCTTCCAGGATTCAAACATAGGGAGGGTGTTTTCAGTTGCTCCAGCTTTGAACAGGGAAGGACAGGCACCATGCCTGACTCTTGCCAGACATAAATCCAGTGAGAGGCAGTGGTTTCTCCCAAAGTAAAATCAGAGTGCTCTAGCCAGAATAGATACCGGCAGGCAAAAATGATAGATATCCGTGACGGCCCCACTGACTACAGCTCCACAGCAATGTCCTTCTGGATCTTTCCTTTCTGTTTCCATCTTTATCTCACCCTCAGCCTGGTCCACCCAAGAAAAAAAATACCCAGTATCTCATGGTATTGAAAAATTTGCCTGTATTTGGTCTATAAATAGGCTTTGTCCTAGATCTCACTTTCTTCATCTCCTCACTCTAAGAAAAAAACAATTATATGCAACTACATCTGCAAGGACAATAGCTACAAATGTATACATATACACACATACACACACACACACAAATATTTGTAATCCAATGGTGAGAATGGTTGGTCAGCTTTAAGTATCCATCGCCAAGAGAGGGGACTGAGAAGATTTAAGGGAAAATTCAAAACGGTGACACATGAGAGATCAGAACAACTCTATCAAATCACTGGTTTCAGCTTTATCTGGCAGAAACACCTAAATCCTTGAGATCTGAAGCCCTCAAAATGGAGAAACAATGGCCCAAATAAACAGTGCCTTAAGCCACAAAACAATTCTTGCAGAAGTGCTCACTCAGGACTCTGCTGAAAGTACAGTGGTCATTCTCAATAGAAAATGATTATCCAGGCCAGGTGTGGTGGCTCACGTCTGTAATGCCAGCACTTTGGGAGGTTGAGGTGGCTGAATCACCTGAGGTCAGATGTTTAAGACCAGCCTGGCCAACATAGTGAAACCCTGTCTCTAATAAAAAAATACAAAAATTACTTGGGCGTGGTGGCAGGTGCCTGTAATCTCAGCTACTTGGGAGGCTGAGGCAGGAGAATCACTTGAACCCAGGAGGCAGAGGTTGCAGCAAGCCGAGATTGCATCACTGCACTCCAGCCTAGGCAACAAGAAAAAAAAAAAAGAAAATTGTTTTCTACACTGTGACCAAAGTGATGGCTGACAATTCACAACCACTTTAGCTGCGGCTTCACTGTCCCAGCAGAGAGGGAAAGGCTGACAAACACTGATGATAAAACTCACCAAACCAGAAGATTTGCTCACACATTCCCTGAAAATAATCAAAACCCAGCTGCTTAGTCTCTAGCTGGGTGGCGAGCCTATCTCTCCCACCCACAATTGTTCCAGCTGTCAATTATGGCCAGTGAGTCACCACTGCAGAGAGATAAGCGTCCTGCTACAGAGACAAACCCAAGTGGCATCCTGGGAGTGCTTATTATTTCTTTCTCACACCACCAATGTTCCACTTGGCTTCCTCCATCTGGCATTTCAGCACCTGAAAAGTTTCTAGCTTGGAATGCAATCCACATCCGGCTTTTGAGAGCTGTGACTCTCTTTGGAGGCTTCTGAATCTTATACCACTGCAGGGAAATCATGTTGAAGATGACTGAGCAATGCACACTGTCAGCAGGGGCTACACAGGGCAAACTCTGTGTTGTGATGGGGATATGAATGGCATAATAATGTTGTAGGGAGAGATTGAGAAAGTTAATATAATAACCCAGCAAATGAAAAATAGGTAGCTTAGACTGTATAGATGCTTAACGGAGACAGACATCACTGAGATTAGAGTTTGAGGGAAGACAGGATAGCAAACAAAAGAAATCAAATGTTGGCCAGGCTGGTCTTGAACTCATGACCTCAGGTGATCCACCCTCCTCGGCCTCCCAAAGTGATGGGATTACAGGCGTGAGCCACCACACCTGGCCAGATTCATTGTTTTCAGGAGCTGGGGAGAGGTGGGAATGGGGAGTGGCTGCTAATTGTGTTCAGGTTTGTTTTAAGGGAATCAGAAATGTTCCAAAATTTGATTGTAAGGATGATTGCAAAACCCTATAAATATTCTTAAAAACCCCACTAAATTGTACATTTTAAGTGGGTTAATTGTTTATATGTGAATTATGTATCAACAAAGCTGTCTAAAACATATTCTGGAGTTTGGGTTTTTTAAAAATAAATATTTGCTCATTCAAGTTGTTTTCATACAATTCATATCTGCTTATTCTAAAAGTCAACTGCTGAGAAAAAGCAAATTAATTACAACTTTATTTTAATTTCTCTATCTCCAGAACTAGTAAAGTTCTCCAGACCTCCCCATTGTCCTTGGGCAACCCACAACACAGACATCAATGATACAAGCAGCCTCTTCCAGCCCACAACACTCATTTGTTCATTCTCTCATTAACTTACCTAAAGTATCACAGGCCAGCAATGCTCTAGGTTCTGAGGAGATAGTGGTGGATCTCTAGACAAGCTCCCTGGCCACTACAGCTCAAATTTCAGTCAAACAGAGGTGAGAAGGGGTAAAAAGGATGTCAAGCAAACCCTTGGAATCAAAGGTGAGACCAGGAGCATAAAGAACACACTGGAAAGGTGTGAGTCAGACTTTGGTCATCTACAGTTGTCATCTAGTGCAATGTGGAGTTGAGCAGGATGGAAACTAGGGGCTGGGATGAGCAGAGTCAGCAGCAGAATGCATTGTATGGGTTCAGTACAGGAGCCCAGGTGAAGGGTGCAGGAGTCAGCAAAGGTCAGTTACCAAGCCATATAAGCCTCCTTGAAAACAGGCACCAGGGCTTTTGAACTGGGTGAAAACAATCTAGGGAATGAGCTACAGGAAAGCCAAGTGTCTGACTAAATCTTCTCAGTTGTCCTGTTAGACCCATGGCTGGCCCTAGCCATGGCATCAGTTTCCTTGTCTGTAAAGTTAATATAATAATAACCACCTTGCTAGGAGGATTAAATGAAATAAAGCAAGCTTAGATACCTATCAGAATTACACATTTAAAACAGTGCATTTTAGTTTGTTTATTTAGGAAATATTCTATTATATAATATATATTAATTATAACAAGGTATTCTTCAATTATACAATAATGAAGCCACTTGCTTCAAACTTTTTCACCCAAAATGTACAAGTGGACTGTTATCTTCTACTTTCAATTCTCGCCTCCTGGTGAAGGTTATGTTCAATTGCTTTTCAAGTATTGATGACCATTTCTTCATACTTACTGATATGAAAATATGCTATAATAATAGCATGATAAACTATTATGTAGATAAACTTGTATTAGCCAGGGTTCTCTAGAGGGACATAACTAATAGGATACATATATATGTACATATCTATATATAAACTTGTATATAAACTCACATATATATGTGTATATATGTGTATACACACACACACACACACACACACACACACACACACACACACACATATATATATATGGGAGTTTATAAAGTAGTATTAACTCACATGATCACAAGGTCCCACAATAGGCTGTCTGCAAGCTGAGGAGCAAGGAAGCCAGTCCGAGTCCCAAACCTGAAGAACTTGGAGTCTGATGTTCGAGGGGCAGGAAGCATCCAGTATGGGAGAAAGATGTAGGCTGGGAGGCCTAGCCAGTCTAGCCTTTTCACATTTTTCTGCCTGCTTTATATTCTAGCCCCACTGGCAGCTGATTAGATGGTGCCTACCCAGATTAAGAGTGGGTCTTCCTTTCCCAGCCAACTGACTCAAATGTTAATCTCCTTTGGCAATACCCTCACATACGCACCCAGGATCAATACTTTGCATCCTCCCATCCAATCAAGTTGACACTCAATACTAACCATCACAAGTGCATCCCTTGTCAACTTATCTCCTGAGATCATACATAATCTTCAAATAAATACAATAATGTAATAATTACGCCTAACATCATACAACTGTCCTTCATCCATTGGAAATACACAAATCCCCAACCCAAATGCTATTACATAAGTTAAGACTATTTAAATACTGATACGAAGTCAATAAATCTATGTCACATGATAAAGGAAAAGGAAATAAAATGAAGATATTTTCTTACTACAGTGTTTACATGCATTAACATGTTTTTAAAAAAAGAAGAAATACCCATGACAATTACAGTCCTCAGTTCTGCAACTGGTCATGTGGTCATAGCTGGTATTGATGACTACCTTCTTGTACTACCTATTCTGTATTCCCTTTGCCTTCACAAGGACCTCAGCAGGTCAGGGTTTTTTTCCCGGTAGAGTGACACAAACCTTCATTCCTGAAGGGTCTGGGCCATTTGTAGTCCTGCCTGGATTAGGCTGTTGTAATTTCCCATTGACCTTAATCACAGGGCATGGTAATTCAAAGAGACACCCCAAGGAATCTTCTGTATTCCATGCATACTCTTCCTTACCTCTGTTGTGGTGTGGAAGACTAATTTCATCTTGATAGTCCAGGTCAATCACCCCAGTCAACACTGTGACTCCATTCTTAGCCCATTGACTTAAAGGTAGGAGGAGCCCAAAGTGTCTGGGTGGCAATCTTAACTTCCAGTTTAATGGAATCGTTGTTGTGTCTCCTGGTGGTAGCGTTCTCTCTCTGGAACTAAGACCTCTAGGCCAGCAGAACTAATGTTTAGAGATCAGGAAGCAAAAATGTTGCTAGTGGATCACTAGGGGTGATGGTGAGTGGTGCCACTTCCACTTCCACTCGTTGATTCCTGGACCCATGAATCCTGGCTCTGGGAGAAACAGTACAATATACTGGACGCTGATTCAGAGCATACATAGCCTTCTGGAGAACTTTGCCCCAGCCCCACAAAGTATTGTCACCTAGTTGGCATTGTGATTGTGACTTCAAAAGGCCATTCCACTGTTCTATCAATATCAGGTGCTTCAGGATGATGGGGAACATGGTAAGACCAGTGAATTGCATGAGCATGAGCCCACAGATGGTAGTCTTGGCAGAAGCATTGTGTGCAGGATAGGCAAACACGTATCTGGGGTAAGTGTCTATTCCAGTGGACAAACCTCTGCCCTTCCCATGATGGAAGAGGTCCAATATAATCAACCTGCCACCAGGTAGCTGGCTGATCACCTTGAGGAATGGTGCCATATCGAGGGCTCAGTGTTGGTCTCCACTGCTGGCAAATTGGGCACTCAGCAGTGGCCGTAGCCAGGTCAGCCTTGGTGAGTTGCTGAGTCCTTGTTGCTGAGCCCATGTGTAACCTCCATCCCTCCCACTATGGCCACCTTGTTCGTGGGCCCATTGGGCAATGACAGGGGTGGCTGGGGAAAGAGGCAGAGTGGTGTCCACACAATGGGTCATCCTATCCACTTGATTATTAAAATCCTCCTCTGCTGAGGTCACCCATTGGTGAGCACTCACATGGGATACAAATATCTTCATAGTTTTTGACTACTCAGAGAGGTCCATCCACATACCTCTTTCCCAGATTTATTTGTCACCAATTTTCCAATCATGCTTCTTCCAAGTCCCTGACCATCCAGCCAAACCACTGGCTACAGTCCGTGAATCAGTATATAATTGCAGATATGGCCATTTATCCCATGCAAAGTGCACAACCAGGTGTACCACTCAACGTTCTGCCCACTGGGGAGATTTTCCTCCACCACTGTCCTTCAGCGATGTCCTAGAAAGGGTCTGTAGTGCTGCAGCTGTCCACTTTGGGTGGTACCTGAATATCGTGCAGAACCATCTGTGGACCAGGCCCTAGTCTTCTCTTCCTCTGTCAACTGATCATAGGGAACTCCCCATGAAGCCATCGGTGCAGGCTGTGGGTAGAGAAGGCAGAGTGGCAGGAGTGGGGACCATGGGCATTTGAGCCACTTCCTCATGTAACTTACTTGGCCTTCAGGACCGGCTCCAGCATGGTCATGTATATATCACTTCCATTTGATGATGGAATGCTGCTGTGCATGACCCACTTTATGGCTGGATGGGTCAGAAAGCACCCAGTTCATGATAGGCTGTTCAGATTGCATGGTGACTTGATGACCCATAGTCAAACGTTCAGTTTCCACCAAAGCCCAGTAACAACCCCAGAGCTGTCTCTCAAAAGGAGAGTAGTTATCTGCAGAAGATGGCAGGGCCTTGCTCCAAAATCCTAGACGCCTCTGCTGTGATTCACCTATGGGGGCCCACCAAAGCCTCCAAACAGCATCCCTATCTGCCACTGACACCTCAAGCACCATTGGATCTGTTGGGTCATATGGCCCAAGTGGCAGAGTAGCTTGCACAGCAGCTTGGACCTGTTGCAGACCCTTCTCCTGTTCTGGACCCCACTCAAAACTGGCAGACTTTCAGGTCACTTGATAAATGGGATGGAGTAACAAACCCAAATGAGGAACGCATTGCCTCCAAAATGCAAATAGGCCCACTAGGTGTTGTGTCTCTTTCTTGGTTGTAGGAGAGGCCAAATGCAGGAACTTATCCTTCATCTTAGAAGGATTATCTCAACAGGCCTCACACCACTGGACCCCTAGAAATTTTACTGAGGTAGAAGGTCCTTGAATTTTAGTCAGATTTATTTCCCATCCTCTACATTAAACCAAGGGAGATCAGGCATTTCCAGCTCACTCATTTAATCCACATTTCAGTGAGCCATCATTTAATCCACATTTCAGCTAACCAAGCAAATAAACTATTAGAACCTTTTTTAACTCCCCAAGCTGCAACATTAAATGCAGAATCCCTACTTAGTGGGCCCAAATCAGTACATTCAGCCTGATCCAACTCTGTTCCTTCCACCATTATCCCACACCCTTAATATCCATTCCCATGCCTGCTTACATAAATTAGGAAACTCAAGCAGTTCTTTTCGAGGGTAGTGCACTTCCTCATGGGTCACACTCTGAACCTCACCTCTAGGGGCCAGACAGGACTTCAGTCTAGTTATAGGTCTAGAAGCAAACAGGGATGTTGGGGGTGGCTCCTGAAGAGAATCGACATTATCTTGCCTGGCAACTGCCTCAGCGGAGGCCATCACTATTGTCTCATGCAGTGCAGGGTCTAACTCCTCAGACAAAGGCTGATGGCAGCATGGGTCGGGGAGGGGATGTTGCCACTACTGGGGGTGGGGAAGCTGTTTCTTCTTGCAAAAAAGGTTCATCAGAGTTTACAAACTCGGCGTCCCCAGCTTCATCAGGGTCCTCCCACACGTCCCCATTCCAAGTTGCAGGGTCCCATTGTTTTCCAATCAATGCCCTCTCTTTAACAGTAGACACCTGGCGAGGCTGGGCATGCACCTTTCATTGCAGGTCAGCCACTCGCATAAGAGCTTGTTTCTGTTTTTCCACAATTTCAGCTCCTTCTCTACAGGAAGTAAGACTCTCACACAGGGCAATCTTAGCAGATTTGAGGCTCAGTATCTGCTTCTGAATCTGGGAGTGAGAATCCCTGAGTTCATCATTTTCTTTCATCACCTTGTCCAGTGAACTTAGGAGCAACTAACCAGCTTCATTATGTTCCTTGGTTCTCCACATATAGTCAAAGGGATTATGTATAGAGTCACTAAACTCCTTGCCTCTCATAAGCAGTAAATTAGGAGCGTCAAATGCATTTATTTTGCATAACTCTCTAAACAGTTCATGCCAAGGACTATCAGTATTCTCCATACTATTAGAAGTAGAGTCCTTAGCATTTTCTGATGTAATCATATTAAGCAGACAACTCCAGAAACCCCAAAACCAATGAAAGAACTCCATCCTTAATATTCTGTTCCTCTAGAACGACTCCTGGCACCAAAATCTGTATTAGTCAGGGTTCTCTAGAGGGATATAACTAATAGGATAATAAACTCATATATATATAAAATATATATATATTATATATATTATATATAATATATTATATATAATATTATATAATTATATAATATATTATATATAATACATATTTTATATATTATATATACATATATAATATATTATATAATACATATTTTATATATATTATATATACATATATAATATATTATATATAATACATATTTTATATATAATATATTATATATATATGTAGTATTAACTCACATGATCACAATGTCCCACAATAGGCCATCTGCAAGCTGAGGAGCAAGGAAGCCAGTCTGAGTTCCAAACCTGAAGAACTTGAAGTTCGATGTTTGAGGGCAGTAAGCATCCAGCACAGGAGAAAGATGTAGGCTAGGAGGCTAAGTCATTCTAGCCTTTTCACGTTTTTCTGCCTGCTTTGTATTCTAGCCGTGCTGGCAGCTGATTAGATGGTGCCCACCGAGATTAAAGGTGGTCTACCTTTCCCAGCCCACTGATTCAAATGTTAATCTCCTTTGGCAACACCCTCACAGACACACCAGAATCAATACTTTGCATCTTTCAATCCAATCAAGCTGACACTCAGTATTAACCATCACAAAACTATTATGTAATAGTATGATTATATTATATTAGGAACTAAATTAAGGGAAACATACAGACTTCTCTGGGTCTTCCAAGGAAGACCTCAGCGCCTTGAGAGAAACAATAAAGCCCACATGGATCCAGGCGTTGGTCCATTCAATGACCACAGGCATTGTTCTAAGCTGGGGACAAACTCTGTATTTTCAGGAGTAGAGAGTGAACAGAGATGTTGCTTTAGATAGATGGTCAGAGAAAGGTCTGAGATGGTGATATCTGAGCTGAGATCTGAATGCTAAAAGTCAGCTTGGTGATTATTAGATAAAGCCTTCTGGGCACAGAGAATGCAAGTGTGAAAATCTGAGGCTGACATGAGTTTGCGTGTTTGTGGAACAGAAAAAATGTCCTTGTCCCTGGAGCATGGTGTGGTGATAGGAGAAGGGATGAGAGAGATAACCAGGGGTCAGAATTTATTCCAAATGCCAAGATTTGGTTCATTTCAGAAAGGCAGACTAGGCCAGGCACGGTGGCTCACGCCTGTAATCCCAGCACTTTGGGAGGCCGAGGCAGGTGGATCACGAGGTCAGGAGTTCAAGACCAGCCTGGCCAACATGGTGAAACCCTATCTCTACTAAAAATACAAAAATTAGCTGGGTGTTGTGGCAGTCTCCTGTAATCCCAGCTACTCAGGAGGCTGAGGCAGGAGAATCGCTTGAACCCCGGAGGCGGAGGTTGCAGTGAGATGAGATTGCGCCATTGCACTCCATCCTGGGGGACAAGAGCGAGACTTCATCTCAAAAAAAAAAAAGAAGAAAAGAGAAAGAAAGACAGACTACACAGGTAAAGCTGTAGATAAGTTGGTAGATTTGGTGGTGGGAATATGAAGAATTCTCTAAAAGAAGCAAAATTGCCTAGTGCCAGAGAGGAGCAAAGAGAAGCAGGAGTTAAGAGCTATCTCAGAGGCAGTTTCATGGCCAAGAAAACTAATTTTCTGTCTCCTCCAGTGGTCTGTAACTCCAGCCTGGTAATCATTTAATTTAGAGCTTGAGATATATATATTTATTTTTCTTTTAACTCTACAGACTTGAATTTGCAGGTAACCTTAAGTTACATAAATATACTTTCTTTCTAACTTGATAGAATCTTGCAATCTTTCATATTCTTTTGATGATATTAAACATCTTATCAATATTTAAAATGATATCCCACTAAGTTTTGCATGCCTCAGATGGCTTTATCTGACTTTGTGTTAAAACTTGTAAGGTCATTTTACTGACAAGTGAGAAGGGAGAGAAAAAAGGGCAAAGAGGTCAATGGTGTGCACACTTTGAGAGACATACAGAGTGAAGGTTAAGGACATAGACTCTGGAGCCTGACTGCCTGGAGTTGGATACAGCTTTGCTTTGTACTGGTTATGTTACCTGGAGCCAGCTATTGAACACCTCTGTGTTTCACTTTTCCCATCTGAAAAATGGGGTTAACAATGGTACCTAGTTAATGGGGTTGTGAGGACTGAATGAGTATGTGCATGTCTCCACCATCTTATAGCATCTCTCCAAGTTGTTTTGGGGCTTCCCCTTGCTCCAGCTGTGGCTGCAGTGATCAATTCTCTTCTGGCTTTGACCAGCTTTCCCTAGGGGCAACTTGACAGTGCCTCATTGCTGGCCCTCCTTGCATACCTGTTGCCTCCTGCCCAGGGCCTCTCTGATAACATCGCGTAGGACACCTGTGGAACCTACTCTGAACTCTAGAGCTCTAGACATGAACGATCTAGCAACGTAGGGGAACTAAAGCCATGTGCCTACCCTTGGCCTGTGAGGAATAGGAGTCATGGTTATATTCCCCTCTTTTCTGTTGGGCAGATAGTTCTGAGAAGCATTTATAAGGCTTCCTGCCAAGCACCACGTGCCCATAGTGGTAGCCCCCAAATAAGGCACCCTTGTATTGCTTTCCTCCTTCTATATTTCATTGGCTTTTGTCTCTCACACATACTTTCTGGGATGATTTCCCAAATAAACTACTTATATGAATGCCTTTGACTCATGCTCAGTTTTCGGGGGAGCTCAAGTTAAGACCACATGTAAAGTGCTTAGAACAGCACTTGGAACATTGTATGCACTATGTAAGTGCTAGCTATTATTATTTTTGCAAGGGACTGATGATTGTGATGGGCCATAAAACTTAAGCTGAGTTAGGTGGGAAGTAAGGAAAGGATAAGGACACTAGAAAGTGAAAAAGTGGTGGGAGCAGGGGATTGGAGGTCACATAAGGTGTTGGTATGTGAGTAGGGGGTAACGAAACAAGTGAGCTGAAAGAAGGTAGCCAGAGAGTGAGACTCTTGAAATCAGTATATCAAGGTGGTGTAATTATTGATGGTGACATAGTCTAGAACATGACCATGGAAATGGGTGGCTAAGGTAAGGTAGAAGAAAAGATCATGAGAGGCAAGGAGGTCACAGATCTAAGAGGTCATGGTATTTACCTGCGTATGAATTATTCATCTATTTCTGTAATCGTGCTATATCATAAACCACCACAAAACTCTATGACATGCAACAGTGGACATTTAGTGTGACGTTCACAGGTCTGCAGATCAGCTGGCTAATCCCGGCTGGTCTCAGCTGCATAGTTTATTGGGTTTGGTTCCCGTGTAATGCACACGGGTTTGTTCTGGGACCCAGGCTAAAGGGGCACTAACTACCTGGGGCGTGTTCATCTCATGTAGATGACCGTGGTAAGAGCCAAGCCTAATCATGCGAGCACATTCCCCAGGTCCTCTAACATTACACTGGCCCAAGCAAGTCACATGGTACCAAACCCAATACCAATGGTTCAGGGATGTTTGCTCTGCCCACAGTGGGGGTGGGAAAAGAGTGAATATTTTCTGAACAATAATCCAAACTATCACAACATAGATGTTGCAAACACCAGAATGGTGCCATGAGTGATGAGGAAGAGGACAGCAAACCAGGCACTATGGTCGTCCAAGCATACACTGAATAAGTAGGACTTGTAGAGGCAATTAAGCACGGTCTTCCTTCCCACACAGCCCATGCAAACATGTTTTGTGGAGCTGGATCTTTCCCCTATCCCTTTATGAAATCTAAGATACAAATTTTTCAGTTATTATTAGATAACAAAGTCCTCTGTTTGTTTTAATTGCAAGAAGTCTGATTTTTAGTTATTAATATGTACAATCTCATGTCATAATTGAAACTCCCCATTTTATTCAAAATTCAAGTTTCTCTCCTTCCCAGTTTAGACCTGCTGAAGATGGAAACGGGTAGTGGGGTTGACTTCCCTGGTTCCCTGCCTGCTCCCCACACTCAGCAGTTTGCTCCTGGCTTTTTGAGAATGGAAGTGGTAGCAAGGGGCAAAGGAGGATGTGGAGGCAGGCAACACCTTATTTGACCTGCACCAGTGAAACTGGCATTGGCTTTCTCTAATGTTTAAACATCTGGTGAATATTTAAAGCCAACGAGCATTGGCAGTTGCCTCTTTCAGGAACACATTAGTGGTTTCTTCAGAGACATTTGCCTCCTCCTCTTATTTCCTGTCACTTCCAGTCTCTTTATGGAAAACTGTTCTTCCTTCAGCTATGCCTACAAGTGCCCTCTAAGCACCAGCCTTGGTTTCCCCAAAGACTCCAGGGACATAGGAAAGCTCTTTGTGTCTTTCCCTTGAAGCTAGTCCCACCAAGTTAAGCAGAGGGGACTCCCTCCCATCTTTCTCCATGGAGAAGCTTAAGACTCAAGGTACACTAACAATTCTCTCCAAAGAGATGCCCCCTCTAGTATACCACTTCTTTCTTGGAGCTGGATATCCTCTCAGGGCTGCAAACCTGGTTCTCAATCCTTCTCTGCATCTCCTGCTTGGGAAATCTAGTACCTTACGCTGGTATGCAGGGCAAGTACATGTCTTGGATCTTCACTGTGAACGGAGGCTAAGAGTGTCTCATTTTAATGCTCTGCTGCACGTGAATGTAAGAGAGTAACTGAGAAGTCACAGATGGCAGAGTGAGTGGAGATAAGATTTTCATTCTGTAGAAGCAGGACCCTAGAAGAGAACGGACTCTCTCCTTCAGAACTCTTTTCCCCAGATTTATAGTCACTGGATTCCTGAAGGAGGAATCAGAAAAGAACTACATGAGGTTACAGCTTACCTGCTGGTATTAGAAAATGTAGAATGCAATTTTGTGGTTGGCCACTAAAAGATTCACTAAGATCTGAGCTGTGTCTTACTCAGAGTAAGAACTATGATGAAAGCCCTGAGCTGTGAGAGGGTGGAGACAAAGACCCCGCTGGCCACTACGAGGAGAAGAGGAAAATCTGAGACTGTAAAACAAGACAAAGCCATGGGAGACTTGAATTTTAAATCATTTAGATTACATTTGCAAGAACAGATATGATATCTTGTTTGTCTTTGAACCTTTAGCACATAGGTCAGTGCCTGACCCCCAGTAAGTGCTGAAAAGATGTGCGATTGAATTGAATAAGATATATAGTATATAGTAAATACATACTGAATTGAATTGAACACACAGGATGCAATAAATACAATACATAATAAGAAAGTAAAAGCTCAAGGTGGTATTTCGTAAAGTGTTTGTCTGATGAACAGCTATGCTTGCTCATTTTCTGAACAGGATTATTGTTTAGGTAGTTTCTCCTTTTGCCCTGGCTGCCAGTTAGTTGAGACAACTGACTCAACTAATTATTTTAGCTCTCAGGCCATTCTGTATATTTGCATGCTTCTTTTTTTGAAGAGTCTCAATATTTCTTTCTATTTTATTAACCTTATAATGTTGCCTAATATAATTTTGGAAATGAGACAGAGTACATTTCTGTACTATGCTCCTTGTTCTACAGTGAACATCAAGGGCCTCATCAATCACCAGTTCCTGGCATTGAGGTGGCCATTTCAGGACAAAAGCAAAGCAACAGGAGACAGAGGTTGATTATTTCTGAGAAAACTATTCTGTGCTCTGCTGGAAATGGGTCCCTTGCAACCTCAAACATGAGGTGTCCTGAGAGGTTAACAAATGGTTCCCCTTTTAGAAAAACCCCAAAGGCAGAAGAACCACAGGGAGACAAATAGAACCTGAGCTAACACAGGGTTATGCTGTCAGCATGAACACTGGCTGCCCCAGGAAAGGAGGGAGGGAGACAGAGAACATGTGGAAAAACAATAGCAGGAGTGGCAGCAGAGTGGCACTAGCATGCAAAGGAAAAGGAGGGGAGAAGAAGAGGGAAGGGGAAGGGAAAGAATGAACATTGCTTACCTACTATTAATTCATTGCACAAATATTTATTAAATGCCTTATCTGTGCCAGGAACTGAGGCTATGATCATGAACAAGATAGAAAGGTTTTCTGCTCTCATGCAGTGTACATTCTAGCTGGGGGAAAAAAAAAAGACATCTAACAAGTTACTGCACATCTGATGACTGCTAAGAGGGAATATATATTGCCATTTTAGTGAATAGTGAGGGATCTACTCTAACTCAGTGAATTGAAGAAGATCTGTAAAAAAGACCAAAGGATGATCAGGAATTTGGTGGAGGAAGAGTAGGAGAACATGTTCTAGGCAGAGAACAGCAGGAAGGCAGCAGAAAGGGAGGGAGAGACAATGGGAGGGGTGGTTAGGCAGGAGGCAGGAATGTCCTAGGATGAAGCAGGTCAGGATAGGGATGTACAACTACCCTAAAAGCAACTGGAGGCTATTAAAGGCCTTGAGCAGAGTAATGACATGTTCTATTATCAAAAGATCACTCAGGTCCTTTTGTGGAGAATGAACTCAAATGGGTAGATGTGGAAGCAGGGAGACCAGTGAGGTTGCGCACCTTATCAAGCCTGGTGTTCCCTTTATCAAGCCTGCTGGATCAGAAGAGGGTTGTGGCAGTGAGGACAGAAAGAGGTGGTCAGATTCAGGACGTGGGCAGGCGGAATCAATAAGGATTGGTTATTCATTGCATGAGGGGGGTGAGTGTGAGAGATGAATCAAGAATGATTCTCAGGCCTGGCACAGTGGCTCACGCCTGTAATCCCAGCACTTTGGGAGGCCAATGCGGGTGGATCACTTGTGGTCAGGAGTTCAAGATCAATCTGGCCAACATGGTGAAACCCCATCTCTACTAAAAATACAGTAAGTAGCTGAGTGTGGTGGCGGGCGCCTGTAATCCCAGCTACTCGGGAAACTGAAGCAGAAGAATCACTTGAACCTTGGAGGCGGAGGTTGCAGTGAACCCAGATTGCACCACTGCACTCCAGTCTGGGTGACAGAGCGAGAGGTTGTCTGTCGTCTCAAAAAAAAAGGAAAGAAGAAGAAGAAGGATTCTCAGCTTTCTAGTCTAAGCCCCAGAGAGAAGGGTGAGTTCATCTTCTTAGAAAGAGAACCTTGAAGGGGAAGGAGGTTCAGGGTAACGAGAGAGGGAGACCACGAGTTCAATTTCATACAAGCTGAGCTTGAGGACTCTGTGAACAGTCAAGTGGACACTAGGTAAAGTTGAATATATGGATTTGTATCTCTAAGGAAAGTCTGGGCTTGAGTTATAATTTGGGGAGTTGTGGGACCATAGGAAATATATTAAAGAATTAAGACTGAATGAGTTCATCAAGGGAGCATAGCTTGAAAAGGGTCTAAACAAAGCCCTGAGTCTCCATCTCCAATTTTTTTTTTTTTTTTTTTTTTTTTTTTTTTTGAGACAGAGTGTTGCTCTGTCACCCAGGCTGGAGTGCAGTGGCGCGATCTCAGCTCACTGCAACCTCCGCCTCCCAGGTTCAAGCAATTCTTCTGCCTCAGCCTCCCAAGTTGCTGGGATTACAGGCACCCACCACCACGCTGGGCTAATTTTTGTATTTTTAGTAGAGATGGGGTTTCACTGTGCTGGCCAGGCTGGTCTCAAACTCCTGACCTTGTGATCCTCCTGCCTCAGCCTCCCAAAGTGCTGGGATTACAGGCGTGAGCCACTGCACCTGGCCAAAAGTCTTCAACTTTTAATGGCTGGGGAAAGGTGGCAAAGGACACTGAAAAGTAGTTGCCAGAAAGATTTCCATTGATGTTTTGGTCAGGAAAAGAGATGCTACTTTAGTATTTTTAATGTTTTTAGAGATAGGGTCTCACTCTGTCACTCAGGCTGGAGTGCAATGGTGTGATCGTGGCTCACTGCATCCTTGACTTCCTGAGCTCAAATGATGCTCCCACCACAGCCTCCTGAGTAGCTGGGACGACAGGTGCATGACACCATGCCTGGCTTTTTTTTTTTATGTTTATTTTTCTGTGGAAATGGGATCTTGCTATGTTTCCTAGACTGGTCATGAACGCCTGGGCTCAAGCGATTCAGCCTCCCAGGCCTCCCAAAGTGCTGGGATTACAGGCGTGAGCCACAGCGCCTGGCCTAGGTATTTTTAAATAGAATGGTATTTATCCAGGAAGTTTATTCACAAATCCATTGGAAAATACAGAGAGCAGAGAAAGCTGCTCTCAGATTTACTGCTAACTTTCAGAAAATTAAAGAATTGCAAGAAATTGCAAAAACTTTCAGTGATCACACCTCCCTGCTACTTGGAGATAGTGATTTGCAAGAGAATGCTGGAAGTGGCTATAAACCTCCCATGTGCCTATTGTTGGAGGAGAAGTAATAACATCTGCTTCTCTTCTGCCTCCCAAAGCTCACACAAATGCCTCTCATTAGTGGACCTAAAGCAGGAACCTGCTGGCAAGGGATGCTGGGAAATTTAGTTACCCAGAAGGCAGAGCATGAAAAGGATGGGGTTGTACGCCAAACAAAAACCAATAACAATAATGATAATAAAAACACCATCCGGCAAAGGTAGGAAAGGCCATGTCTCTAGTGTTCAGGAGAGGGTGCTTCAGTGAGTGAACTTTGCTCCTCTGGCCTTTCTAATTTTTCATAAGCATCTCCTGTGTTAAACTCCTTACTACTTGTAATACCAAAAGTAATTCCTATCTTTCTGACGAAACTGCCCCTCTGGCAACTATTTTTTCATTTGACTTGCAGCTTTTTCTTCTTCTACACAACATTGTTACTATTTTCCAGAAGAAGCAAGGAAGAATGAGATAAATAACTCACCAAGGGTTAAAAAGCTAGTAGTAGGCTAGGTATGGGGGTTCATACCTGTAATCCCAGCACTTTGGGAGGCCAAGGCAGGTGCATCACTTGAGGCCAGGAGTTTAAAACCAGTTAGGGCAACATAGCAAGATCCCATCTCTACAAAAAAAGATTTTTAAAAATTAGCTAGTTGTAGTGGTGTGCACCTGTAGTCCTAATTACTCAGGAGGCTGAGGTGGGAGGATAGCTTGAGACCAAGAGTTGGAGGCTGCAGTAAAGTATGATCACCAGTGCACTCCAGCCTGGGTGATAGAGTGAGACCCTGTCTCTAAAGCAAAAACACAAACCAAAAGCTGCTGGTAGCAAAGTTAACATTTTAATCCAGATTTATCTCAATCCAAATCTCATGTTCTTTCCGTTATACTAATTTTTGTACACAGAGTACAGAAAAGAAAGTCTATTCAAGGAGAAAAGGGGGGAAAAAAAAGAGACAACAGCATCATGAAAACGGAAAGTTGGGAAAGAAAAAATGTCAATCCTGTCTTTTCTCTCCGGCCCCCTAAACGTGCCTCTTGTTTTCATTCTTGTTTGATGGCACTGTGATCCCCCAGCATTTACTTAGCACGCTCAGTGCATTCTCCCTCTTAAACCTTCCCTGCCTCTCACTCCCTATTGTCCTCAGGGCTTCGTATTTCCTTATCTGAATGATTGCAACTTCTCTCCTTCCTTTCAGTCCTGCTCCCATCTAATTCATTCGTCTCACTGCTGCCAGAGTGATCTTTCCCAAGCAGAAAACGGACTCCTTCTCTCATCCTTCAGAAGGGTCTTATCGCCTTTCGTATAAAGTTAAAACTTAGTGTGTTCGAGTCTCTCCTGGGCCTACTTCTCCATACACAAGTCACACCATTCCTCTGCACATGCCATGGGTCAATGAGGCCAACTTACTTGCTATTCATGTACAGGTCAAAATTTCTTTAACTCCAAACCTCTACTACCCATGTTGTTCCTTCTGTCTGGAATGTCCTCGTTTCTCCCTTGCCAGGTTGGTCCTTATTCCTCCTTTCTTCAGTGCTCTGCCGGGGAAGCTTTCCTGACTTCTCAGGCCATGTAAGGTGTCTCTCTTCTCTCCATTAGCACCTCTTGCTCACCCCTGTTAGAGCACTTACTACACTGTGTTACAACTGCTGGATAGCTTTTATTAAATATGTTTTTCCACCAAACTGTGAGCCTTTTAAGGGCAAGGAACTATTTGCTTCCCCTGCAATAGGTATTTTTTATATATTCAATATTTAAATAGTAGTTGAATGAGGGTATGAATGAATGAAGCTGTTTATGAGGTTTGTGCAATATGGAGAGGATATCTGTTGCTGCTACTGTAAGAGATGATTGTCAATTCAGTGAGTGAAATCAATAAGGATAACATGGCAAATACAAAAAGAAGTTGACCAAAGGCCAAGAGGCTAAATAATTGGACTGAAACACAGACCTGTTAGCCTTGGCCATCAATCAGTTACCAACTCCCCAAGTGATGAGAAATGCCAACAGCTCAGCTTACATTGATGTAGCCTATTTGTGGTGATATGATGAGCTACATATGTTTGCTTTGATTACTTAGCAAATCTGTTTCTGATTTTGTCCATGTGGTATAAATTGAATTATTGCGAAATGATCCAATTTGTTAAAATGCCAAAGTTTAAATCTCCAACTACGTATTAAAATTAGAAACCATTAAATTCAGGTACATCCTATCAACCAACTGGTGGCTACAAGCTAGGCAAGAATGGGCTGTTCTTGAAGGTGGTTCCTTGCATCACTACTGAGTGCTTAGAGAAGTAGGTAGGGAGGAGGTTTTGTATCTGAATTCATATCTGAATAATAATAGCTGCATTTATTGAGGCTTTCTAGTTACCAGTAGGCTAAATCCTTTCCATTTATTATCTCATGAACCTTTTACACTAATCCCATGGGATATGTGTTATTATCCTATAGGAGGAAAATGAGGCTTTGGGGGGTTAAACCAATTTCCTAAAGTCATGGAGACATAAGGGGTAAAGCTATGTATGATTCCCAGTCTCTCTGACTTTCAAGCCTTTTGACCACTAATTTGCTATACTCTCCTGACTCTCTAAAGAAAGAAATTACTCATCAAGGGTCTCTATAATTGGCAGCAGAGATGTTTTGCTAAGAGTAAAAAAAAAAAAAAAAAAAAGGCCTGATACAAGGATATACTGATGTGGCATGATTTCCACCATAGTAGAGTCACCTAATGAGAAAAGGATTTTGTTTGGACTAGCAAAGTCAGACTCATCCTGTAACTTTCAGCTCAAAGGGCCCCTCCACCATGGGTGGAGTTGTCCTCAACAAACAAAACAAACTTAGCACAGCTCAAATTGCAAACCAACTTATTATTTCCATGTTTGCTTGCTTTCTGTGTAAACAACTCATAGACAGACTGCATAGACAGTCCCTGAGCTGTCTTTTCAGAGCCATAGATCATACCAATTTAGAAAACTCGAAGGCACCCAAACTCTTAAATTAGTTATAACCTAATTTTAACAAGGAAGAAAAGTACTGCTGGATCCCATGCCTCCCTGATGTATACTAGAAAAGTCCTTCTGTCATATTAGTTGGCACAGGGATAGTGCACTTAAACTGTTTAATGTTACAACCACAGTTTTCATCCCTATAGACTAAATTCTGGAGAGAAATAAATGAATGCTAAATACCTGCTGTCAGTTCTGGCACTCGAGACTGGAAGTTAGTCTGTTTCCCATAAGGAATAGAAATAAAAACAAGCCACTTAGACAGTTTTGGCTTTCATACAGACTTATGAGCACATGCACACACACACACACACACACACTCTCTCTGTCTCTGTCTCTCTCTCTCTTTCTCTCTCTCTCTCTCTCACACACACACACACACACACACACACACTCAACACCATGATTCCTAAACGGATCAGGTTCACATTTAGACTGAAAATCTGATCAAAGCAGAAAAAAAGGCAATCTGAGTCTCTAGGACTTTGCTTTATTTAATGTAATTTTTATCTCTTTTGCTTATACTACATCCAGCAGGAAATACTAATATACACAGTGCCATAAGCATCACTATTTTTGAGGTCCTTTCCCTCCAACTGAAAAAAAGTGAACCTTCTCTCATATATATATATACTCAGAGATAGGGTCTCACCCCTCTCCCTGTCACCCAGGCTGGGGTGCATCATAGTTCACTGCAGCCTTGAATTCCTGGGCTCAAGTGATCCTCCCACTTCAGCCTCCCGCGTAGCTGGAACTATAGGCATGCACCACCACACCTGGCTAATTTTTTTTTCTTTTGTAGAGATGTGGTCTTGCTCTGTTGCCCAGGCTAGTCTTAAACTTTAAATAAATGTTGGCCCAGGATCAATATCTTTTTTTTTTTTAAAGTAAGTTAAATCATCCAGTTACCACATCATGTAGCAATTGTTCAGTCTTTGGAGTCTTTGCTATAGTGACCACTGAAAAATATAATTTTCTTAGTACAAGAAAGTTTTACTAAAACTTTAGTAAAGTTTTAGTACCTGGCCACAGAGTAGGAAAGTACCTGGCACAAAGTACCAGCACAAAATAGGCATTCAATAAATGTTCATGAATGAATGAATGAATGAATATATGAACAAAAGAGAGAGAATGGTCAACTATAAAGAGAAAGATGACAGATTTAAGGAAAACACAATAATGTTACTATAGACTTTTATTGGCTGCAAGGCAGACAAGGGAGTCACATGAACAGGATCGTCACAGATTTGCCACAAATTTGCAAAGTTTTATGGGAAATGTCATTTAGCTTTTCTAGGTCTTTCTATAATTTGAGAAGGGTATTTATCGCCTTATTCCTCTCAAAAATGCTATAAATCATCGTGTAATTTTGTATGTTTTTTATTGCAATCTATAACTTAAAGCCCACAGCAAAAAAAAAATTCAGCTCCTGGGGAATAGCAACCCTAGAGGGGCCTTTTGTATCTTGGACACCAGACCAAAGATCCCAACTACGAACTCAGTCTCCACAGGTATCCAGGACCTTGTGGATGTCAATAAGGAAGACCAGCTCAATCCAGAGCCCTAGGTATCTCCCTGAAAGATGACAATCTCAAAACTGGACTGGCCTTGAGCTCTAAGCCCAGAAGGTCAATATTTCATGGTTTATAATTGCAAGAATGATTCTAGGGCACAATCTCATCTCTGGATGAGATTCTCCAACTGTGATGTGAATTGTCTAGGATAATCTGGCAATCTTGTTACAATGCACATTTAGAACCAGTAGGTCTAGGGTAAGGCCTGACACTCTGCTTTGCTAATAAGCACCCAGATGATGAGAATGCTGCTGGTCTGTGGAGGCGCCAACTTGGAGTAGCGAGTCTGGAGTCTCTGGAGCCACAACAGTGCCTCAGAATAGCAATCACAGAGGCATCGCATGGGCTCAGATGAGAGGGAGTCTTTGGAAATACTTCCTGTCTTAGTATTAGCCTCTCAAAGTACAGTCTCTGGACCCCAACAAACAAGAATTGGAATCTAGATACTGCCACACCAGGAGCTTTGTGATCTTGAGTCAATTGTCCTTTGGCTCTCAGTTTCTCCATCTGTAAAGTGGGGCTGATCATACCCATTAGAACTGTTGTGAAGATTAAATCCAGGCAAACAGACCTACATTTGAAATCCAACTGTTCCCTTAGCTCTCACTAGCTATGAGATATTAGGAAAAGCATTCAAGCTCACCAAGCCTCAGTTTTCTCATCTGGAAAGGCAAGATACTAATAATTAACTCACAAGGTTGTTTTCAAGATTCAGTGAAATAACTCAGTGTTCCCAATGTGGGACACATTCCTGAGGTTCACACTTCTTTTAAAACATTATCAAACGTAGTTGTTAAAAGAAAAGATGTTATAAAGCTAAAATATTCAGATAAAGTGCTTGGAGAAAGCAGAATTTTATCTGAAGCTTGAAAAACTATTAGGATCTGCAGAATGGGTGAGAATGTTGCCTTTTTATAAGCAAGTCAGAGCTCAGAATATAATTCTCTCCATTCTTCACTTGACTAATTGTTAGTCACTCCTTGTTCTCTGTTTAGATGTCATTAACTCAGCAAAACCTTTTCAGCTCTTCAGGCCAGGCTATTTCCTAAACTATGTGTTATTACCGTATTCAGTACTTGGCACCATAGTCCTCCCTCACCAATCTCTGAGGCCTGTAAGGCAGGGACTCTGTCTGCCTTGTTCCCTGTTGTATCCCTAGACCTAGCACAGCATCCAACAATATCTTAGGCATTCTGTTAATATTTTTTGCATAACCGCATGAAATAGAATTCAGAATTCAAGTGGTCAGATTTCAAATATGTTTGAAATGAGATATAATTTTCTTCTACAAAGTATACATAAAAGATCATAATTTCTACTTTCAACTCAACAATAGAAATTACATATCACCGGTCCTTTAGACCTTATAGGAGATGGAAGGACATAGGCGTGAATAAATCACAGGCTTGTGGAGCTCCCAAACTAGCAGAAAGATTAACGCATCAACAACATCAGTGGTGGGATAAGCATATGATCAGGGTGTATATGAAGTGCTTTGAGAGCACAGATACAGGAGCAATTCCTTCTTCTGGAGAGAATTTGAAGGAAGCAGGGAAAGTTGCAAAGAAGAAGACACTTGAGTTGGACTTTGAAGGATGAGCTGCAATTGGCTCAGTGAACATGGAGATGAAAGAGCATTGATTTCATTTTAAGAGTGCCTCCAGAGCACAAATTCTGAAGCCGGGCTCTGCAACTTACTTTTCCTGGACCCTTAGGCAACTTAGTTGCCCTCTCTCTGCCACTTCAGTTTTCTCATCTGAAAATCTGACTAACAACAGAATGTATTCTGTTAGGTCCCTTATGAGGATTTCATACATTAATCTAGGCTAAGTGCTTAGAGCAGTGCCTGGCACCCAGTAAAGGTTATATAAATGTTAGTTGTTATTGCCGCTGCTGCTGCTGTTGCTACCATTATACTTAGTTGTAGCCAAAACTATTTTCATCTGCTAATCAAAACGTGGCTTTATACCCATAATGGGTTTCAGTCCACCTGTATGCCTGAGCACACCAGTGGAAAACCACTGCTCTAAAAAGAATGGAAGGGAGACAAGGGTGAACAGGGACAGATGCATTAGATATTAACTGACTATAATTCAGGTGAAAAATGGTCTTCCTTTGTAGTGAAAATAGAACACAGCCCAGGCCAGAGCTTTGAGGTGTTATATTGGGAAGTGCTGGTTTAGTACTACTTACCAGAAGAGAGGTCTGAAATCTGTCTTGCATATTTCAGCACGAGTACCAATCAAGTGAGTATTCTCCCTAAGAACAGCTCCTTTTTATTTGCTATTTTTTGCCTCACAACCTTTAAAGCAGGAAGATGGCTTAACATGTCAAAGAGACATCATTCATTCTGTATACATTGCTCTGGAGTAAACTCCTCTATCAATATTTCATGAAAGAGACTCCCCAGAATGGGAGTGCAGACTGAAGGTCAGAGATGGTCAGTCATGGCTGATGTTGGAAGGCTTGGCTGAAACCCACTGATGTCACGTTCAGAGGCTGTCTACAGCCAAGGCAAAGGATGCTACATCCTAGAGAAGTGGTTTAAAGAGAGGATTCTAGAGAGACAACACTTTACAAACAAACAAAGGGCCCTACATTGTCTTACATTCATGACATGATTCCGTTCCCCCCTCCAGACGGTGTTCCTATTTTTACTCAGCTCCCGGTATTCTTTCTGTTTCCACCCAATTAATTGTCAGATGATTCGCAGTCATGAGACGATTTGGTCACATAATGAGATGGTCCGTGATTGCTGCATACTTCCTCCCTTCTCCCAAAATTGTACCAACATGACAGAATAATTTTGGTGAAAATCTTAGAATGCATGACCACTTCTGTCTCAGCAGCAGTTGTTTTCTGTCTTTTCTGGAACAAAAACAGTAGAAGCCCCACTAGATGTAAAATGCAGAATGGCCAGTTATCTGTCCCGACCTTCCCCAGGGCGTTATCGGGAACTCCTGAGGGACGAGCCATGTTCAGTAAGCTTCCTATGCACAGCTTTTAGCACACTGCCTCACAAATACATACATTTTTCACATTATTAGATGATGATTACAACCCTTTGTTAAGACTTTTTGAAGAAAACCTTTATCGTATCTCAAATGCCTGAAACCTCTTGTTTCAAATTTGCTTTATTAATAAATCAGAGCTGCTCTTTCTTTTTTTTATTATACTTTAAGTTCTAGGGTACATGTGCACAATGTGCAGTTTTGTTACATATGTATACATGTGCCATGTTGGTGTGCTGCACCCATTAACTTGTCATTTACATTAGGTAGTATCTCCTAATGCTATCTCTCCCCCCTCCCCCCACCCCACCACAGGCCCCAGTGTGTGTTGTTCCCCTTCCTGTGTCCAAGTGTTCTCATTGTAGAGCTGCTCTTTCTATGTCCTGCCCAGGCAGAGGCCTTCCCAAAAGCTCTAGAGCAGTAGTTCTCAAAATGTGACCCTGGACTCGCAGCATCAGAGTCACCTGGGAGCTTGTTAGGTATGCAAATTCTCCAACCCCACCCCAGCATTACTGAATCAGAAATTCTGGGACGGGGTCCAGCAATCTGTGTTTTAACAACACTCCAGGTGATTCTGGTGCACACTGAAGTTTGAGAACCATTGATCCAGATGTATGAAAACTCATTTTCTGAGTTAACACTGAGTTCCAAAAGGTTTATATCAAAGCACTCCTTTTGTTGAATCTTCCTCTGTATGTCAAATTACCTGTTTACAATCCTCTGGGGGTCCCCTCTTGCCTTCATGATAAAAAACAAATTGCTTAGCTTGGTCTACAGAGAACTTACAAGCCAGCCCCTATCCAGCCCCTCCTCCCTACTGCATACACCATGCTCCAGACCCACAGTGCACATTGCCCACTTTGTGTTATGCATATGCTGGGTCCTTTCCCTGGAATATAATACTTTTTCCCTCCTTTGCCTGGTAGACCTCTGTCCTTGAAGACAAAGCACTGATATCAACTCCACCTTTAAGTCTCTCAAGCAGAACTAGATGCTGTATCTTCAATGTTTCCACATCTTCTTGTTCATATGTGTCTAAGGTACCCATTGAATTACTTTATAATTTCTATGGCCATATCTTCTAGGATAAACAAAATTCATGTCAGAGGCTGCATCTTTTTGGTCTTTAGTAGTTCCTGGGTTAAGCTTAATGTCCGACCCTATCAGATCTTTGCCATGTTTATTAAATAATTGCTCAATGCCAATTTCATATTCACAGGAAAAAAAATCCAAACATGTATACATTCTACACTAAGACAAATACAACTAAGGTTAAGAAGAGAGTTCATATAATTAAATCTTTGTTACATGGTGCTTTAAAAGCCTATGTGAACAGAGATTTAACAGTAGAAAAAGCAAGTGCTTCCAAATCTGAAAATGTGAGCCTCAATTTCACTGCTTGTGGTTGTTTAAACTTGAGCAAGTGAGTCACTGGGCCTCAGTTTCCTCATCTGTAGAATGGAATGGAATAATATCTGCCCTGTTTACCTCACAACTGGTGGTTGTGATAACATGAGATGTTGTGTGCCATAAAATAGATTATTAATGTATCATGTCCTGTCCGTCTACAGCTTGATCTTATTATCATCAGATATTAAACTTTACCTAAAACACTAAAGTACAGTGAAATAAAAAGATTTCATTCCATTCACTAAACATATGGTGCACTGGGATAGAAGAAAGAAAGAAAGGAAAAAAGTTCACCAGTTGAGCAACATTCCTTTGAATTTAACATAGCAGAGGGGTCTCAATGCAAGAAAATTTCCTATGGATTCTTGCTCTACAGAGTCATTGTGGGTTTTTTCTGTCCACCTCTCCACTCCCACCCTCCAAACATCCACCAAGTGCTGATTTCTGAAGGTGAAAGCAACAAGGAGGGCTTATACTTGTGTTTTCCTTTCCCACCTCCCTTTACATATTCTTTCTTTCCATGCTCCCCCTTTAGGAAGGCAGGGGTGGTCTGTCATTGGGCTTATCATCAGTCTCCTAAGAGCCCCGTGGTATACAATTATGCCAAGCTTCGGTTTGCTTGCAGTAGAGTTGTCAGGTTACTTTCAACTCCAGGCTTTTGGCAGAGGTAAGGCATTTGGCTGGACCAAGCAGGGGCTTTAACTCTCAGCCTGCTCTGCCAAGTACAGTTGATGCTTCAGGCAAGAGGAAAGGAATTTGAAGTTGACTCTGGCTCCAGAAATTCTGCTTAAGGAACGTCAGCAGTTAATAAAATTTAGTCATTTTTTAAACTAAGCTTACTGCTTTTTGTGTGCTAATCTGTAATCTCCTCTTTTGGGCAATATTTCAGCCTGCTTTGACAGCCTGTTCAGACTCCATTAATCATAGAATATGATGACTTCCCTACTTTCCGATTTTTAAGATGCTTCAAGGGAAATCTGTCTCCCCAGACACTTGCGTACTACATTGTAAGCCATTTTTACTATGAAGAAGATTGTAAGCTCAATTACGGGCTTTACTGCGCTGATAACGAACACAGATATGAGACAAGCAAACTTGACCTCCTGCCTCGAGGATGGTGAGCAAAGAGCCTAAGCAAAACTGAGAGGAAATGAAACACAAAGAGGAAACAGAAAGGTGAGAAAACAGAGGGTGGGAGGGCAGGCAGGCGATTCATGGGGCCACCATAAAAGGGATGTGTTAAGTGACCAAAGCAAAACCTCTAGAAAGGGCTCAAATGTGTAAGATAGAGAACACATGGGGCTGATCTGTCAAATATAGGGTGAGTGATGGGAAAGAAAACAACTTGTTAAGGGAAGTTTCTAAACTGAGAAAATTGGGTGAGGTTTGAATATCTGTGAGACCAGTTTCTATCTGGAACCAAGAAGTAGATCCAAGACCTCCACAAAATGTATGTCTCTTCCCTGAGGAGAATGGGTTAAAATAGCCCAGACTAAGTACAGAAATAAGGAGAAAATAGCCGTCCTGGAAGACCTAATTGGCCTATTCACTTTTTTAAAAATTTTCTTTTTTCCTTCTTTCTTTCTTTTTTTTTTTTTTTTTTTTAAGACAAGGTCTGTCTTTGTCACCCAGGCTGGAGTGCAGTGGTACGATCACTGACTGCAGGCTTGATCTCCTGGGCTCAAATGATTCTCCCACCTCAGCCTCCTGAGTAGCCAGGACTTCAGGCATGCATCACCACACCTGGCTAATTTTTGTAATTTTTGTAGAGATGGGATTTTGCCATGTTGCCCAGGCTGGTCTTGAACTGCTGAGCTCAAGCAATCTGCTTGCCTCGGCCTCCTAAAGTGCTGGGATTACAGGCATGAGCCACCAGGCCCAGTCTAAGGCCTAATAAGTTATGCTACCAAAAATAAATTATATAAGATATTGTAATTTTATCCTTATACAGTACATAGTTTCTCCCATGAGTTCTCTCCACTATGCTATTGTTTTTATCCTTCTATAGGTGGATGATGTGTGTGTTCTACCACACAGGACATTGGAGGGTGGGGGAATCTCCAAAACAAGTGAGGGGAAGCCCCCTTTTCCTTTTCCACTGGATGATGAGTTCCTGGGGCCACAGGGATTTGAACCTTCTATAGTCACTTTCAGCTCTGAGCTCTCGCTTACACTGAAATACTTGTTTTAGAGATCATGATTGATCATCACATTGTGTGGTTCCAATTCCTCATCATATTGACCTGAATATTGAATTCGGCCTTTTCTTCTGATTTTCACCATTATCAACCAACAAACCAACAAAATGAAACCATTTCTGAGGTATTTATATGAATAGAAGACGTTCTTAAAGATTGGCAATGACAAGGTACACATCACATGTAACTTAAAATTCCATGATTGATATCCCCATTCCTAAAAATATCATGGTCACTTCTCAGATGTGGACTGTAGTCTTCCACCATATTCTTTGCGCTTTTCCCTCTTTTCTCTTTTTCCTACACTTCAAACTTTCTGTTGATTTCGAATGCAGAGACAGTGGATGATCTCTTCTGTTACGCCTTCTCTCACCAACCCATGCTATTAGGGGCTCGTCTTCTGCCACAAGAAGCAAAGTACTGCCTTGCTATATGGAAGCTCAGATCACATACATAAGCCATTCCACATTTCCAGTGACAATTTCATTTCAAATTTCACTGACGGGCTATTTATTTGGTGACTACTGTGTGCTACAAGTTTACATGCACATCGATGTTCATATAAAAATCCTTATAATCAAAAAACTAGAAAACCTTATATTTCAGCCAGAGGGATATAGGTAAATTCATTATGCTTTAGTCACTCAATGGAAAATTATATTCAGTAGGGATCACAAACTTTAACTCACTTTACAACTCCTATGTACAAATAACTCTAATGGCTTTACTTAGCCTCTCAGTCCTCTAGTCTTACTATACTGATTAGTGGGGAAAAGATTAACTTACTCTTTGATCTGATTTAAAGATTAGTCTGCAATCATAATTTAGATAATATTCAGTCTTCTTAAATAAAAGTGTTAAATCTCTGACATAGTTCCCCTTCCCCTGCTTTTCTCATTAGAATGGTATCGCGGTATATCAGGGCATCCTACATGACTTTTTGGCAGCAAAAAAGAGGAAGCCCTCTCAAGCATGGTAATGGCCTCCTCCTCTGGTCTCTGGAGTAAACCCCAAACTGCTCTGTCTCGCTAGCATCCACTGATGCAGGATACTGCTACTTTAGCTCAATCTCATCTCTTGGCTCGGTGATCCTGAGCCTCCTTGACTAAATAGGTCTTGAGGCTTTGCCTCAGCTTCTGATGGCCAACTACCCCTATGCAGTTGCCACAGACCCCATTCAGCCCTGGCCTACAGCCTGCCCATGGCTTTGCTGCCAAATTACCTTGTCCCACCATGACAAACCCTATTACAGACTTGATGGCTTTTAACTCAGTATGAACACCTTAGGAATGGAGGGGTGTCTAGAAAGTGACAACCAGGCCTTTTTCTGGGTCTCATAGGACCACTCAGCTTCCCCTTCCTAATCACTGGGCTGCCCCACTGTGCACAGAAGTGTCCTCCCAGGGTTCCCAAATGGGAGTTGGAGGTGGGGAGTAAAAGCTTCCTGGAGGCTGTTTGCTCCCTCAACTTATAAAATGCACAGTAAATTGGGGCCTACATTTAATTCTTTCACTTTCTTCCTTTCCCTCTCCTCTCTGTCCCACTTCCTCTGAGACAGAGAGTGAGTTTTTATTTTGCTTCCTTTTGTCATATACATACCCCTGCACCTGCTGAGCAACAGTCTCCATGCTTTGCTGTTAAAGACGGAATGAGCATCTTCTCTACACCAAAGAGAACTCTATGGTGGAGGTCATCCAGGCTTGGTTGTAATATGCAAGAGAGGGCAGTAGCCAAAGGAACGTAGCAAAGCCTTTCTCCTGCAGCTGGGATCCTATTTACACATCAGAAACTAAATATTATCTCAGTCTTTCTCCTGATGTTACTCTCATGCCAAGCAGGAGGATAGAGCACTATATTTAGAGGCCACTAAATATCCATGTAGTCTCCCAATACGGAATAGAAAACTTTTGAACTCTTAAATTATCTTTGTCTGCATATTTATCTTCAACAACTGCTTAGCAAGCTAAAAAATCCTCAGAAGAAAAAAAAATCCATTTGAAGGGCTTGAAAAATACAAGCTTTGAGTAAGAGGAAACTTTCTGCAGTCTATAAAGTCAAATCTCAGAGGAGCAGTCCCTTTAACATGTGGCCTTCTATTCTTTATGTAAATGCCACCAAAACTCACTCCTTCACAAGACAACACAGCTTGTCTACGGACAGCTCATGTTATCAGAAAGACCTTTCTATATTAGGCAGAAACCAACTGAGTTTTTTCCTCTACCTGGAATATCCACCTCCTCTGGTGTCCCGTTTCAGAATTCTACCTGTTTTTCTGGACGCATGTCAAATGCCACCACTTTAGTATGTCATGTCCCCAGTCACAGTGCACCTTAGGTTTATCACTGACAATCTCCCCCACCAGACCCCAGGCCCAGGAAGGCAGACCTGTACCTTCTTCATTGAAGTTCCTTTTGTAATGAGCACATAGTAGGTGTTCAACTTTTGTTGCAATGAATGAGCTCCCTGTGTTCCGATTGCCTTCTGGGCCCTGGAATCATTTCTTAAGCAAATGGCTCAGCAATGGCAAAAAAGCAGGTAGCTGTAAGGCAGTGAGACATACCAATGGCAAAGATAAAGGGCATGTGACAGACAGGAAAAGGGTGACACAGTTCTGTTCCTTGTAAAGTTAGGCGGCTCACTATGCATCTCTAAGCATGCAGGGCAAATGGAATACTTCGCGACGGCAGCCTGCACGCCGTGTGCTGTATTTAATGTTCTTCAGCTGTGTGACAGGACTGACAAAACTGATCCCACCTTCATCCTTATCTAATCATTTTATGGGGCATTAAGCTGCCTTTGCCTGAATGGTTACCAGCTGCAACAACACTCCAGGAAAGGACACAACCCTGCTTATGATAAAGCACATTACACTCATGGTACCTGTCTCTATGAATCTCTGATTCACAGTTCATATAATTTACCCTGGGCTCATCCTCCACCTTCCCTCTGGGGCGTGGACCTACACCCATTCAGCTGTAGGCAGTTGCCTATTGAAGATGCCGTGCTGCCCTAACACATTGTTAGGGTTTTAAAGTTGGTGAGACTTTTCCCTGTGGCAGCACAACTTTCCCAGCCTCTAGGTTAAATGCAGACAGCTTACTGTGTAACTTTAAAGCTAAGTATCCCTGCTTTGTAAACTTTAATGACCATAGTTTTTACTATAAACAGTGGTTACCTTGATTGTGGGGTCAGCCTCCCTGTGGAAAGACACAGAACCCTCTGGTCACCCGAAGGCATTTCAAACATATTTTTGCTTGAAAGGATCATCGCTGCGTGCCTCTCTTCATTCCTGCTCTCTTCTCCATGTGCTTTGCCTTGCTGCTGGCATGTGTTCATTCTGTAGCTCCTGGCAGCTGCAACTCAGGGCAGTAGGATTCCAGCAGGTGAGGAATGTATATTATGCAAACCATGGCAACCAGAAACACCAACATCTCCTGCAACCCCTGAAAATGAATGGCATAGCTCTGCAACAAAGTCCATGTATTAGAACTTGCCTGTGTCCTAGGAGTGAGCTATTAGCCCTGACATAGAAACAGACAGGGAGTGTGGTGAGGTGGGACCTGGAGCCAGCCTAAGTTTGGATCCTGGTTTGACCTGGAGTGAGTTATGGAAGCTCTCTGTTGTCTCAGTTTCCTCATCTGCAAAATGAAGGAAATATCTCAAAAGCTAGTTATGGAGACTAAATGAGTTAACGCAAATAAAGTACTTAGAATTGTGACTGGCACAGAATATGCCTTCAGGACACATGAGCTTGTCTGGAAGATGATCGCATCTGTACCCAAGTATTTAGTTATTATGGATAAGCCCATGATGTACAAAGTTCTAACTCCAAGGAAGACCTCTCCTAATGGAACATCTCCTCTTGGGTATCTCTAAAGCTCCTCAACCTCAGCATGTCCAACACCAAATTCATGATTGTCCCTTTCCAATCCAGGTCCTCTCCAGTGCTCTCTTCCTCTAAGAACGGCACAACCATTCACCCTGGATAGCCTTCTCCTTCACCCTCAGCCTCCACATTCTCTAATTCAAGCTACCATCCAGGCTCCAACCAATGCCACAGCCAGCCCTTCCCACCTGGTCTCCCTCATCCTCTCACCCCTCTCCAATCTGTTCTCCATGCAGCAGTCAGAGTGGTGATCTGCTAAGTCACAGAGCTTCTCCTGTCACCAATACATACACACACACACACACACGCGCATGTGCACGCGTGCACGTACACACCCCCTAAAATCCTTCAGCAGCTCCCACTGGCTCTTAGCATAAAAGCAAACTCCCTACAAAGCCCTTCATGTCCGGCACTGCTCACCCCATCAGCCTCATCTTGCACTGCTTTCTTCTTGCTCTTTGGGATCCAGCCACATCAGCTTCTTTCAGATCTTTAATACAACATGAGCCTTCCTTTGTACCTGCTGTTCCCCATCCCTTTGCCTAGATAAGTCCTGCTCATCTTCTGGGTTGCTTCACTGTCCCCCGGTTGGCTAATCTGCTTCTTTTGTCACCTGTGTAACAAATTCCCTGCATCACATTCTCTTTGCTTGAAAGGCTGAAAGTTTTCTGTTTTTCCGGTTTGGCCCCGAATGATGAGATGAGGGGATGATGCCTGGGTACTGGTGGTCTCCACTGGAGATTGGGGAGGGGGACAAGAGCTTTTCTGAGCCTCTGGTTAAAGTCAGGTTTCCTTTTTCATACGTCCTCAAACAGCCTTCCCTTTGAAGCTGTGTCTGTAATGGAGATGCACTAGTGTGACTGAATAATGCCTGTCTTCCCAATAAACTAAAAACTCCAGGACAGCAAGGACTTAGCACAGTATCCAGCCCATGGTTAGGTACTCAATAAGTATTTCTAGAATTCCTTAACCAATAGAAGATGTATGTTTGTTCAGTACTTCCCCACACATTGCTTCATTTAATCTTTATGCAGTATTCATTTAATCTTTATCAAACCTTTAAGTTAAGTATGATTGTCCTATTTTAACGTATGAAGACTCAAGGCTGAAGGACTAGGTGATCTGTTCAAGACCATGCAGAGGGTAAATGGAAGAACTTAAATTCAAGTATTCCACTGGGAAGTCAAGCCTCTTCCCACAAATGCTTTTGCCAGGTTCTCTTTGTCTTTTAGCATTGTACAGAATCTTCAGTGACAGAACTATTTCTACCTGCATTAAGATGCTGAACAGGTCTAAATTCGAGTCGTGGTGTACCTCAGATGGTTCACCCTTAGCCCTCCTTCTGACAGCTCTGCCTTGCTTGTACATCCTGGCCTGAGAGGGCAAGAGAGGGAAAGAGCTCTTGCCAAAGGGAGGGCTGGGCCTCTGCTAATCCTGACATAACTTCCCAACAGTCTGAGGTGCCACATGTGTTCCCCTCCCCAGTCTCCAGTGGCGACCACCAGTACCCCAGCATCATCACCTCACCTCATCTCATCAGGGCCAAACCAGGAAAGCAGAAAACTTTCAGCCTTTCAAACAAAGGAAATGTGATGCAGGGAATTTGTTACACGGGTGACAAAAGAAGCAGATTAGCCAACTGGGAACAGTGAAGCAACCCAGAGGTTGGCAATAGTAGGAAGCCACTGCTACCCCTAGGCTATAAGGACAAGAAAGGAGGAGACTTACCAGAGATCAAGGGCCCAGGTGACATTGAACATGGAGGAGGAGAAATACCTGGTGTGGTAAGGAGGATAATCTCCCCCTCAAGATGTCCACATTCTAATCTCCGGCACCTGTGAATATGTTAGCTTACACGGCAAAAGGGGCTTTTCAGATGTGATTAGGTTAAGGCTCTTCGGATGGGGAGCTTATCCCACATTTTTGGGGTGGGACCAATGTAATCACAAGTGTCCTTATAAGAGGGGAGGAAGGAGGGTCAGAATTAGAGAAGACAATGTGAAGAAGTTAGAGTGATGTGGTCACAAGCCAAGGAATGCAGACAGCCCCTAGGTGTTGGACAAGGAAAGGAAATGGGTTCTCCCCTAGAGCCTCCAGAAGGAATGCAGCTCTGCTGACACTCTTAGTCTCGTAAGACTTATTTCAGATTTCTGACTGCCAAAACTATAAGATAATATATTTGTGTTGTTTAAGCCATTAAGTTTGTGGTAATTTGGTACAGCAACAATAGGAAATGGATACATCCGGCTCACCCCTTCCTCCTGTACTTCAATCTTGCCACTAGCTGAACCCAACAGGAAGCCAAGTGGCAGAGAAGTGAGGGAAATACAGCCTGCAAAGAAGGACAAGGGAAGGACCTGGGGGCAAACATGCCCCCATGTATATAATGAGAACAAGGCTTATTCTCTTCTGATTCATTCAAATTCTGTTGCTTAATCATGGGAATCATGGAATGGCATTTGGTCAAGGAGTAATTTTCATGAGATGGTTTGGTAATTTTCTGGACTTCATTTTATTTTTCATTATTTTATGAGCATGTAAATCAAAACAGATGATATCACCTCATCTTTCTCAATGGCATCAGTAACAGAACAAAATCAAATGAAAGTGCTCCATAAAAATGAGCACTGCCCAAGTTATAGTGTGTGCGGGCTGCTGCCCACTACTCCCTTCTCTGAGTCATTCCCCGATGTGACTTGGCAGCCCAGCTCCATCAGCTCTGTGGTTGAAAAAAAATGGGTCATTGCACTGCGACAAAAGGACATTCATTGAAAATACAGCAATTAAGAAAAATTTGAGCTCCAATAGTCTCAAATGACCAAAGGAAGCTTGTACTTGCATCGTGTGGGTGCCAGCAGCAGACAGACCAACAAAGCAGCAGGAGCTCCACCAGCAGCCACCAAAGACACGTCTAAGAATTCTATCAAACAGAAGGAAGTGGCTGAACTCCACTGATGCAGGGGACAGGAGGCCTTGGAAAAGGCTGTTTTCAGCATTACTAGCATTTAATTGAAACATTCTGGAACCTCTAGTCCCAGGACCTAAAAATAGGGCATCACAACAGAAGACTCAATAATAACGTTTTTCCTTATGAAATTTTATTTTTGCTTAAATATAGGGGAATATATAGGACACTGTAAAGGCAAAGTCTCACTGGTTTCTCTCTCTGTCTCACACACACACACAGAATTGGAAGAGTTCATAAATAAAACAAATTCACAAAAATGTTGATGGTTGTTGAAGCTGGATGATGGGTACATGAGTGTTCATTGTATTAATCTCTCCTACCTTTTGTTGTACAATTTTTATTAAAAAGGGAAAATGTAAATGTTGATTTCATTGGATACAGGTTTTCCTTAGTTAGTCTTCCTTTACACTGTTCATTTCATTGTCACCAGGCTTCACCATGTCTCTGTGTCGTGGGACCCAGCAGCATGCAGATATTGCCAAGTGTGCTCTGATTCTGTCTGTACTTATGTGGAAAGCAGAAGCCTGCTCTGGCAGAGGAAGGGTGGTGTCCAGGCAATAGGCATAGGAAATGAGTAGGCAGCAGGCTGAAGAGGGTGAAAAAAAACAGGGCAGGAGCAACCCCTCCACTGAAATGCACTGGGAAGGGGGACTTAGATACTAACACAAGTTCAATTCAAGAAGCATTTATTGAACCCTCCTCATGAGCCAGGTCAGGGTGTTCAGCACTGAGCGTGTCAAGATGAAGACACATAGCCTCTAAGTGTCCACCATCTGCAATAGCTAATGTTTAATTGTCCTTAAAAGTTGAAGAATGTCGACTGGATTGTCTGCAAATCAGTCATGTGAGTAGTGTTAATCTAATGAAGAAGAATCTTAAAAGACAAATTCTCCAAATGCTGCTGCTCCTGCATCCTGCTGCTCTACCTGCTGTGGGGAGGAGGTGAGTGGATGATACCCAGCTTCCTTTCGTGGCAACAACACTTAAAAAGTGAGGTGAAACTTTGCTTTTCTAGAGAGTACTGAGATGGTCAAGATACGCACTGTTGATGGGCTAATTTTCAGTGTTCATAGCACAGCACATAATGCCAAAGTGGAACACAGTGAGAAAGAGATTCATGCCAATCCCTTTTGGGAACAAATGTCTGAAAAATCACAAGGGTCACTGGCTCTGGTCTCGCTTGGTTCTGTCACTGTGGGGAATGGGGGATGGAGGAGTAAGGAAATAAACCAGGATTGATAGTGGTCAGTGAAATGCCTTGTCCATCTAAAGCACTGCTCCCCTCCCCCTTCTTTTCCTTCTTAACAGCTGGCCCGAAGAACCTAAACTTAGCAAGGGCGAGGTGTAGGAAACTAGATAGTGCATTCTACAGTTGGATAGGAAATACTGGGCTCAATGTGTTTAAGGTTAAGATTAATTCCTCACTTCCTCTGAATCTATTTTAAAAACAGAGCAAAGGATGGCATATGCTTTCTTCTAACAAAATGACAGATGATCAAAGGATAAACATGATCTGCATGTCAAACCTTCTGACTACTGCCATGGCCCTTTGCCTACAGATTTAAAAAAAAAAAAAGCATTATTTTATCAATGTGGTTAAAATTTGGTTGCCTGTGTTTATTCAGAAAACTCAGTAGTGGCAACAGCCAGAAAAATACTGAATCATGATTGGCTAAATTGAAACAAGCCAGTAGTAGAACAAAGGAAAAACTTAGTGGTACTCTGCTCTTAAATGTCTGCTTCACAGCAATGAACAGAGACCACAGCCTCTCTCTCTGCAAGAGGGAGCTTGAGGTTCAAGTCTGAGACTTGGTTTCTGAAAGCAGAAATCTGCCTGCTGTCGAGGCGGCAAATCAATTTTTCTGATTTGCCATAACAATCCTAATTGATGTTGGCTCATTATTATTCCCTGCGTTATGTAAACAAGAACTCTCATTGTGTGCAGCCACTCATTAGGGCTGATTTAATTGAATTTGAGAAGGAAAGGAATGGCTGCCTTGGGAAGCAAAGTACCCTAGGCTTCTGAAAGAGCAGCAAGTGCTCCACAAGTGACTTAACAAGTGACGCTTATGTCAGAAGCGTGCACAGGAAGAATGAGAGCAGACCCTCTCCCCTCCCTTTTTCTCCTGAGAGTGGTTTATATGGCTCTTCATTAATTGTGTTTACTGCACAGTGCCTCTGCTTTGCTTCTTTGATGTAGTTATTTTTGATGTCCCATCAAGCTATGGTGAGTTTTTCAAGACCCCACAAGTCCCAGAGAAATGCCATTCAATCTGTGATTCTTTAAGTGTAAAGAATCAGCTCAGAAATTGGCAGGCTGAAACATTCTAATGGTGTCAAATTTCATTGTTAGCACTCTGGGCCTTTTTTCAACCAAAGCACTTTGAACTCTGGAAGGAGCCTGGCCTGCCTTTGAATAGGGTGTAATTATCAAGCCCATTCAATCAATCATTTACTCATTCTACAAACACTTCTTGAGTTCCTAATACTATGTGTTGCTCTCTTCTCTAGGCACTGGGAATTAATGTTAAACAAGACACAAAATGTGTGCTCTCAGGAAGATCATATGCCAGTGCAGAGAGATGATAAACACGAATTCCAATAAATGCACAGAGAGTTTGTGCCATGAAGAAAATAAAACAAGCTGATGAAATTATAACTACCAGGTGTGTCGCTTCCATTGGGTGTTCAGGGAAGACTCAGGAGATGCCATTTGAGCTGAGATATGAATGATACGAAGAAATCGACTATGGAGAGATCAGGGGCAGGACATTCCAGGTGGGGACAAACAGGGTCAACAGTGGTAAGGCAGCAAGAGTGGGGAGTTCAAGGACTAGCCAGCAGGCCAGTGGGACTGGGCATAGGGAGGAGTGCAGGTGAAGGGAGGGGGGTCATGGAGCAGGCAATGCCAGGTCTGAAAGACCTTCCTTGTAGAACATGGCAAGGTGTTTGGGTTTGGTTTTATCCTCAGTGCAATGAGAAAGCAGTGATAGGGAAAGGGCCTTACACAGGAAAGTAACATGATCTGGTTTGAATTTTTGACTTTCTGGCTGCTGCATAGAGAACATATTGGGGGAAGAGGAAGGGCAGAAGTAATGAGTGTGACCAGTTAGGAAGCTATAATACATGTGAGAAATAATATGAAGATACGATGACGATGATCATGTATGGAGTGCTGACTGCCAAGCATTGTGCTAAGCCCTTTGCATGCAGTGTCTCATTTATTTCTCATAAAACCCCTACGAGAAATTAAGAAAGGTTAAGTTACCTGTCCAAGGTCACAAATAATGGATAAAGCAATTTGACCTCTGCATTCGCCTGCCTCGGAATTCAGCAATGAACACTTTGTGAACCCTGGAAAGAAATCCATTTAAGGCAACCATACATACCCCTTTTTATATATCGGATACAGTCCTGGAATTGGAAATTATTTGCTTTCATAATTCTATTTATTATTATATTGTGCATCTGTGTGGTTATGTGAAAGAGAAGGTTTCGTGAGCAAGTAACTGTGGAAAAATGCCAAGTAGCAGAGGGAAGCTAGGAGAATGCTGCCGTTACTGCCCAGCTGTTTGGTCTGTGGGACCTGGAAGAAAGGGCAACCTCTATTTGAGAACCTTGTCCTGGGGAAGAGCTGGGTTTCAGTTAAGATGAGGAAGTAGAGGGAATGTTCTGTGACAAGTATATGTGGGGGTGGGGAGTTTACAACTGAATGGGATCCCAGAGGTCACACTGGAAAGGCTGGCAGAAAGCAAAGCAGTGGGAGGATGAGTCAGGCGCTAAAATGCACAAAACAACATGGGAATAAGAGTACATGAGAGGATGCGGGTTCAGATGGCTTGCACTGTTGGTGCTGGCCAGGTATTACAGGGATGAGAAGAAGGAAACTAATTGGGCTCATGGTTCCAAACAGAATTTGGCAAAGGGATCTCTCTCTGCAGGACTCCAGGTACTATTGAAGCCTCTGCAGCCAGTTCCCAGTCCTATTGTCGTTTATCTGACTCATGCTTGCCTACAACACACATCATTTCCACCCTTAAAATGGTCAGATGTTCCAAAACAGCCCTGTATACATAATCTATGAGTTTTGAAGTTGAGTTTCTAGGGTTAATTCCTCTCAAAGCATTTGAGATCTTCTAGGCCTATACTGATTAATAGGTTCATCAAACGACATTAACCTAAATTTAATTTGGAAAATATTACCAACTAAACATGATAGCAGAGAGCAATGTAATAAAATGTGCTTTTGTTGTAACTGCTTTTGACATTTTCTTAACGAAATCTTTGCCTGTACCTATGTCCTCAATGGTATTGCCTAGATTTTCTTCTAGGGTTTTTATAGTTTTGGATTTTATATTTTCAAGACTCCTAGAAAAATAGATATCTTCTATTTCAGCCTCCCTTTTGGGTCAGCAGTTGTCCTGAGGGGCAAGCATGGCTGCTAGGAATAATTTCCTCAGGGAAGATGTCCCTTATGTGCCTCCCTGGCCACCCCCACCAGTGTAAGTTAGGTGCTCCTTCTAAGTGCTCAGCTGTACCCTGTGCAGTTTCTGTCCTCAGATTAGTTCTCCCTGGGTCTCCTGCTCTAGACTGTGACCTCCCTTCAGATAGGAAGCTGTGTCTTAATTCCTCTTGGAATCCCTGACACATGCATTACATGTGTTCAGTACATGATAAAAGAACCATTTCCTTCCCTCTATATTTCCACTTTATATTACCTTGTCTTAGAATATTGGTTATATGTTTCCTGCACTTTTGAGGTGGGAGTAAGGGAAGCTCCAAAATAGAAGGGGAGACAATGTTGCTGAGATTTTGGGGAAATAGTAATTAGGAAAGAAATCCAACTGGGAGAAGGAAACTAATACTTCTTGAGTCCCACTATGCAGCAGGAAATATGCTAAGCAGCCTCTCTTGCATATTTCATTTAATCCTTCCAACCTTTCATTCTGGAATGCTTGTGCTCTCATTAAAGCACTCTTATACTAACCTGCACGATGACTTTAAGTCAAAAACTTGACTGAACTTGACCAAATTATATAAGCAAGTTAATTACCTGTTACAGTAATACTAAAATAGGTTTTTAAATAGAATGGCACCCATTCTGCTGATCTCTAATCCCAAGAGAGCAAGTTCAACATCAGAAGTCAAAAGACCATTATTTGTATCTGGATCATCCACCCCTGGGAATAGATCAGAGAATTAAGATAATTACATACTTTCTGGTTAATTATCTGAGATGAAATATTCTATAGATGTGTTATATGTCAGTGGAGCTGCAATCTGGTCCAGGCTTTCACAGGAATCTATTAAAAATGTCCTTGATGCTCAGCAAGAGTCACATGGACTGTCTATCAGAGAATGGAGGGCCACAGAACTCCCACTCGCTGATGCCACTTGGCTTGCAGCCTTTCTCAGCTTTAGCCTCAGCCTCGCTCCCAACATCCACCTGGCCTCCCCGGTCCAGTTCCCTCCATATGACTCCCGGTCCCTTGCTTTTACATCACACCATTCACAGGCTTAACTTCAGCTTTACTAGTGGCTACCCAGGACCCCTGAAAATTAAGGGTAGTGAGTTAAAAGTGTGAAGAAGGGGGAACCCTGTACATCTATACATATGGACAAAATACCTTGCAAACCCTCACTTCCAATTAGATCTGCTCTCAAGAGTTTGGCCACAACAGATGAGGGAAACGTGATTGACTGCCTCCTCAATGTATTCCCACCACTCCCTCTGTGGCTAACAGAATGCCCTTTCAGCCTTGGGCTCAGGAATCTGACATAGTACTTACTAGTCAATAAGAGGAAGTCTGCTGGAGGCTTCAAGGAAAGGTTTCCTTTCTAATAAAAAGAGTTGCATGCCAGTCAGAATGGCTATTATCAAAAAATAAAAAAAAAATCAGATGCTGGTAATGGAGAAAAAGGAATGTTTATGCACTGTTGGTGGGAGTGTAAATTAGTTCAGCCACTGTAGAAGACAGTATAGCAATTCCTCAAAGACCTAAAGACAGAAATAACATTTGACCCAGCAATCCCAGTACTGGGTATATACCCAAAGGAATATAAATCATTCTACCATAAAGACACATGCAGGCGAATGTTCATTGCAGCACTATTCACAATAGCAAAGATATGGAATCAACCTAAATGCCCATCAGTGATAGACTGGATAAACAAAATGTGGTAAATATACACCATGGAATGCTATACAGCCATAAAAAAGAATGAGATCATGTCTTTTGCAGCAACATGGATGGAGCTGGAGGCCATCATCCTTAGCAAACTAATGCAGGAACAGAAAACCAAATACCACATGTTCTCACTTATAAGTAGGAGCTAAATTAGGTGAACACATGGACACATAGAGGGGAACAACACACATGGAGGTCTTTTGGAGGGTAGAGGATGGGAGGAGGGAGAAGATCAAGAAAAACAAGTAATGGGTACTAGGTTTAATACTTAGGGGATGAAATCTGTACAACGATCCCCCATGACACAAGTTTACCTATGTAACAAACCTGCACTTGTACCCCTGAACTTAAAATAAAAGTTAAAAAAAAAAAAGAGCTGTATGGGGACAAACTGTCCTTTCTTTCTTTGGACATGATCATGGGAGGATGCAATGCTTGCAGCAGATTTCCCTTTTGTGCCCATGAAGGGAAAACCAAGAAATATGAAAGAAGTTGACCTGGAGTCCAATTAACCAATTCTGGCACTATGGGAGAAAATAAATGCTTTATTGGTTAAGTCCCTTTTAGTTGGATATTCTGTTATTTACAGCCAAAAGCATCCTCACTGATTCCATGGAAAACCCAGAAACTTCTAGTCTGTTATTCATATCTTGATATGGGCTGTATAGAGGGCATGCTTTCAGCAACAGGAATACCTTTCTAATTATGGCATTTCTGGTCTCATGGCAGACATAAGAGTTGTTTGGGGAAGAAAGCCATCCTAAGACCAGCCCCATCCATGATCTTGCAGAAATGACCAAAGTCTTGACATCTATATTAAGAAACAGTAACTATGACCAGCTACCACCTGATTTAAGACGCTGCCTAAGACCAGCATCTTACAACTCAGTGCAATACTGAAAAATCAGGTTCACTTGTTTTATGAGTTTTTCAGTTGAGAAAGAATTCCACCCCATAAGCATCAGTTGTATTTGAACTTCATTCTCTGGGGTATAGAAATCATGGCAGAGACCACAGAATCCTAGAATTTTAGAATTGGAAAAAAGTTGAAGATCATCTAGATAAAACATTTGATGTTACATATAAGGACAAAAGTATATGACTTATCTCCTCTAGATAATTACTGAGATCCTTAAAACTAATAAAACCCTCACTTTTTATGATGAGAGAAAATTTCTTCAATAACTTCTAGACCATCTACTTTAAACAAGACAGCTTACTTTTACCAGGTGCTTGGCATGCAGAATTTTCTTTATAAATGTTTGTTGAATTAGGTGGAAAAAAATGAACTCATGCAAAAGAAAAATAATCTGGCTTCTTTCTCAGGGTTCCCAAGCTGTTATATGAAAGAGACCCTGGGTTGCTGCCCTAGACTGCCATGTTTCTGAATTAGCATCAGGATAAAATTATTCCTTCAAATAATTAAGCCAGAATGAATAAACTAAATTTGCATTTAGGCCTAGTTTACCCCTTTCCCTCTAGGATCTTATAAACATGTAAGTATATGTTTATTAGCCATATTATTAGCCATATTAGAACTAGTTTACCCCTTTCCCTCTAGGATCTTACAGACATGTAAGTATATGTTTATTAGCCATGTTAGAATGTTGTATTCCTACGTTTATTTTACTACTTAGACCCCATGCACTGGGGAGTGTGTGTGCCCTTCTCCCCTCCCAGTTCTAAAAGGAAATGATCCCGTGACACTCTTTAAGTCAAGCTCAGCTGCCCGTCTCACCCTGGGAAACTAATAAGAGAACAGCCCCACCCCCAACCCCATTTCCTGCCTCCTCCTCTCTGCTGTTTCCCAACAAGCTATCTGCCCTCAGGAATCAAAAGCGTCAACAGCTGAAGAGAAAGCAAGCCCTAACTAAGGTTTTCAGAGTTTGTAACAAACAACATGGACGTATTTTCTATCAAAAGAATGGCATTTGTACTTTGACAAGGTATGGATATACTAAAAAGCTGAAATGAATTTAAGGAGTTTTTTGATCCTACAGTTGATAGGTTCAGATTCAAAATAACTTCTGATGGGAGAAAATAAAATCCTAGTATTATCTATTACTTCCCTTGTAGGGAGCACAAACCTTACACACAAGAGGTTCACCTGGGAGTAATTTCAAGTGTACAAGGAAGTAAGAAAATAAGATTTTAATACAAATATCTTAGGGAGAGGTAACATGCTGATTTAAATGCATGCTCAGATTAAATACGAACAAGATTATTCCTGAACCTTTGTTTAAATAGTTGGGAGAGGAGAAAGTCTGGGTTGGGAGAAAGGATGCGTAAAATGCTGAGAAGTAGAGAAATGAACAGCAGAAAGAGGATCCCAAAACAAAAGAGTCCCTGCTTCAGCAGCCTCTCAGTATGGTCCTGTTCATGGAATTAGATGTGATGCTTCTCAGGGGCTTCAGAATATGAGTTACAGGAGCAGGCAATGTGTCACCTCCAGAGAGGTGGTCTGCCCCACCTCTCCCTAGGCAGCAAAACACAACCACTTGGTTTGCATTCATCTCAAGCACATCATTATTGGCCAGATTGTAAGGGTGTTTCTCGGAAGGAGATGTGCAAATGGAATGTGTGAAGAATACTGTGGAATAATGAAGCTGATATCCTGCCTTTGTCCCTGGTTTCTGGTACAGAGCTTTGCAAACCCTTAGCATTTCCCCAGTGTTATGTCCCCGCCCCACCCCACAAAATTCATGTGTTGAAGTCCTAACCAGTACCTGAGAATGTGACTGTATTTGTAGACAGGGTCTTTCCAGAAGTTAATGAAGTAAATAAGGTCATTAGAATGGGACCCAAATGCAATAGGACTGATGTCCTATTGGAAATTAGGACACAGATGTACACAGAGGGAAAACCAAGTAAAACCACAGGGAGAAAAGAGACATCTGAACCCAAGGAGAGAGGCCTCAGAAGAAACCAACCTTTCCCATACCCTCTTGTTCTCTGACATCTAGCTTCCAGAATTGTGAGAAAATAAATTTCTATTAGTGAAGTCATCCAGTCTGTAGTAGTTTGTTATGGCAGCCCTAGCAAACTAATATACTGAGTAGCAGGAGTGTCTGTTATGATGATGAGGGGACTCTTGGTGGGCACCTAGATAGCTTCAGGATGGGGGCTGGTCACCAGAGAGACCAATCATGTGATTAGAGGATTGGGACTTTGGGCCCACTGGACCTCCAGGAAAAGTAGATGTGCTAGAAATTAAGTTCAATCACATGGCCAATGATTTAATCAAGGACATCTAAGTAATGAATCCCCAGTGAAAACTCTGGACCCAAGCTTGGAGGGGTTTCCTGGTTGGTGAACACATTGATGAGCCGGGGGATGATACACCAGGATTTCATGAGGGGAGGACACAGAAACTTAGCATTGGTCCCCACTCAAGACCTTATCCTGTGCATCTCTTTTAGTTGTCGTTCCTGATCTGTATGCTTCATAATAAAATCGTAAGTATAATGCTTCTAGTTAGTTGAGTGTGTTGTTCTAGCAAATTATCAAACCTGGGAGGATTGTGGGACCCTTCAAATATATAGCTCGTTGTCAGAAATAGGGATGGCTCCCAGGGCTTGTGGCTGGCATCTGAAGTAAGGGCAGTTTTGTGGGACTGAACCCTTAAATTGTGGAGTCACACTAATTCTGGGTAGTTGATGTCAGAATGGAATTGAATTGCAGGACATCCAGCTCGTGTCAAGGAACTGGAGTCAGAACAATAAGATTCTTCTGAGAACCCTGTAGTTTGAACTCTTTTCACAAAGCATTTTGTCTACCATCCCAAATGTAAAACATTCCTTTCTTAGAGGAAATGTTCCTCTGAAATTTTTCAAGGCTCTTCAGACAAAAAACAGAAAGAGAGAGAATTTTAGCCAAGTTCTATCTCCCAAATATTTTCATAAGCAATAGGCTTTGCTCATTCAGAAAACCCAAATCTTTGGTAACAGCAACAATTTGACATACTAACAGCCAAAGTAACTCTTAGAGATTTTTGCTGAATTTAAATTTTCAAGTGAAAGATACATAAGTTTGGGAGATGATTTGTTGCTATTATGAAAAGAGAAAGTAGAGCAAAAAATAGAGTAAAAGTAGAGTAGGCTTTCATTACTTAGAAAATGATACTTTCATCATCCATACGGTTGGCATTGGGTAGTTCTAATAATGCCAAAACTTCTTGGAGATAGTTGTGAGGAACACCCACGATTCCCTTAGCAGAAACAAGAGCAAAGTAATTGCATAAGTAGATGTTAAATTATATCCAAGTTCTCTTTTCTGGGAAAGAAATAAAGCAACCAAAAACTTGTATAAATGTGGTACAAAAGTGACAGCATAGAAAACATCAAGACCAAAGCAATTATCCCTTTAGTCTTCTAGCATGAAGCATTGTTGTAGTGAGTTGAAAGGAGACTTGACCCCAAATAAAATGGAATTAGGTGACTTGTTTTTTCCAGGAAACTAGTTAAAAAATTAAGAGGAATATTAAAGGCATAGTTATTAAAATAAAATTTAGTCAAAGTCAGTCATGTGTTTAAAAAAGAAAAAAAATTGTTTACAGGCCAGGCAGGTGGCTCACGCCTGTAATCCCAGCACTTTGGGAGGCGGAGGCGGGCAGATCACGAGGTCAGGAGATCAAGACCATCCTGGCTAACACGGTGAAACCCCGTCTCTACTGAAAATACAAAAAATTAGCCAAGTGTGGTGGTGGGCACCTGTAGTCCCAGCTACTCCGGAGGCTGAGGCAAGAGAATGGCGTGAACCCAGGAGGCAGAACTTGCAGTGAGCCGAGAATGCACCACTGCACCACTGCACTCCAGCCTGGGCGACAGGGCAAGACACCATCTCAAAAAAAAAAAAAAAATTGTTTACAGATGTTTTAGTAGGTGAAAAGAAGGTCAGAGAGTCTTTTAAAAAAAGAGAAAACTTATACTGAGGTGTCCTCCTACCCAAGTCATCACTTGACAAGTCTCAAGAAACAGGAAATTTACATAAATTCTCACTTCTTTATGGCATTGAATAAAAATCATTTAATTGTAATTTACTTTAAAATACGTTGGCAAAAAGATCATGTAGATATGCATACATTGCTTAATCTAGGTTGTGAATAAGTGGGTGTTCACTAAACATTTTTTTTCTACTTTTCTATATGTTGAAAGTTTTTTACAATAAAAAGTCTAAAATTAGTTAATCAAACAAGAGACCTTTAAAAACAAAATGTAGAAAGGCTACAGAATTCAAATATCCCATTAGCTGTTGCCAAAAAGGACCAAATATTATTAAGACTCTTCCTAAAACATGATTAAAAGATAAAGACTGCCTTTTATCTTAGGCTTATAAGATTTTATATATTTTTATCACAAGATGAGAACTAAGACACCTGAGAAACAAAGGGAGTGAATAAATTTTTGTTGTAGTCAATTAAACATAAAGATGTATTGGTGTTTGTGTTTACATCAAAGAAATAGACAATATTTGTCAATGAAGAGAATGAAATTCTAAAACCAATAGGTAAATATGCACCCAGCTGTCTGACAGATATATGCCCCCAGGGGATTGATACTTGATAAGGAAAAATGGCACTTCCATACCCAAAATAATTATAAATTATATAAAGAATGGAGCTAAATTAAATACAATTATGGTTAAAATGTATTATAGATACATGTGTATAGAGTATTTCTGGTAAGCAGAATAATGGTTCCCCAAAGATGTCCACATCTTAATCCCCAGAAGCTGTTACTTTCCATGGCCAAAGGGACTTTATAGATATGATTAAGTTACAGATCTTGAGATGGGAAGATTACTCTAAATTATTTGAGTGGGATTACTGTACTCACAGGGTACTTAAAAGAGGGAGGCAGGGGAATCAGAGTTAGAAAAGATGTGACAATAGAAGCAGAGGTTGGAATGATATGGGGCCACAAGTCGAAGGATGTGGGCAGCCTCTGGAAACTAGAAAGAGCAAAGGAATGGATTCTTTCCAGGAGCCTCCATAAGAGGCATAGCCCTCCTGACCCATTTCAGACTTCTGAGTTCTACAGCTGTAAAACAATAAATTTCTGTTGTTTTAAGCCACTAAATTTTTGGTAATTTGTTACAGCAGGGTTAGAGAACATATAGCATATTATAAGTGAGGTTGTTGTAGAGGTTAGAAAAGAGATAAATATGTATTAAATAAAGGAGTCTTCATGGGAGAAATGAGATATGTGAAATATATTAATAGATTTTAGAGACTAGGGAGGCTCTTGAGCTTAGAGAGATGAAATGCATAACCCAGTATTGAAAGGATATATCTTATTAATAAAAAGCGAAGACGCAGAGAAATGGGAACACTCTAGGGTAAACTGGTAAAACCCCATCTGGGAATGCATGATTCTGATAATACACACAAATTAGGAAATATTTAGGTGGGGATAAAAACAGAAAGGATACAAATGAAATGTCTGTGGGCAGCTTCATAGAACACCAAGCTACGTGAAAGTCATTGCTTTCCTAACAGAGATTAAAAATTAATGGAATATGCAGAAGATGAACCCCTTCCTTACACCATACATAAAAATCAATTCAACATGGATTAAAGATTTAAATATAAAACCTTAAACTATAAAAACCATGGAAGATAACCTAGGAAATATCATTCTGGACATAGCCCTGGCAAAGATTTCATGACAAAGAGGCCAAAAGCAATTGAAAAAAAAACGAAAATTGACAAGTGAGACCTAATTAAACTAAAGAGCTTCTGCACAGCAAAAGAATATACCAACAGAGTACACAGACAACCTACAGAATGGGAGAAAAATTTGCAAACTATGCATCCAACAAAGGTCTAATATCTAGAATCTATAAGGAATTTAAAGAAATCAGCGAGCAAAAAACAACCTCATTAAAAAGTGGGCAAAGGACATGAACAGACACTTTTCTAAAGAAGACATAAACACAGCCAACAATCATATGAAACAGTGCTCAACAGCACTAATCACTAGAGAAATGCAAATCAAAACCACAACGAGACACCATCTTATACCAGTCAAAGTGGCTATTATTAAAAAGTCAAAAAGTGACAGATGCTGGCAAGGTTGCAGAGAAAAGAGAATGCTATACACTGCTGGTGGGTATGTAAATTATTTCAACCATTGTGGAAAGCAGTGTGGTGAATTCTTAAAAAACGTAAAACAGAATTACCATTTGACCCAGTAAGTCCATTACTGGGTATCTACCCAAAGGAATAGAAATCATTCTACCGTAAAGACACATGCACATGTATATTCATCGCAGCACTATTCACAATAGAAAAGACATGGAATCAACCTAAACTTTCATTAATAGTAGACTGGATAAAGAAAATGTGATACATACACACCTTGGAATGCTATGCAGCCATAAAAAAGAACAAGATCCTATCCTTTGCAGCAACATGGATGGAGCTGGAGGCCATTATCCTAAGCAAACTAATCCATGAACAGAAAACCAAATACCACATGTTCTCACTTATAAGTGGGAGCTAAACATTAAGAACACATGGACACAAAGAAGGGAACAACAGATACAACATGGAGCCTACTTGAGGGAGAAGATTTAAAAACTACCTATCGGGTACTATGCTTATTACCTGGGTCACAAAATAATCCGTACACCAAACCCCCCGACACACAATTTACCTATATAACAAACCTGTACATGTACCCCTAAACCTAAAATATGAGTTAAAAAGAAAAGAAAAAATCCATGGGAGAGTTCAACTGTACCAATGAACCCTAATGACATCAACAGTTTCTAAAAGTCCTTTTCTACTGAAAACCAAGTATCAGACTCATTCTTTACTTGCCCTGCTGGTAATATCATCTCTTGGGAGGCACAGGAAGTCACAAAGGGAACTGATACTCCATACCTAATTCCAGGAAATAAGGGAAATGTGGTTGGTGAATGAATGTGACAGGAAGTGACGATGTCATTTTGGAGCCTGTAATAGTGAAAGAAAGGATAGCTGCAAACTGTTGGATATGTACCATAGGCTTTAGACAACAGGACACTTAATTATTTTAGAGAAAAGATAGATATGACTGGAGATCTTGAAAAGGAATTTGGCACATGTGGGTTCAGATATTTTACAAGTATGAAATTCTAGGTAAAAATCCCATCCTTTTTGGAAGAAAAGTGGAGTAGCATTTAAAGAAATAAAAGATTTCACAGAAGTTGTCTGATTAGCTCAGACTCAAAACTATACATTTTTTAAAAAGGATAGGCATAAAACCAGGAATAACCACCTATAAGTATAGACTTTGTGAGGGTAGAAATAGATTTTTCCTTAATCTTGTATCTGTAAAAATTGTGTCAGAAAGTAAAAAACTTCCATAAGTAATTAACAAACTTTAAGGGCAACTAATATTTAATTAATTAATGTATAATTGACATATATGATATAGTATATTGATTACTGATCAATATATTGATATGCTATATAATGAGATTAATATAGTATAATCTCAATAGATGATAGAAGACACATCCATTTTTGCTTCCAGATTCATTATAAAGAATGATGTTCAAGTTTTTAAATTAAGATAAGCATGTTAAATATTATAATAAAGGAAAGTGGTCCTCAAAGTAAAATAGTTCAAGAGAGCAGAATGGGCACATGTTTGATTTCCTCTCCATCAGATCCCATTGATATAGAATAAAGATATACAAATATAACCCAAATAAACATCTGTGCCCCAAATTATAGCCTTAACATGGTGTCTTCCTTAATGAAAAAAAATCCCAACAATATAGTAAGAAGTGCATTCTTAGGTCACAGGGAATATCTGCAATATCCTCTTTCCATCTTCTTCTATATCTTCTCCCCTGTAGCAGCAGTACTCTCTCTGTGTGTGTGTTTGTGTGTCCCAACTCTCCCAGATACTTACCCCTCATATTCTTATCCTTTGTCCATTCCCTACATACTACTATAATATCTCCCTACTATACACTTACAAGTAGCAACATTTAAAAATAGAAACTTTTATTCTTTCCTGTAAGCTGCATCAGATAGCTTCAGAATTCTGGAAAATACAATGTCTCTCCACTGTTCTCCTCAAGAAGAAAATGTGTGGAGCTTCCTAGGAAGTATAATTTTCTCACTCTAACATATTTTCAAATCTTTTTGGAGAACTTCTGGTGAACAAAATTCTCTACCACATGACCCCAAAAAGAATAAATTTATAGACGTGATGAAGTAAAACAAGGTGGCATCAGACAGATGTTTTTGACAAAGTGAGTCTAATCATATTAACATATAGCCAGAGTTAGAAAACAATAGGTGAACAAAGAAAATTCCCAGAAGTGGAATACCAGAGGCAGCAGAAGTAGAGGCAGAGTCATTCTTCTTTAGAGAACCAAGAGAGGTCCAGACTCAAGATTGGAAGGTAGAGAATGCAGCATTGGATCTGGGGAAGCAATCAGCAAAAAAGACAGAGTGATGCATTACTGTCCCTGCCAGGTAAAAGCAAACTGCTCTACTAGTCTCTGCTATTCGGTTTAGAGAAATAAAGCATTTTCCAGATCACTAGCAGATATGAGGGGTTATACTAATTGATTCTAGCAAAGATAAGACTTTAGGAACAATAGATGCAATTAGAGTCACCATCTGATTACATTTTGGATACCCTACTGTCATTATCCAAGATCCATCTGTCTTCTTGCACAGGCCAAACAGACAATAAATGAAGAATAGGAATCACTAGCCATGCATCTTGCACATCTTTAATGGCAACCTTAATCTCTGTTATTCTCTTGAGGATTCAGTATTGCTTTTGGTTTATAAATTTGTCCTTTCTACTATAATAAATCTTAAACTACAAGTCAGAGTGAATATTTTGCTAGTTGCTTAGTATGCCTATTCTAACTTTCCATTCAGGTCCTGGGGAAAAACCACTAGTTAGAGCTGTGAACCTATTGGACCCACCATGATAGAGGCTTCGGGCAATTGACACCTGCATTAGTCAAAATCATCTATGTTATGTAGAAAAACAAATAACTCCAAATATCAGTGACTTATAAAAACAGAAGATAATTTCTTGTCCATATTACATGTCCATCATGGGCTGGATATGGCTCTATCCTACACTTCTTTGCTCCAGGGTCTAGGATAGTAGCTGCTATCTAGAGCATTGTTAATCTTGTGGGAGAAGAAAAAGAAACATGGAAAAACATACCGTGTCTTAAAGCTTTTGTCCAGGAGTGACATATGACACATGCCCACATGTTATCAGCCAAAGCAAATCACACATACACTCCTGAGTTCAAAATGGCATCATAGAATCCTGCCATCTTGAAGGCACTGCAAAGAAAGAAAATTGAGTATTCAACAAATAGTAATAGGATCTACTGCATTGTCTGACCTGCATGGACTTCCACCCTGACTGTGGGACCACAGTGACATGTTGGAGCCCTGTGGAGTAATGTCATCTCAGAGGCAGTATACAGTAAGTCCAGAAAAATCTTGGAATTCCTCAGAATATTTAAAACATGTACTTGTAGCAATGTCAGAAGATTCTTCCTCCAGGAGATAGGCTTTCCTTCCCATTCTAGGGTTCCAGATTTGAGAAGTGGCTGAGGTCTGGAAATGGTGTAAACAGTATTACCTCTCTATTGTGATTAAAATTAAGCCTGTACTCATGACCTAGAACTTTTTCTATTTTATATATAAAGTAAAATCGTATTACATAAATGTAAAATTGCCCATCTATTTCAGTCTTAAGGACACTCTGATCAATTAGCCATCATCAAAAATATGTGTGGGGTAAACTTTTCTAATTATCACTATCAATCCCACCCTGCCTTGTCTTGTCAATATCTGCTGCCACTTAGCTTCTATCACCCTGAAATCCTTCATCCTCACTGAAATCAAGGAGCCTGTTTCTACAGTAGCATCTTCAGTCATCATCCTCAGCTTTCAAGGACAGACACAAGAGGGCTTTCCAAGAAAGATGGAGCTCCTCTGACTAATGTTTTCCCCCATGTTTTGATAAAGGTAGTATCCTTCGATATCTTTGATGAGATGAGTAAGAGTGTGTATTAGTTTGCTAAGACTGCCATAATAAAATACCACAGACTGGTTGGCTAAAACAGCAGAAATTTATTTTCCCACAGTTCTAGAGGCTGGAAGTTCAAGATCAAGATAGGGTTGGTTTCTCCTGAGACCTCTGTTTTTGGCTTGCAGACAGCCATCTTCTCATGGAATCCTCACCCAGCCTTTCCTCTCTACCCTGAGACCTCTGTCTTTGGCTTGCAGACAGGCATCTTCTCATTGAATCCTCACCCAGTCTTTCCTCTCTACATGTGCATCCCCAATGTCTCTTCTTTTACTTAGAAGGACACCAGTAATTGTGAATTAAGGCCTCATCCTTGGGACCTCACTTGACATTAATTACCTGTTTAATGACCCTATCTCCAAATAGTCACATTGGGGATCAAGTCTTCAAAATATGAATGGATAGGGGGACATAATTCAGTCCACAACATACTCTTCTTTCTTAATATGTCATATATTAATATGTCCTATAACTCTAAAAGACAAGATATTATTTTGAGGCAGTCACAACAGAAGCTCTCTGGTTTTCTGATAATGTCTAAGCAAACATTTTTAAACCCTGAGGTCATTTCTGTAATCTCTCCAGTGTACTCAGAAATATCCAGCCCACCACACAGTCTCTGTAGTCTTCACTCCAACAGTATGCAAATACTGCAACAGCATCTTTGTCTCCCAAAAATATATCTTTAATATTAGGCACTTAATGCCATGCAAGTATAGGTAATAATTTATGTAACTCTTTTGCCATGAACTACTGATATCTCAGAGATCATCACTGCTTCAAATCTTAGTTATTGGAGGTGTCCAATAACTAAGCCAAATTCATATTTTTGAATTTTTCTTGACGCCATTCTTGGTAAGCGTTCAATTAGAAAAAAAAAATCTGTTATAGGCAGTCCAAGCAGAAAATAATCTAATATACTGATCTCATACTGCTGAAATGGCTAGAGGGGTAGGAGGATGCTACACAATAATCAGGAAACCACATAAATCTGTTGGTAAAGCTACAGCTGCTAGTAATGCATATTGAAACACGAGACAGCCACTGCAAAATTCCATGCTTTTGCATGTCACTACTTCTGATAGAAGAATTAAACCTACCTCGCTTCTTACTTTTAAGTATCATATGAACATCTTTCATTGACCTACTCTAAACAAGAACATTGATAGCAAGGAATTCTGGGAAATGTAGTTTCCAAGCTTCCAGCCTCTATCATACAGGAAAGACCAAGAAAGGTACTGAATACCGGTAGACAGATACCTGGCACACACTTTTTCTGGAAGTCATTGGAGGATATCCTCCACAAAATGAAAGATTAAACCAAAAAGGAAGACATCATGAGATCCTAGAAACTCAGAATTCAAGACAGAAGAGAGACAAAAGAACTTTCCTGGATGATGACATTAGAAAGTCCTAGGATAACAGCTATATTAGTTGCCTATAAAGCAGCCAACCCAAATTAGAACAGAGGGATGAAGAAATTTAAGAGAAGACTTTAAGGAAAACAATTGAAACTGATAACATAGTGTGACTATGTTGACAGGAATTTTATAGTTCTTTTGGAAAGATAAGAAAGAATTAGATATAAGACAAGTACAGCTGGGTGCAGTGGCTCATGCCTGTAATCCCAGCACTTTGGGAGGCCAAGACAGGTGGATCACTTGAGGTCAGGAATTCAAGATCAGCCTCGCCAACATGGCGAAATACCATCTCTATCAAAAAATACAAACTAATTAGCTGGGCGTGGTGGTGCATGCCTGTAGTCCCAGCTACTCAGGAAGCTGAGGCAGGAGAATCACTTGAACCTGGTAGGCAGAGGTTGCAGTGAACCAAGATCGTGCCACTGCATACACTCCAGCCTAGGTGACAGAGCGAGACTCCATCTCAAAAAAATACAAAAACAGAACAAAACAAACAAACAAACAAAAGACAGGTACATAAAAATCTAAACAAATAAAAAAGGAAGGCAATAACTACAGGAAAAACACAAAAGGGTAATCTACTTGGTTTAATGACTAAGGTTTATAGTCGTAACACTAAAACACTAAATATTAGTTTAATCAAAATTATAATTATGTTGGAAGCAGAGGATGGATAAGTCAAAGTGGTAGTATAAGAAAGTCAAGTTCTCACCTGCTGTAAAAAGTACAGGTTAGTTTTAAAATGGATAAACATATAAAGAGTAATATAATTATTTTTATTTCAGAATTGGAGGTAAATACTGGAAGAAATAGTTAAAGATATATAAAAGTTGATCGATTCTAGGAATTTGTTAGCAGGGATGGGGAGGAGTTAAAAAGGGGCCTGCCATTTTTTGCTATGAGCCTTGCAGAATTGACTATTAAATTCTATGTATGTACTAGTTAAATATAAAATAGGAAAAATTTTTAAAAGACTGAATGGGAAGCAAGGAAATAGAGGCACAAGCGATAGCTTGGTGTGTCTCAAACTTTAATATACATATAAATTACCCAAGGATCTTATTCAAATGCACCTACTGCCTCAGTAGATCTGGAGTGGGATCTGAGATTCTACATTTCTTTCAAGCTCCCAGATGATGTCAAGGCTGCTGATCCACAAACCATAACTTTGAGTAACAAAGATGTATACTGTTCTTTGTCTTAGGGAGACAGAAAGAGAAGTAATTAGATGAATACTAAGGATAAAAGTGGGGTTTTAATTGTGAGAGGTTACCCTCTTTCCACTCTATATTTTCTGCCTGAAAATGTATGCATGCTTTAAGTTTTTTCTGTGAAACTTTCCTGAAATTTCTCCCTCTCACTCCCACCACCAGCCCTAAGCAAATTAATTATTTCCCAGCTTGGAAGCTCCCAGAAAAATCTATAAGAGCACTTGTCTCATTGTATTGTTATATTTGTTATCTTGTCTGCTTCTCCCAGTAATTGTGGGAACATAAATCCTGGTTTCTTTTCCTAGACTGGTGTAATCCTTGAATTTAGCATAAATATTTGAAATATCAAAATTTAAATAAATGCTTAGGAGAAACAAATCATTAATGAGTGAACATAGTAACAAATTGTAGTCACTAGAAGTGTTTGGAAGACAGGTACATGCTCATTGGTGATATTATAGAAGGAATTTTAGGTGGCAAAAAGTAGATGACCATATAAATCCCCTCCTAAGAGCCTATGATTCTATACCCTGGAAATAATAATAATAACATTGCCGCGGGATATTTGTTATCATGTTTTCATGCTTTCAGTAATTTATTTTGAGGAATTTTTAAGCTTGTTTTTTTTTTTTTTTTTTTTTTTGAGACGGAGTTTCACTCTTATTGCCCAGGCAGAGTGCAGTGGTATGATCTTGGCTTACTGAAACCTCTGCCTCCCAGGTTCAAGTGATTCTCCTGCCTCAGCCTCCTGAGTAGCTGGGATTACAGGTGCCTGCCACCACACCTAGCTAATTTTTTGTATTTTTAGTAGCATGGGGTTCCACCATGTTGGCCAGGCTGGTCTCGAACTCCTTACCTCAGGTAGTCCACTTGCCTCAACCTCCCAAAGAGCTGGGATTATAGGCATGAGCCACCACACCCGGCTGAATTTTTAAGCTTTCAATACACCTGGTTACAGCCGATTCCCTAAGTACTGAGAAAAAAAAGAATGTAGAAGTAGGCTTAGGAAACTATACAAGGTTTTAGCCATCAAAGTTACTCTGGCAAGTTTCAGATCCCATAAACAAAACTGACCTCAACTTGGCAGCCCCTGCACCCTAAATTATGGGGCTGAAAAGGCCAACACTCATTCTAATTAGGATGATAACCAGCTGTTAGAAATGAGCAACTGAGCCTAGAGAGGGTACACTGCCAGCCCAATTTTTAAATAGCAGGAAGTTAATTAAAATAATAAGAAAAGAGCGATAAGACACTGATATATTGTTCCAGCTAGTCCTGGGAGGTAGAAAGTGCTGGCCTCGGATGGATGTATCATTCCACATTTTGGGTTTAAGGTTACAAACATCTGCAAATGTGGGAGTAAATGATAATGATTAGAAAAGAAATTAGGAAAAAATAAAGCATTGGAAGAGAAAGGAGCTGGGGCAGCCAATGATCTGTCATCTGCCAAAATTTAGACTTCAATTTGTATTTCAAGGTCTGGAAGGGAGCTTTTAGATCTGTTATTAGTGAGTGGATACTATTCCGGGATGCACATTAAAATCACCTAGATGCTTTTAAATAACTACTGATACTCAAGTACCAAAACAAGGAATTCTGATGTACCAGGTCTGGACTGGGGTCTAGGTCTCAGGTTATTAATTTGCCCAAGATCACCCAGCTTTTAGTTAGTTGCAGACTAGTGATGATCATTGTTGGTATCCGGGTCTACTGACTCCCAATTAACACATGCTTTCTTCTACCCTCTACAGTGACCACTCCCTGATATGCTGCAGATGCAATTGAGTAGCAGCTTCATTCCACATTTCTCCAACATCTTTCATGGTGAGGTCAAGAGCATATTCAAAACCATGTGTGGCTCAGTCCAACTGGAGAGACCAAGTCAAAGACCCTCATTTCCATAAGGTAGAATCTTGTCCATACCTCTTCACTCACATCACAGACCAATCTTGCAGAAGCCAGGAGGTTCTGAGTAAGGTCTGCATAAAGAAATAATACCATAGTTTCCAATTGGCCAGTTTCATTCTCTAACCAAACAGCTGCTGCCTGCTTACTGAGTGTGCATGCCCACACACACTCACACTGACTGTAACTCACCATCAGCTGTAACCAGGCAGTACTCTCAAGCCATCTGCAGCTGGGCAAAAACCTAGAATGATTAAGTCATTGATATAACACCACTTTCCTGAAAATGGCAATACTTAAATACATCTAATCCTGATCAATACCTTGATATTCTATATCATACATTTAAAAATCAAGTTGCCTAATTTTTTAAATATATTCCAAATGAACAAAAACACATAACTCCAAATCACCATGTTACCACCACCATGACATGGAACCTTCCTGTCCACTCCAGAAGGCAGTTTTGTGCCCTCCTGGGCACCTGTGTCACAGCCTAGAGACACTTAGGCGTCCACCGGGACAGTCCCAGGGCTCAGCTGTGTTGTTTCCATGTCTCAGTGATTACTTTTCTTTGTTGCCTGATGTCTCAACATTTTGAAAACTGCTGTTTCACATATTTTGTCTGGTTTTCTAGTTGCTTCAGACAGGAGTTAACTACAGTCCTTATTACTTTGTCTTTCCTGAAAGCAGAAGACTTTTAACTAAAGAAGGGTAGATATTAAATGTATCATCTTTAGAATTTGATGAGAAAGTAAAATTGCTTCCTCACTGTCTTCACCAGATTCACAGGGGGAAATGATTCAGAGGCTTTTGCCTTTACCTCCTAGAGCATGTTCTTGCAACTGTTGGGCTAGTCTTATCTGGCCAAACTCTGTTACTAACAGAATGTCTAGTTATTTTGCAGGCACAGAGTGAAGAAGTGGCAAGTTACACGGTCAGAGCATGCACAGAAGAAAACTTCGACCTCAAATAACACCTAGAACCAAAGTCCCTACCGCAGAACTAAAAGATTGGGACATGGCTGGAACTCAAGCGCCTAAACACTTTCAAAAGTGAGCTGTTCGTTTTCTAGGAATGTTCACTGATAAGACCCTTCCCCTTGCCTTACCATAAATAGTCTTACTTAAAGTTCTTCCAGTAATCAAAACCTGCCCTGCCAGTGCTTCTGCATACCAATCTACCCTCCTTAACTGATAAAACTTGCCCCAAATCCCAGATTAGAGAGACAGATTTGAGTTATCCTCCTGTCTTCTTATAGGTGGACCTCACAACAAATCTTTTCTTTCCTCAAAAACTGGTGCCATATCATTGGCTTCTATGTGCATCAGACAGCAAGCCCATTGCTCAATAACATTCTGACTACTAAATTTCCTCAGTTCTAAGCTGTCAATCGCAAGACACATTTTTCATCTAAAAGTCATTTTAGAGGGTTTGGTGAGAAACCCAGCACACTGAATGTACATCAAATTGTAAGGTGCATCTTTATTTCAGAGCTATTAGCTTATTAACAACTACTCATCTTAAAATTGAAGAAATGTGATTTCCTTTAACTTTAAATTTTTGTCACCTATAACAAAACTTCCCTTGTTGCAAATAAACCTGTAGAAGGGATAGTGTTACTGATATGGCAAACAGACATGCCACAACTCTAAGATCCCAAACCTTCTAAATGGTGATCAGATCAGTATGAGTACTTCAGTCATGTTGTGGATAAGAGAAACTTCTGTGGACCTTTCTAAGATCCCTATCTGATTCTCTATCAGTCATGGTGTGGACAAGAGAAACTTATGTGGACCTTACTAAGATCCCTATCTATTCTCTATTTATAAAGCATTCTTTGAGTGAAAAAAATTGTTTCCAGGCATAGAGAAAATAACCTTCTTTCCTGATCCTCTAGAACTCTCTTGGTTACTTTGGTGACAGTGTCTGGAGTATATGAAAGAAGGGAATTCATGATACAGAGAGGATTTCACTCCCATCTGTTAGATTGGTGGTTCTCCAGTGCATCAGAATTACCTGGAGGGGATGTTATCCCACACATTTTGGACCCCACTCCAGAGTTCCAGATGTGGTTAAGGCAGAGATGGGACCCCAGTATTTGCATTTCTAACAAGTTTCCAGGTGATGCTAAAGCAGCCAGTCCTGGAACTACACTTTGAGAATCACTGCTGTGGAGGCTTATTGGCCACAGGCCACATGGTTTGCAAGAGGATAGAACTCCCTGTCTTGGGAACATCCCTCTTTTAGATTTGGTGATAAGCATAGGTTGACCTTTGTATGGATAAGGCATTTATAAGTCAGATGTTTCCATCCTTAAGGACCCATGATTACCTATCCTACAGTTTTAACACAGTTTACCTATTTGCTTGCTTTGTTGTTGTTGTTGTTGTTTTTAAAGAATGAGTTTAAGATGATTGTCTTCCATTACTAAACTTCAGAGGAAAAAAGTATAGGTTGCCTTTATCCAAGGGAAGAGAGGATGCTTAACCAATTATTTCTTCTAATCGCTTTTCTTTTTATTATCTTGTCATTCAATAATCAATAGCCAGTGAAGAAAAATGAAAATTGTTGACTCCTGGAAGTCACGAGTATTTTTATTATTACATACTGTTCATGACAGTTTTTAAAACAAATCTCATACAGTAACAAATAATCCTACTAGCTGTGTATAACTCCTAAATTGTAGGAAGAAATAGGCAACCGCAGGAGATTCGGAACCCACACATTTCCCTCACCTCCTCTCCACAGGGCTTTGCCTTCCAGTGTCTACTTGGCCTTCCAGTGTCAGACAGCTTCTTGCACATGATCCATCCAGCTGAGGACACAGATGTCAAAAAAAAAAAAAACCATAAATACAGAATTCAAGAAAATTTTACCAATATGTTATATTTGCTGTGGTTGTTTACAGATTTTTAAAAATTATTGGTCCAGTAACAGGTCTGAAATTTAAGCCTTCTCCTGGTTTTGAAGCATTTTTTAGGTAAGTAGTTTTCATACTTTGATGTATATCAGAATCACCTGGGTGGTGGATCTGGAAATGTGTATTTTTAAAGTTGGTGTTTTTATTAATAGACTTTATTTTTTAGAACAGTTTTAGAGTTACAAAAAATTAAGGCAATAATACAGAAGTTTCTCAACACACACACATAGAGTTTCCCCTATTAACATCTTACATTAGTATGGTACCTTTGTTGCAATTAAGGAACCAATGTTAATATATTATTATTAACAAAAGGCAATAGTTTACTTCAATTTCCTTAGATTTTACCTAATACCTTTGTTCTGTTCTAGAATCCAATTCAGGATCCCATATTGTGTGTTTAGTTATTATGTCTCCTTATGCTGCTCTTGGCTGTGACCATTTCTCAGACTTCCCTTGTTTTTGGTGATCTTGACAGTTTTAAGGAGTACTGTAATATTCAAGTGTTTTGTAGGATTGCCCTATATTGGAATTTGTCTGATGTTTTAGTCTCAGGTTATGAGTTTGGGGAAGGAGGATCACAGAGGTAAAGAACCACTGTCATCATAGTCTATAAAGGGTACATGTTGTCACATGACTTATGGGTGTGGTTGACCTTGAGCATTTGGCTTCAGTAGTATTAGACAGATTTCTATGTCATAACGTTACTCTTTCATTTCCCCTTTCCATAACGTATTCAATGGAAGGAAGTCACTATATGCAGCCCACACCTAAGGAATGGGGAGTTATGCTCCCCCTCCATTAGGATGTAGTCTACATAATTTATTTGGAGTTTTCCTGCATGGGAGATTTATCTCCTCTCTATCATTTATTAATTTATTCAATAATTTATTTATGTCAGTATGGACTCATACATATTTATTTTATACTTTCAGTTATACTCTAAAGTGACTTTATGTTGTTTCTCAAAATATGCTAGCTTTGGCCAGTGGGAGCTCTTTCAGTTAGCTCATGTACACTTTTGATGTACCCCATCTGTGTGTGTGTGTGTGTGTGTGTTGAGTATTTACTTACTTTCTGGCACTACAAAATGCTCTAGAGTCATTTCATATAGTCACTGCCCCAGTCCTAGAATCAACCATTTCTCCAAATAGCCCTGGTGCCTTTTATTGAAGAATAGTATAAGAAACCAAGATTTGAGTGCTTGGTGTGCTCCTTACTACTGGATGTCATTTCTTTTACACCCTGTCAGCTCACAGAGCAAAGAAATACATGTGCATATAAGAAGCTGTGTGTGTAAATATACAGCTTGGAAACACCTGTATCTACTTTAAGTTAAACATGAGTTCTTACTGATGTCACCAACTCTACTCCATTATCACATGGACCATTCTCTCACTTAACTATCATCTCCCACTCAAACAGTAAGAAACCTGGCTCCCACTATCTGCAAATTCTTTTACAAAAAATTAATTGTTCAATTCCAGCAGACATGTATAGCAGTATCAGAATTGTTAATACTTACTTCCATGAGAAACAAGTTTTTAAAATAAAATACACTACTTAATGTGCCTTTAGCCTTATACATACCATTCATTTCCAAAGTTACCTATGTCAGTGCCTTTTCTCCCTTCAGGGAATAAAATATTATTATTATATATAATTATAATAAAAATATTATTATATATAATTATAATAAAAATATTATTATATAATTATAATAAAAATATTGTTAGAGGGGAGGAGCCAAGATGGCCGAATAGGAACAGCTCCAGTCTATAGCTCCCAGCGCGAGCGACGCAGAAGACGGGTGATTTCTGCATTTCCATCTGAGGTACCGTGTTCATCTCACTAGGGAGTGCCAGACAGTGGGCGCAGGTCAGTGGGTGAGTGCACCGTGTGCCAGCCGAAGCAGGGGCGAGGCATTGCCTCACTCGGGAAGTGCAAGGGGTCAGGGAGTTCCCTTTCCGGGGTGACAGACGGCACCTGGAAAATCGGGCCACTCCCACCCGAATACTGTGCTTTTCCGACGGGCTTAGGAAACGGTGCCCCAGGAGATTATAGCCTGCACCTGGCTCAGAGGGTCCTACACCCACGGAGTCTCACTGATTGGGCTAGCACAGCAGTCTGAGTTCAAACAGCAAGTCGGCAGCGAGGCTGGGGGAGGGGCGCCCGCCATTGCCCAGGCTCGCTTAGGTAAACAAAGCAGCCGGGAAGCTTGAACTGGGTGGAGCCCACCACAGCTCAAGGAGGCCTGCCTGCCTCTGTAGGCTCCACCTCTGGGGGCAGGGCACAGACAAACAAAAAGACAGCAGTAACCTCTGCAGACTTAAATGTCCCTGTCTGACAGCTTTGAGGAGAGCAGTGGTTCTCCCAGCACGCAGCTGGAGATCTGAGAACGGGCTGACTGCCTCCTCAAGTGGGTCTCTGACCCCTGACCCCCGAGCAGCCTAACTGGGAGGCACTCCCCAGCAGGGGCAGACTGACACCTCACACGGCCGGCCAGGTACTCCAACAGACCTGCAGCTGAGGGTCCTGTCTGTTAGAAGGAAAACTAACAGAAAGGACATCCACACCAAAAACCCATCTGTACATCACCATCATCAAAGACCAAAAGTAGATAAAACCACAAAGATGGGGAAAAAACAGAGCAGAAAAACTGGAAACTCTAAAAAGCAGAGTACCTCTCCTCCTCCAAAGGAACGCAGTTCCTCACCAGCAACGGAACAAAGCTGGACGGAGAATGACTTTGACGAGCTGAGAGAAGAAGGCTTCAGACGATCAAATTACTCCGAGCTACGGGAGGATATTCAAACCAAAGGCAAAGAAGTTGAAAACTTTGAAAAAAATTTAGAAGAATGTATAACTAGAATAACCAATACAGAGAAGAGCTTAAAGGAGCTGATGGAGCTGAAAACCAAAGCTCGAGAACTACGTGAAGAATGCAGAAGCCTCAGGAGCCAATGCGATCAAATGGAAGAAAGGGTATCAGCCCTGGAAGATGAAATGAATGAAATGAAGTGAGAAGGGAAGTTTAGAGAAAAAAGAATAAAAAGAAACGAGCAAAGCCTCCAAGAAATGTGGGACTATGTGAAAAGACCAAATCTACGTCTGATTGGTGTACCTGAAAGTGACGGGGAGAATGGAAACAAGTTGGAAAACACTCTGCAGGATATTATCCAGGAGAACTTCCCCAATCTAGCAAGGCAGGCCAACATTCAGATTCAGGAAATACAGAGAACGCCACAAAGATACTCCTCGAGAAGAGCAACTCCAAGACACATAATTGTCAGATTCACCAAAGTTGAAATGAAGGAAAAAATGTTAAGGGCAACCAGAGAGAAAGGTCGGGTTACCATCAAAGGGAAGCCCATCAGACTAACAGCGGATCTCTCAGCAGAAACCCTACAAGCCAGAAGAGAGTGGGGGCCAATATTCAACATTCTTAAAGAAAAGAATTTTCAACCCAGAATTTCATATCCTGCCAAACTAAGCTTCATAAGTGAAGGAGAAATAAAATACTTTACAGACAAGCAAATGCTGAGAGATTTTGTCACCACCAGGCCTGCCCTAAAAGAGCTCCTGAAGGAAGCGCTAAACATGGAAAGGCACAACCAGTACCAGCCACTGCAAAATCATACCGAAATGTAAAGACCATCGAGACTAGGAAGAGACTGCATCAACTAACGAGCAAAATAACCAGCTAACATCATAACAACAGGATCAGATTCACACATAACAATATTAACTTTAAATGTAAATGGACTAAATGCTCCAATTAAAAGACACAGACTGGCAAATTGGATAAAGACTCAAGACCCATCAGTGTGTTGTATTCAGGAAACCCATCTCATGTGCAGAGACACACATAGGCTCAAAATAAAAGGATGGAGGAAGATCTACCAAGCAAATGGAAAACAAAAAAAGGCAGGGGTTGCAATCCTAGTCTCTGATAAAACAGACTTTAAACCAACAAAGATCAAAAGAGACAAAGAAGGCCATTACATAATGGTAAAGGGATTAATTCAACAAGAAGAGTTAACTATCCTAAATATATATGCACCCAATACAGGAGCACCCAGATTCATAAAGCAAGTCCTGAGTGACCTACAAAGAGACTTAGACTCCCACACATTAATAATGGGAGACTTTAACACCCCACTGTCAACATTAGACAGATCAACGAAACAGAAAATCAACAAGGATACCCAGGAATTGAACTCAGCTCTGCACCAAGCAGACCTAATAGACATCTACAGAACTCTCCACCCCAAATCAACAGAATATACATTTTTTTCAGCACCACACCACACCTATTCCAAAATTGACCATATACTTGGAAGTAAAGCTCTCCTCAATAAATGTAAAAGAACAGAAATTATAACAAACTATCTCTCAGATCACAGTGCAATCAAGCTAGAACTCAGGATTAAGAATCTCACTCAAAACCGCTCAACTACGTGGAAACTGAACAACCTGCTCCTGAATGACTACTGGGTACATAACGAAATGAAGGCAGAAATAAAGATGTTCTTTGAAACCAGCGAGAACCAAGACATAACATACCAGAATCTCTGGGATGCATTCAAAGCAGTGTGTAGAGGGAAATTTATAGCACTAAATGCCCATAAGAGAAAGCAGGAAAGATCCAAAATTGACACCCTAACATCACAATTAAAAGAACTAGAAAAGCAAGAGCAAACACATTCAAAAGCTAGCAGAAGGCAAGAAATAACTAAAATCAGAGCAGAACTGAAGGAAATAGAGACACAAAAAACTCTTCAAAAAATAAATGAATCCAGGAGCTGGTTTTTTGAAAGGATCAACAAAATTGATAGACCGCTAGCAAGATTAATAAAGAAAAAAAGAGAGAAGAATCAAATAGATGCAATAAAAAATGATAAAGGGGATATCACCACCGATCCCACAGAAATACAAACTACCATCAGAGAATATTACAAACACCTCTACGCAAATAAACTAGAAAATCTAGAAGAAATGGATAAATTCCTCAACACATACACCCTCCCAAGACTAAAACAGGAAGAAGTTGAATCTCTGAATAGACCAATAACAGGAGCTGAAATTGTGGCAATAATCAATAGCTTACCAACCAAAAAAAGTCCAGGACCAGATGAGTTCACAGCTGAATTCTACCAGAGGTACAAGGAGGAGCTGGTACCATTCCTTCTGAACTATTCCAATCAATGGAAAAAGAGGGAATCCTCCCTAACTCATTTTATGAGGCCAGCATCATCCTGATACCAAAGCCTGGCAGAGACACAACAAAAAAAGAGAATTTTAGACCAATATCCTTGATGAACATTGATGCAAAAATCCTCAATAAAATACTGGCAAACAGAATCCAGCAGCACATCAAAAACCTTATCCACCATGATCAAGTGGGCTTCATCCCTGGGATGCAAGGCTGGTTCAATATACACAAATCAATAAATGTAATCCAGCATATAAACAGAACCAAAGTCAAAAACCACATGATTATCTCAATAGATGCAGAAAAGGCCTTTGACAAAATTCAACAACCCTTCATGCTAAAAACTCTCAATAAATTAGGTATTGATGGGTCGTATCTCAAAATAATAAGAGCTATTTATGACAAAACCACAGCCAATATCATACTGAATGGGCAAAAACTGGAAGCATTCCCTTTGAAAACTGGCACAAGACAGGGATGACCTCTCTCACCACTTCTATTCAACATAGTGTTGGAAGTTCTGGCCAGGGCAATTAGGCAAGAGAAGGAAATCAAGGGTATTCAATTAGGAAAAGAGGAAGTCAAATTGTCCCTGTTTGCAGATGACATGATAGTATATCTAGAAAACCCCATTGTCTCAGCCCAAAATCTCCTTAAGCTGATGAGCAACTTCAGCAAAGTCTCAGGATACAAAATCAATGTACAAAAATCACAAGCCTTCTTATACATCAATAACAGACAAACAGAGAGCCAAATCATGAGTGAACTCCCATTCACAATTGCTTCAAAGAGAATAAAATACCTAGGAATCCAACTTACAAGGGATGTGAAGGACCTCTTCAAGGAGAACTACAAACCACTGCTCAAGGAAATAAAAGAGGATACAAACAAATGGAAGAACATTCCATGCTCATGGGTAGGAAGAATCAATATCATGAAAATGGCCATCCTGCCCAAGGTAATTTACAGATTCAATGCCATCCCCATCAAGTTACCAATGACTTTCTTCACAGAATTGGAAAAAACTACTTTAAAGTTCATATGGAACCAAAAAAGAGCCCGCATCACCAAGTCAATCCTAAGCCAAAAGAACAAAGCTGGAGGCATCACACTACCTGACTTCAAACTATACCACAAGGCTACAGTAACCAAAACAGCATGGTACTGGTACCAAAACAGAGATATAGATCAATGGAACAGAAGAGAGCCGTCAGAAATAATGCCACATATCTACAACTATCTGATCTTTGACAAACCTGACAAAAACAAGAAATGGGGAAAGGATTCCTTATTTAATAAATGGTGCTGGGAAAACTGGCTAGCCATATGTAGAAAGCTGAAACTGGATCCCTTCCTTACACCTTATACAAAAATCAATTCAAGATGGATTAAAGACTTAAATGTTAGACCTAAAACCATAAAAACCCTAGAAGAAAACCTAGGCAATACCATTCAGGACATAGGCATGGGCAAGGACTTCATGTCTAAAACACCAAAAGCAATGGCAACAAAAGCCAAAATTGACAAATGGGATCTAATTAAACTAAAGAGCTTCTGCACAGCAAAGGAAACTACCATCAGAGTGAACAGGCAACCTACAAAATGGGAGAAAATTTTCGCAACCTACTCATCTGACAAAGGGCTAATATCCAGAATCTACAATGAACTCCAACAAATTTACAAGAAAAAAACAACCCCATCAAAAAGTGGGCAAAGGACATGAACAGACACTTCTCAAAAGAAGACATTTATGCAGCCAAAAAAACACATGAAAAAATGCTCACCATCACTGGCCATCAGAGAAATGCAAATCCAAACCACAATGAGATACCATCTCACACCAGTTAGAATGGCAATCATTAAAAAGTCAGGAAACAACAGGTGCTGGAGAGGATGTGGAGAAATAGGAACACTTTTACACTGTTGGTGGGACTGTAAACTAGTTCAACCCTTGTGGAAGTCAGTGTGGCGATTCCTCAGGGATCTAGAACTAGAAATTCCATTTGACCCAGCCATCCCATTACTGGGTATATACCCAAAGGACTATAAATCATGCTGCTATAAAGACACATGCACACGTATGTTTATTGCGGCATTATTCACAATAGCAAAGACTTGGAACCAACCCAAATGTCCAACAATGATAGACTGGATTAAGAAAATGTGGCACATATACACCATGGAATACTATGCAGCCATAAAAAATGATGAGTTCACGTCCTTTGTAGGGACATGGATGAAACTGGAAATCATCATTCTCAGTAAACTATCGCAAGAACAAAAAACCAAACACCGCATATTCTCACTCATAGGTGGGAATTGAACAATGAGAACACATGGACACAGGAAGGGGAACATCACACTTTAGGGACTGTTGTGGGGTGGGGGGAGGGGGGAGGGATAGCATTAGGAGATATACCTAATGCTAGATGACGAGTTGGTGGGTGCAGTGCACCAGCATGGCACATGTATACATATGTAACTTACCTGCACGTTGCGCACATATACCATAGAGCCTAAAGTATAATAATAATAATAATAAAAAGAAAAAAAAAAGTTCAAAAAATAAAAAAATAAACTTTATATATTTAAAAAAATTGTTATATATAATTATAATAAAATATTATTATTATATATAATTATAATAAAATATTATTATTATATATAATTATAATAAAATATTATTATTATATATAATTATAATAAAATATTATTATTATATATAATTATAATAAAAATATTATTATTATATATAATTATAATAAAAATATTATTATATAATTATAATAAAAATATTATTATATAATTATAATAAAAATATTATTATATATAATTGTAATAAAAATATTATTATATATAATTGTAATAAAATATTATATATAATTGTAATAAAAATATATATAACTATAATAAAAATATAATTATTATATATATAATTATAATAAAAAATTATTATTGTTTGTTTTTTGAGATGGAGTCTCACTCTGTCTCCCAGGCTGGAGTGCAGTGGCACAGTCTCGTCTCACTGCAACCTTCGCCACCTGGGTTCAAGCAATTCTCCTGCCTCAGCCTCCCAAGTAGCTGGGATTGCAGGCGGCTGCCACCACGCCCAGCTAATTTTTGTAGTTTTAGTAGACACGGGTTTCATCACATTGGCCAGGCTGGTCTTGAAGTCCTGACCTCAGGTGATCCACCTGCCTAGTTCTCTCAAAGTGCTGGAAGTGAGGGCATTTTATACATTTATAATACAATTAGATTATCTTGTCACAGTCTGCATTTTCTCCTGGGATCCCTGACCTCCTAAATTATTTATTAAATTTGCATACATTAAGGCTTATTCTTTATGTTGTAAAGTCATATGGGTTTTGACAAATGCATAATATCATGTATACATTGTCACAGTATCATACAAGATAGTTTTACTGCCCTAAAACATCCTGATCTTCATGTATTCATGCTTTCTCCCACCCCAAGTCCCTGACAAACCACTGATCTTTTTATTGTCTATATAGATTTGTCCTTTCCAGAATGTCATACAGCTGGAATGAGAAAGTAGCCTTTTTAGACTGGCATCTTTCACTTACCTGTATGCATTTAAGGTTCCTCCATGTCCTTTTGTAGTTTGATAGCTAATTTCTTTTTATTGCTAAATGATATTCCATTGTATGCATCTACCACAGTTTGGTTACCCATCCATCTATTAAAGGACAAAAGGACATCTTTATTATTTCTAGGTTTTTACAATTATAAGTAAAGCTGCTATAAACATCTGCGTGCAGGTTTGTGAACATAAGCTTTCAACTCAATTGAGTAAATACCCAGGAGTATGATTGCTGAATAGTATGATAAGATTATGTTTAGCTTTGTAAGAAACTGCCTGTCTTCCAAAGCGGCTGCACCATTTTGCATTCCCACTAGCAATGAATAAGAGTTTCTGTTGCTCTGCATCCTCACAAGCATTTAGTGTTATTGGGTTTGTTTTTTAAAAGATATTAGTCGCTCTAACATACGTGTAGTGATATACCATTGTTTTAATTTGCAATTCCCTAATGATGCATGATGTTAGAGCATCTTTTTGTGTACTTCTTTGCATATATCCACTTTTGTAGTGTCTGGAAATTTGTATTTTTTAACAATTCTTCTGAATGATTCTGATGAAGACCAAAATTAAAGGGCTATTATTCCAGACTCATCATTTGCCACTCACCTAAACTTAGCCACTTGCCTCCAATTATAGCATCTTAGATACCAATAGGGACTCTTTCCCCTTTACCTCACTTCACAGTGAAACATTTTGGTCTTTAAATTTTCACCACTTATAATGAGCAATCTATTTGAATAGGAGGGTGATCTATTCCCAAAAGCCTAAGAGGGAGGTAAACATGAGGATGCCTATATCTGAAGATGGGCTAAAGTTTATACTTGCAGCTTATGGACTCACTAATTTTTACAATTTGATGAATTCTTACTGAAGTTTGATTCTATGGGCCATGGTCATCTGGCCCACCTATCCAGGATCTCTCCATGTGAGGATAGCGGGTGCCATAGCTTTTGATTCACAATTCAGAACACATGATTTTTCTATGAAATTATAGATCTTTAATAAATGAGAATGTTTAAGTTCATTTGTAAACAGCATAGCACACAATTTAGAATAAGGCTTAAAACTCGAGTCGAAAACAGGTAGTTTCACTATAAACATCAATCGTTGGACATTGACCACTGAATCCAATGCTGTTTCTCTTTTTTCTTCTAAGAAGAAACTTTCTACTTTCCTTCATGCTTCAGATGTTTGAAATCTCAGGGCCTGTGCAACCCACAACTTCCTGGAGACATCACTTCCTACACTGTTCTCAGGAGCTTCAGAGCATTTTATTGTTTTCACAAAGAAGGAGTCCTTTACCTTCTTAACTGTCCTGATCACACAACCTGGTGCTCTTATATGTACCCAGGTCCTTCTGGAGGGTATTAGTAATTCTGTTTGCCTCATGTTCCCTGTTTACTCTCTTTGAAAGTTCAGAACAGACAATCTTCATCATCATTATCACCTGGTTATACTATGTATACCTAAACATCTGCAGGTATCATTAACTGCCTTTTTCCTGCCCCCGAAAAAGACAGGGTTTGTATCCTTGGCAATCAAGTTCCTACTCTCTCAGTTACCATCTCCCATGTTTAGCAGCTCTGGGGAGCTGTGATAATTTTCACATTAATTCCTTAAAATCACCTAGTAATTAGCCCTCCCCTAAAACCACCTCTGGGTTGTTGTTTTTATTCCAGGTTTTGACCAGTAATTCCTAAAAAAAACTGCTTTTAACCTCTCCAAAATTTTAAATAGGTTTACAATAGAAACATTCTATGGGTTATAATGTAGTTTCTTCACAAGGTCTTAAAGAATCCAGCAAAGGAAAGCAAGGTTATACCTACTGCCTTTCCCTAAGGAAGATAACCCATCTTCTTTCTTTTTTGTCATCGGCCTTGGTTTATGGGGAAATCCATTTGAATGGGGACTATATTTGTCTATATGCTCTGTATTATGTATTCAGTTTGGGCTCACTGTGAGAGATGTATATATACCTGTCAGATTATGACAATTGGTTATTCTTGGCTGCAATGCTGACTTAAGTGATGACCTTCCTCAAGTCTCATAGATTTCTCATCTTGTAAAAATACTAGCCTACTTAAATAGAAACACTGTGAGGATTAACTAATAGGTTGTTCTGAAAATGTCAAGGTCTATAAACATTATTATTAATGAGTTAAATTATAAATATACATGTTGAAGTAAGCAAGCCCTTGATTTTAAACTCCAAAAGAATGCTAGTTTGAGTAGTTTAATGTTGTTACTCCAGTATAACACTAGATTTTTAAAAATCTAAGACTACATTTTGCCCAAGACTATGGCCAATACACATCAAATTGGTTTTTTGTTGTTTTGTTTTAATTACCTTTAATATTCACATTAAAGAATTTTCTAGAATCCAAGACTAGGCAATCTTAAAGATCATCATACTTTTACCCAGAGTGGGGTTATAATTTTATAACCACTTAAAAATCTGGTCATTCAACCTCCCATTAAACTCTAGAATAGCATTCTACTTCATATGAAGACCCTATCAAGTGTGTAGTGAAAACTAATTGTTAGAAATGTCTTTCTGTAAACTGAGATGAATTCCATTGAATTCCTAATCTTTGGTCTGTGTTCTGGAGCTGAATCTTATCACTCTTCTCCATGACAGCCTTTTAACTATTTGATGACAGTCGTCAGAGCCACACGAGTGTTTTTTTTTTTTCTCACAGCCCCCAGGTCCTTTTTTCATCCTTAATGTGACATGGTTTCCTGAACTTAGCCATCATCCTGTTTGCCCTCTCAAGACAGGCTGCAATTTCTCATAGTACCTTTCAAGCATGGTGCGGAGGACTGATGACAGAACTCTAGAAGTAGCCTCCGAGTGGGAGCTAACACTGGGGCCCGCCTCCCTTCCTGTCCCCCTCCCACCTGCATAGGAGCCCAGCTGCAGGCAATGATAAGATGCTCTGCTTCTGGGCCCCACTTCATTTCCTGCCTTCCAGCCAAGGGCTTCAACTGCAGACAATCAGAACTGTTCAGATCCTGGGGCCCCACTGTACATCCTGCCCCCTGAATCCCTGGGTGCCAAAGGTAGGTGCCAGTCAGCATCCACCCCCTCACCCCCAGCAACTGGAGGCCCATGTCAGCTTCAGCATAAAAATCTCCTTATGCCCAAGGGCTCCTTGTTCACCAGTAGTTCACCATCCTGACTGCACATTAGAAATCCCTGGGGGTCTTTTAAAAATATTAATACTGCTATACTTCCCACAGATTCTGATAGAATTAGGCTGCTATAGGACCCAGGCATGATACTTTCGAAAAGCTCCTGGGGAGTTCTAACAGACAGTCAGGGTTAAAATCCAGTGAGGAAAACTGGATTCCTCCTGAGGCTATGAAAATGTTTATCTCCCCTGACCGACTTATCACCGAGTCAGTGGTGATTCCTCAGTCATCCAGGTCATTACTGTAGGCACTTAATATCAACTGTTGAATGAATAAGTAGCCTCATGTTCCTTTGAGACCCACACTCTCTGGGAATGATAAGCTCTCTGCTTCTTCAACCTCATCATTTGACAATCTCTTGTCAATTCTCTCATATTCGTCATGAACTTTGGCTTGCCATCTTTCTCCTCCATCTTTTCATCACCTGCTTGGGGACCAGCACCCACACAGACTGTGTTTCCACATTCTGGCCTCAACTTCCTTGATCTCGGCTCCAGTGACCTTCATCGCCACCCCACCACAGACACCTACACCCAAGACCACACTCACACTTTGTCATCATTCAGAACATCTTCCCCTCTGAAATATTAAATCCCACTGTTCCATTCTAACCATTCTCTGTCAAGCTCTCACTCTTCTTTTTACTCCATCTCAATCATTCTTTTTTACCCCCTGGCCAAGTTTTAGGAAAGAGTGCTTTTCACTTTTTCCAATGCTTTCATTCTTTCCAGTGCTTTCCAATGCCCATTTTGCTATCTCCCACCTACTGCTCAACTCATTTCACTCTGTCTTCTCACCTCAACTTGTCACCAAAACTCCTTCTTCCAGGGATACTTCTAAGTCTTCATTTACTGGCATGCTTTACAGCATTTAGTGTTCAATATAGTCACTCTTTCTCTCTTGAAACCATGTCCTCACCCAGTTCCTGGAGCCACACTCTCCTGGCTCACCTATCATCACCTATCTCACTTATCATTACTTTTCAGTGTCCTCTGCAGGCTTCTCTTCTTCCACCAGACTCCTAAATGTTGCTGGTCCCTAAGGCTCCAGTGTGGTCGCATAATGACATTTAAATTTTTAAAAATCATGCCCATAGCTTCAAATACTGCTTTTAACAGGCAACTCCCCCAAATAAATATCTAGCCCAGACCCCTTTCCTGATGTATGAATTGAATTTCAGTTCATTACATATCTCCGAAAGAATATCCCACAATTCTTCTCAAATCCAGTATATTCAAAACTGAACTCATCATCTTCTCTCATAGGAATTCTAAATCCAAAAGGGACTGCAAATTCTACCTGGTTCAATTTTTATCCTACAGCTTCAAGAACTCTCTAAGAACACAAGCATTGCTGCCCAAGAGCTACCTAGCTACCTTGTGGTTCATTTAACTCAATATCTTCCTGATGAGACTTTTTGGATTAATCTCTCTCCTGAATTCCCTATCTGAGCATATGACACCATCTTCACCCACTTGCCAAAACAAAGAACTTGAGAGTCCTACTAATTTCACCTTTCTTTTAAGTCTACATCCAATCACCAAGTCCTATTACTTCTACCTCCTAAAAATCTCCCGTTGTTCAAAAATATTTCTTGAGCATCTACTATCTTCCAGGTACTGTTCTAGACTCTGGACAGAGTGGTAAATAAGAAAGTGAAACCTTGCCCTCACCATCTTCGTACTCAATATCAATCAGGGTTTGATCAAAAAAGCAGAACCACTCAGAGTGATAAGAGGTTTGGCATATGGATTTGACCTTATACAATTGTGGGAGCTGGTTAACAGGTTTATGTACAGCTGTTGCTTCTTCATTTGGTGCTGGCCTGAAGTCATCAGGGTAGGCAGTCAGGAAGGAAAGATGGACAGGAAGTGGGGGAGAGCAAGGACAAGCTGGAACCCAAAAGGACAAACTGGAATGAGTGTCAGTCTCTCATCGCCTCCAAGCTTTCAATTTCAATGATGTGGGTGACCTGCCAAAGATGCTGGCACCCTTTGTCAGGAATCTAAACCCACGGCTGGCCCAGGAGTTGGACACACTGAAAGAGGAGAGCTGGCAGTGGTCACAGTAGCTGCAAGCCCAGTTGCTGCCTCACGCCAAGAAGGTAAGCCAGCAGATCCTGGACTATGCGTGTGAGCTGCAGTAGCTCCTGATCCTATGCTGACTTCCTGTGACAATGTGGCTGCTGCCTCACTTCCCCCTTCCCAATCCTAACCATAGCCATCCAGGGAAAGGAATTCTGGGAAATCTGTTTTCAGTTAGCTAAGCTGTCCCAGTGCAAAGCCACTCCCTGCATTGTCTCTCCCCTGAACCATGTGGTTCTACCTGCTGGTAATTGGTCCCACTCTAATCAGTCTTTCCCAGTGTCTTCAGGAGATGGTTCTAACATGCAACTCTGATCATGGTGCTGCCCATGAGCAAATTCTCCACCACCTGTCCATCAGCAACTGCATGAAATCTAAACTCCTTTGCTCAATGCATTAAAATTAGATATATCTGTAAGAGGCAGAAAACTCAAATAACAGTTGTTTAAACAAAACAGAAATTTCTTTCTCTCTTGGGTAGAAATCTGGGTAGTGATTTATGCCTTCAAAGTTTTTCATGGCTTCAGGAACCCAGGATCTTTCTATCTTGTTTTGTATAGCCAACACTATTTGCTTTCCAGAATTTAGATGGAAATGGGGACAAAGACAAAGATGACAGAGAGAGAGAGAAAGAGAGAGAGATGCTGTCTTGCTGTCTGTCTTTAAGGGCAGACTCCCTGGAGCTGCTATGTGACACTTTCCTTTACGGAATTTAGTCAGCTGGCCATGCCTACATTCAAGGGAGCTTGGGAAATGTCGTGTTTAATCCAGGCAGCTTTGTGCCCAACTAACCTATCTATCACCAATTGAAGAGGGGAGAAAACAAATAATGGGGACAATTAACAGTCTCTCCCACACATGACATATAAGATTCCTCATCTCCTGTTCCTGCCAACGCCTCTAACCTCATTTCCTGCCCATCTACCTTTCATGTTTTAATAGCAAAACTGAATACTTGATGTTTCACCCTACACTCCATAAACTATTATAGTTTCCTGACTTTGCACATGCTGTTTCTTGCCTAGAATCCTCTCCTTCACTCACATGCTGGGCAAACACCTACTTATCCTCCAAGAGCTCATTGGCTATTTGCCTCAGATGTTCCATCCCCCTACACACCTCCTGTTTTTGAACAAATACCTATTAAAATTATTACATCATCCTATGACAATTGTTTGTCACCACATCTCTCTCCCTTCTGCCTGAGCTTCTAGAGTGTAGGGACTGTCTTTTTAGCCCTGAATCTTAACATGTGGCCCAGTGTCCACTGCGTAATACATAGGAAATGTTTGCAGAATGAAGATATGCAGAGTGGATTGTACTTTAATCAGTCCATATGTTGTATTTCTACGAAGGTAGTCTGAAGCCAGCCACAGGCTTCTATGGCTGTGGAATTGCTACATATCTTTTTCTGTTTACCGAGACAGAATCAAGACAGAGGCTTCCTGACAAACAAAAGAGCTTGCCTGAGGAGAGAAGTAATTGCTTATTTATCTCTTAAACACAGTACTGAGGGCAACACAGATGGCTCCCTAAGTCTCCCTGTGCCTTCAGGGAAGAAGACAAAATGTCACAAGTCTAGAGCCAAAATACCATAGGATGCTTTAAGAAGGTTAAAAAAAAAAAAAAAGGGTCCCAGGTAATAACAAAAAAATCAAAATGACAAACATCTCTCATGGGTAAGACACAGAATTCTTCTTAAGGGTGCGATAATGTTGGGAAAATGACCCTACGTCCCCTGGTAAATAATTTCTAACCTCCTTATAGCATCTCCTCTGAAACAGGAGGGCCTTTGAGATACAACTCTGTCCCCACCCTCACCCCACCATACTTACTGTTCTTTTGAAAGGACATAAAACCTCTTCCTTTGACCTCCAAATACTCAGAGGATTAGGGAAAACCCTTCCTGGCAATTATTAGTATTATAGCTATCATTATGTTTTGCTGAAAAGGAAATATGAAAAATATATTTAATAAAAGATATTTTAAGAGAAAACAAAAAAGTTTAGAAAACTAAACTGTCCTATCTAATGTGACATTCAGGGACTCAAAAGTAGAGTGTTCAAGCAATTCTAAGCCTTGATTGTGTTTCTTATAGACCATTTAAAAGAACAGCCACAGAAGAACGTCTTCTGAATTATTTTAGGTAACTATTGACAACCCTTTGCAAAGCCGCAGAGGCTGCTGGTGTTGGTGTAAACCAGAGTGCCCTTTAAACCAGTAAATTCCACTTGTAGGAAATTACCCTACAGAAGTCATCACTGTACACAAAGCTGCTTATAATAAGATATTCACCTCATCACTATTCATGATAGTGGCAAAACTGGAAATCAATATCTCATAATAGAGAATCAGCAACGTATACCATGCAGCTATGAAATGATGCCATAAAATATTTATTGTTATAAAAAGATGTTCATGATGTTAAGGAAAAACATGAAGGTTATAAAAGAGATGATTTAGCATGATCCAAATTTTATTTTTAAATGAATTATTACCATAGAGTACAAAATGCTTTCCTGGGCAAGTGCTGGCCCTGATTCAGGAGGCTGGTGGGTTTGCAGGCCCCTCACCATATACCTATTTGCATTTCAGCTTGAGAATTACAGTCTCTGGCCACAGTATTTATGCGCCCTAAATCAAGAGAGAAAAGACTTTTAGAAAATCCCAAATACTTGTGAGATTCGAAGTTTTTGTAAATTGTCTGAAGGATTGGGGTGAGAGGGCTGACCAAAAGAGTAGTGAGAATTCTGAATGGAATTCCCCCTGTAGGGAGGAGGAATCAGGAGTAGTAGATGGGTCTTGGCCTCAGGGTTAAGGATCAAAGGGAGTCTGGTTCTAGGTCAGGATGGTGGCCTCTCTCAGAACTCTCCCCAACTCAGCTGTCCTGGAGACAGATTTGTATCAGAAAAGCTTTGGCCCTCAGGGGCCAGGGCCTATTTCTGTGAAGCTCAGAAAGTAAGTCAGAGAAGTACTCCCTCATTCTAGATGTCCCACCACTGTCGCCTGCCCCAGCAATGGTGGTCGATGGAGCAAGTAATAGGGCCAGCAGGAGGTGGGGTCCAGCTGTCCAGATCCCTGAGGGGTTGCCAGGGCCTCTGCAAAGCTGGCAGTGATACCAGCTTGTCCCAGTGGTCAGGGCAAGGGCCACGTCGCCATTGACACCATACTCACTGGAGCACAAACAACTTTGCTTTCGAGAAAGAGCCACTCTCACCCTGTGAGAGTGACATTTGAATCTCGGAATTAATAGGCAACATCAACATTATTGTTCTGCAACTTCAGAGCCAGCTATTCCCAGCTAGTGATAAACTCTCTGGGGAACTGGCCCCGTGACCAGTGGTGGCCTCAAGAAGATGTCTGAGTTCCAACACTGCCTACAGATACAAAGATCAGGACAACTGTTAGGAATAAATGAGTGGCCTCTGTAATTCTCAGAAACACCAGTGGAAGAAAGAGGCTGGGAAAAGCTGGCCTTCCTGCTAATTTGGTTAAAGAGGTCTGGAAGTCATAAGTGTCAATGTAAGCATGGCCAAGTCTAGGGAAACTTGCCTATCTACACTAGTTATACTTGCATGGGGGATGTGCAGGAGGAAGGGGAGAAATAGTGGACAGCCTGTCCAGAATGATGATGAATCTTTGTCCAATACACACTTGCCCCACAGACTATGTACTATATCTAGAACAAGAATTATCTGACGTTTGGCCTGCACTGTTATTGTACAGAAAAAAGTATGGATGCACTCAGAAATGGGTGCCAGTGAAACTGAAATTAAAGGGACATTACAAACTGCTTTGAAATTTTTACTTATAAGAGTTTCAAAAGAAACAAAAAGGCAAATTTAGCCTGGTATTCTGGAGGGCTTAATTGTGACAAGCGACCATAATTCTGAAATCATCTTATGATAGTCTCCTGAGCCCCTCCCCTTGTAAGCATTACGTGGACTGGGATTCCATGCCCAAGTCCAAATGCTTCCATCTGCTTGGGGTATGGGAAGGTGGAATCTCCTGAAGAAGGGGTAGGGATAAGGAAGAGATGGTTACGGCAGCAATTGCATGCCAGGATTGGGGATGGATGTGTAAGGCGTGGCCCACCAATGGAGTACAACCTCAGCCCATCTAAAGTACTTGCCCAATACTGCAGGTGAGAGGCTAGGGACTTTCTGGATTTTTTTTTCTTATCCTTGTCCTGAGTGCAGATCCTGCCAAAAGACAGAACCTGCTTCCTCTCCTAAAGCTGTCACAACTGGAATACCTTGTTTAAATCTTGGAAACTTTTATTTTGAAGTATGGGAAAAGAAACTGAGAAATAACATCAAAGCAAGGAGTAACATTATGCTTTTCTGAAGTGTAATACAATCTGGGTCGGGGAAAAGGCATAAAATAGAGAGATAGGAAACTTCGCCCTGAAAATAACACCATAGGAAGAGTACTCTGCTTAACGTTAACAACTGATTAGAGCTAACGATTAAATGTATCATCTCTAGGGTGACCATGTGCTTTGTTGTTCAAACCAAGATAACTTAGGCATGAAATGGAGTCCTACTAATTAATATTTACACCCGAATAATAGGCATAAAGCCAGGACTGTCCCAGACCAATCAAAATGCATAGTCACCTAATCATCTCTGAATCCCATAGTTCATATGCTTCTTCCATTGGGTTATGGAAGAAAAACAAGACAAAATTTAGATGTAATATGAACTATGGCATTCTGAATAGATGCACCAAAATAGATCTGTGTAAAAAAAAAAAAAAGCCACAAGTCAAGGATATTCCAGACTAAATGCTAGGAAGCCAGTTGTTTTCAGTGACTGTTTTAAGACATGGGTATTATCAAATGCATATGGGACTAACCAAGATCAAGAAAAGATGGAATTCTTCTGTCTTGTAGGGGTCCAATTTAAAAGTATGGCCCCAGGGACCTTGGGGCCACTGTTATATTTTAGAAATCAACGGGAAAATGATTAATGGCATAAATTGTATGAAAATGCTAGTTTTTCTATATAACCTAATTTTATTTGGCAAGACCTTGGAGGATCATGAACATAAAATTGCTCTCCATTTGGGAGATACAGGCTTCCTGTTACACCTTGACAAACAGCAACCCTATTAGATCATTAGTTCAAAAACACGTAGGACAGACAGAATTGCAGCAGGGGCAAAAATATCTCTGCCATCGTTGTCAGCCAAATTTCATCAATGGCAGAGGATCCAAAACCTTCTTGAAGTTCAGGAGTCTGAATTGAAGTATTCAGGTGAGAACCATGGCACTATTGCAGAAAGGAAGACAAAAGGGACAGCCTGTGGACGGAAAATCCTACAGGAACCCTGTCACCCCAGACCTCCTGGAAGCTCTGTGGGGAATATTTCTGAACATTCATTCATGTCCTTGGCAAACTCCTAAATCTGAGTTCACGAGCAGGCATCTGTTGACACATCTCCTTCAAGCTTTTTATTTTACACCCTAACCTAGCTCCAGAGGTTAGGAGCCACGCTCTGCCTTTGCCAACTATTCTATCCAGGATTGAAACTCAATACATTAATCAGAATTAAACTTCCTGCTGCCAAAGTACAAGTACACACAGCTGAGAGTCAACAATGTGTTTATGGAGTTCTTCTCTGAGTATGGACTAATAACAGGCCCTTAGGGTACAAACATATTACCAGCATCGATGTGATATTACTGGGAGATGGCAGAACACATCACAGGCAAAAGGTGAAATAGCTGCTTTCACAAACACAAAGGGAAGATAGAGTCCTAAAATTGCTTTAGGACTCACCCAAGAGCATATTACACCACAGTCCGTGAAGCAATTCTGTCTACTTCATCTTAGGCAAGATGAACAGATGCCTTATCGAGGACACTGGCACATGAGGGGCTGTGGCCCAACACAACATGGTCACAAGGAGATAGACCACCATCAGTGGGAGAGAACTTCACAGCAGAGGGAAATACCTGCCCAGGACTTGCTGGTCAGCTGCAGCCTTTGCAGCACACAGCGCCTGGGAAGTTAGCTCCAGAGCAGCAGAAGAAAATGGCATATGGGATGAAATAGCTGAAGCTGCTGGGTTCCCAAGCACCTAGGAGACATCCCAAGGGCTCTGCAAACACATGTAAGCTTCTTTCAAGCAAGCTGGAGATTCAGAAAGTGCAAGAAGGGTAGAATATTCTGCTGATGTGGCTTAGAAAAGACAGGTTCCACAAATAAGACAGTTTTCTTTGTTTTTCCTCCAACTTGTGTGATTTTATGAATGATGTTTTTAGTTACAATTATATTCAACAAAAGAATTATTTTTGATTATAGTACTTGTTCTTTTATCTCCTGTTGCCAAAACAAAGGCAGAATACAAAACAGTATGTGCACTGTTATTAAAACGATCTAAAAATACGCAAGCAGAAGGACAAAGAACACAAGGTAAAAGATACTATTTTTAAAAAACTTAGAGACATATCTGATATTTAAAACCAATATTTGTTGTCTTTATACATTTCTAGTCATGATAACTCTTAGTCACTGATATTTCAGAATGTTTTATTCAGAAATATTTTTTCTTATTTTTTTAAAAAAATTATTTTTGGTAGAGACAGGGTCTCACTATGTTGCCCAGACTGGTCTCAAACTCCTGGACTCAAGCCATCCTCCTGCCTCAGCCTCCCAAAGTGCTGGGATTACAGGCGTGAGCCACTGTGCTCAGCTAATTCAGAAATACTTTATCAAAAGAGTTTAGAAAGAAATAAGGTTATTTTTCTACCTAAAATAATGTCAGATTTGGCAAGTAATAATATGCTAATATCTCAGTGAGTCTCCCCATTCTCAAAATGTTGCATACTAGTTTCATATGTGTTAGGAAATAGGTTGTATATCTGAGCGGCAAAGCGACACTTCTTAGAGAAAGAGAAACTTTTCTCTTTGAATGTCGTCTGTTCAATATTGGCAGTTACAAAAGTATTATCCAGAAGTGGGTTGAAAAATGTGACTCAGAGTCAGTCGGTTATTAAATGAAAAGGAAAAGCTACCACTCTGGTCTCCTATCTCCTAGCCCAGCGTCCTTACAAACCCTTCCACTGCTTTGAAGCACAACTAAAACCTATGCTATATGTATAATCTGAGAGCAGAAAGATGCTTATTGCAAAAGATGTATACATTCCTCATTGGACCATGCCCAAACAATATTTAACAGCCAAATATTTCAGAGGAAGTTCTTGTATCTTTCACAATAAGAGATGTATAGAAATGAAATACATTCATTCACTCTTAGTAGACCAACTCAAATGAGAATGAATGGACAATTTTGGATATTGGCTTACTGGGATATATGGGAAATCCTCCAGAGATGATGCAGTGGCAGGAAGATGTTCACAGAAAACACAGCTGTTTTCAATATTAGAAATCCAGTGCACTGACCTCATGAGAAACAACTTGCACCACTTTTTTTTTTTTTTTTTTTTTTTTTTTGCTTTAACAAATAGCAAGGCCCAAAGGTTGGGTCAACAAATGGGATTCCAAGGAACTGTTTTACATCAGTGTAGGGTCTGGGCCTGATGACAAGAAGTCATCAAATGGATGTTGCACTTGGAAATCTAGGATGTAAGCCAGCATGAGCCCCGATTCCCTTGCCAAATATGATTACATGCTCCTTCCCTGATAGTCTAGGTTCCTCTATATCCTTTTGAATATGGGATTCAAGAGATTCCAAAAATTCAAGAATTTAGGACAAAATATATTACTTGATCAATGAACTATATTTGATTGTATTCAACTCCTGTTACAAACATTTGACTTTAAGGAAATGAGAGAATGAATATTCCTTAGGAAGAGAATACAAGATTGGAGTGAAATCAAAGCTATTTTCAGAACAGTGAGTGGCAAGGCACCCCTCCTTTCATCAGGTAGATACACAGTGATCCAAGGAAGCAGGCTGGGAGGATGGGAAAAACAAAATATTTTTATATTTATGTATAAATTAATCCCAAACCATATCTCCATCTAAATCCTCCTTCCCTCCCCATCCTTGCATCATATACCTACCGATAGAAAAATAAACAGTGGAAGGGAGTTAAAATTAATCTTCACTGAACACCTACCAAGTAGCAGAAATCCTAATAAGTGCTCACTCATGCATTCATTTACTAAAAATAAAATATTTTAAGCATATTCCAAATGTGAGGCTCTGTGTTAGATGCTAGGGATACAACCAGGAACAACATATAATCACTGGCCTCTTCCTAAGACACTTGGGAAGGCTGATAGGCAAATACGCAATTACAATACAATTAAGGCTTGCTTTCTTGGAGGTATATACAAAATATGGTGGGGGCTTAGTGGAGGCAGTGCCTGAAGCTGCCCATGAGCAGTCAGGGAAGACTTCTCAAAGGAGGTAGAATTTGAGCTGATATTTAAAGAGTGAGTAGAAGTTTTATAGGAGTTGACAGTATTTATTAATATTTCTAAATTTAATCCTTATAATTCTGTGAAATACATGTTTATCGGCCCCATTCTTCAAGTGAGAGAATTGAGACTCAGAGACATGGTCTAAGTTCACCCAAGAAGGTAGCAGAGCTGGGATTTGAAGCCATATTCATAAGACTTCAAAGTACACATTACTTCCACCAGGGAAACTACCTCTCTTTCTTCAAAAATATGTTTTCAGGCCAGGCTTGGTGGTGCACACCCGTAATCCCAGCTCCTTGGGAAGCTGAGGCAGGAGGATAGCTTGAACCTGGGAAGTGGAGATTGCAATGTGAGCCAAGATCGTGCCACTGCACTCCAACCTGGGTGACAGAGCAAAACTCTGTCTTAAAAAAAAAATATATATATATATATGTATGTATGTGTATGTATATATATATATATGTTTTCAATCATATACCCTTGTTTTTTGTTTTTGTTTTTTTCTCTACCACTGCTATTAATGTTCATTTTAATCTAATTTTACTTTATACAGAATAGAGGAGTAGATGATCATGAGAAAATGTATTGTATGTTTTATCCAAGCTATATATCCTAAAGATGACCCAGGACTCTCTATCAACCAAAGTAGGAAGGTCTTGAATGAAATATCCCATCTCACAAAACAAAAAAAAAACTGACAGTGTCAAAGAAAATTTTACTTGCTCTATTTCTCTACCTGGTTACCCCATGTCTAGAAGTTGACTTCATATAACTGTTGCCTAAAATCAACAAAAATGTGGGACATAAACTCTAGCCAATTTTCCCACTTCCCAAAAAAGCAACTATTTGAATTTCCTCTTATATCATGAGGTCAATAACATAAGATATTTAATATAACAAGTTAAAAAAAGAGGTAGTGGTGATATGCCTTCAATTCTCCCAACAATTGCTCACATAACTTCTGCTTTGAGGTTTATGTTGCCTTCATATTATTTTCAAGTAATTTTTTCTAACCCCACATATCTAAGATTTTTGTCAACTGATCAGGACCTTCTCTTTGTCACATGGATCAAGAACTACTCTAGTGACCTCTTAATTTGGAAAATGAAACTAACAAAACATGCAAGAGACAGGCATGGTCCTAAATTATCACACAACTCTTAGGATAATGAATTTCAAGTCTTGATCACATGGGTGTTACTAAAACTCCTACCCAAGGATTGCTTTAAAATGTTTTATAATGATATGCATTTTCTTTGCACTTAATGTGAAAATCCAATATGTAGAAAGTAAAGACAACCCTTTTCTACTCATGTATCCAGGACAGCTAGCCACACGTTAAAGTGGGCAGCTAGAGGCAGGCATAGAGTGAGAAAGAAGAAACAGGCAGAATAATACTGGACTTTCCCCCACCTTCCTCCTCCTCCTCCTTCTCCTGCTCCTTTTCCTCCTCCTTTTTCTTCCTCTTCCTATTTTTCCTCTTCCTCTTCCTCCTGCTCCTTCCTCTTCATCTATTAATCCCAACTGTCGCATAAGTCAAGATTGATGTCAACTTGTAGGGAGGCTTCCTGTAGTATGGCTTAGTACTCATGCCCACAAAACTTGTCCCTCTTTAGTCTAATTTTAAGAATAATTTCTGACCTGAAAATACCTGCAGATACCCTGACTCCTCTTCCATGCCTATCTCCACACAAATAAGAATCCTGGATTCCACCAAGCCCTTCTCCAAATAAATGGAGAGAATACTGGCAAATGGTTACTTCCTCTAATTCATTCTATGCCTCTCAGCTACCTCAGGCACCTGTGATTCCATTTGAAATAGTGTTGCAAAGACCAGCTAATCCTTCCCTTTAACTATCTGGGATACTAAAAGACATTTCATCAACAAAGACTGATCTTTGCTAACATGAAGCCTGTATTACCCTTTCAATCTCAGCTGCTCATGCCAAATCCCTAGTCTAGTTTAGTCTAGTCCAGTACAGATACAGTATAGTATCTATTGTATAGATATGCCTAGGATAGGATAGACAACCCACGACTCCCATCTCATTTTTAGGCATCCTCCACCAGCGATCAGTTCTCATACTCTAAGAGCACCTATACTGTGTTGAGTCTTCTCCACATCCACCTACACACTCAAGCTTTTCTCATTACCTTGTCATTTAATTCCCATACCTCATATTCCACAGAACACTTTTCTTTCTCTCAGCTGCAACATCCCTAGATTTCCCTTTCTACTATCTTCCCCAAACTTTTTCTTCCAGGATATACGTGCCGGCTGTATTGCATTCTATCCCTCCCACTACTTGCTGCCTTTTTCTGTTGCCAGGATCACCAACCCACCATTTCATATTGAGAACTTTGGAATTTTGTCTTCCTCATGAATAACGTTAACCTCCATGTGATCATACATTAGATTCAAAATTTATTAAGATTCTGGATGGTAAGAGCCTTCATTCACACTCTACTGCAACAAATCACTCGTAAGAATAAGAATATTCTAAATGCACATTTGATTCTGAAGCTCTAGCAAAATAAAGTTCTTGTTCCTAGCCTACCTCTGTCCTATCTTTTCCAAGAACAACATGGGGGTACAAGATGACAGATCAATCAAGGAGTCAGGGCCTTGGCCCTAACAACAATCTTCCTTCCGTTAAACCATATAAATAATCCCTTCAAGAAGAGGCTTTCCTCTTACCAACATAATTTAATCAGTCATCAAAGTCCTGCTGGCTTTACCGCCCAAATATTTCTTTAAAAATTTTCTTGCTCACTATCCCTACTTCCATACAGTCAATTTAAGACTTCATTATCTGTTCACCTACACTACTTTAATAATCTCCTAATTTGTGTCCTGCCTGCATTATGTTCCCTTAAATCTATTCTCCAGCTAGCTAGAATGGTGTATCTAAATTGTAAATCTGACTGTGTCACTTCCTTGCTTCAGTGTTGATATGGAACACCTAACCCTCACAGGACAAAAAAAGAATAATTGTAAATATTAGGAGGAAAAAGTTACCATGACTTTCAAAGTGTCACAGTTGTCTATCAAGAAAATAGAATCAACTGATGAACTATTATAACTAATAAGAAGAGTGACAATTCGGCCAGTTAAAAGCATAATATATAGGAATTGATAATTTTATTATATACAAGTAGTAGCCAGATATAAAAACTAATAATGAAAGGGTGATACTATTCACATTAGCAAAATAAAATATAAAATTTCAAGAAATAAATTTTAAAACACATGTGCCTAATGTGCATGAGAAAATAAAAACACAAAACTGCTTAAAAAAAATAAAGACCCAATGAAATGAAGATTCAAGCCACACTCCCGGGTAGAGAGATCTGATACATAACAATATTAACTGTCCTCAAATTCATCTGTAAACTTAATGTAGTTCCATCAAAACCCCAGTAGGATGGAAGGAGGAGGAATAGACAGAAGCTCAATAGAATAAAATTTAGAGCCTACACACGGAGTTACAGATATATGGGGATTTAGTATATGAAAAAGTAAACATCTTCAGGACAGTGGGACAAGAAAAAATAATCCAATGGTAAAGCAAGTAAATAAATATCACTAAATCTCCATCTCACATCATACACAAGAATTTATTCCAGATTGATAAAAAACAAGTTAAACATAAAAATAAATGACTGCAAGAAAATATATAATATTTCATATTGTGAGATGTGGAAGGGCTCTTTCAACAAAACATAAAACCCAAAAGTCATTAAAATATATATATATATATAGAGAGAGAGAGAGAGAGAGAGATTTCACTATATAACTAGAATTCTATTTGGCAGAAGACACTATAAGCAAAGTTAAAAGGCAAAAGTACAGATTGGAAGTAAAGATTTTCAACAAGTTTAACAAGCAAATAATTAGTATCCATAATATATAGGAGCTCTTGTAAATAATAGGAAAAAATTTAAATTGAAAAAGTACACAGCACATAAATAGGAAATTTATAAATAATTATGATAAATAAATATTTGAAAAAACAATCATTCTCACTATGTTAAGCAACATTCTAAATGAATGTGAGTTTTGCCTTTATATCAGTAAATATTCTTGACAAATTGATAGTACTCTGGAGAAATTAGTAATCACACACTATTGATAGGAAGACAAATTGATAATCTTTTTGAAGAGCAACTTGATTTTTCCTTTTAAAAAGTTCATATTTTACTTATATAAATTTATTTGTACTCCCCCAACTACCCCCCAAAACACATATTTTAAAATATTCTTTACAACATTATTTGTAACTGCAAAACTTGGAAGCCAGACTAATATTCATCAGTATGGAAATGGTTAAATATACTTCAGTACACCCACATCATGGAACACCAGGCAGTTTTTCAAAAAGTGGAACCATGTGTTGTAATGCAGAAAGATACTCAAGAATTATTACTTAATTCAAAAAGAAAGCTGAAGAACAATGTATATGTAACATAATCCCATTGTGATAAAATTATAGTATGTACAGAAAGTAATTGGAGGAATGGGAGCTGAAGTGTTGACAATAGTTATTCTGGAGTTGGATTTGGCAGAATTTATTTTATTTATTTTATTTTACTAATATTTGGATATCACCTACCTATGTACTATATTTAAAATCAGTGAAAAAACAATTGGCATCATGACTTAGGAAATCCTTCATGATCTAGAAACTCTCTAGCTTTCCAATAGTCTTCACTTCTACCTGCCTGTCAATTTATTCTCTCGCCACATGGAATTATACGTTGATTCTCATTTACAACTTGCATATATTGCCTTGGTGATGCAGTGACGACCATCCCCCAGGCCATGAAGCCTCAGACACAAAAACACACCCAACTCTTATTCATCACTCCACACTCAGCTGAGCTATCTCCATCTCCAGAAAACCTCCCTTACTCCCCAACTCCCCACTCTGCTGGCTTAGGTGCTCCTCATCAAAGCAATCCTAGCACATTTCTTCTCTTACATTCAATGCTGTGTTATAATTACCATTGAGTGTGTCAATCTCTCCCACTAGACTAGAGCTCCATGAAGGTTTATCTACACAATGCTTGGGGCTCTGAGTTATAAACTTCATGAAGGCATAGGCCATAGCACCATTATTCACTGCTGCATTCCGGGTAACTCCCCAGTTATCTAGTACACAGTAGGCATATTGATGAATGAACGATAGATTATGAATGAATCATCTTCCCACCTGGCTGCAACTTTGCAGTCATTTCTTTGGTGGACCTAATTCAATGCCCAACCCATATTTAATAATCTTAGTTTCAAGAATTTCTATCCTAGGCCTCATTCAGCAGAGACAAAGAAAAACAGATGCACAAAGATGTTCATAGCAATATTTTAAACAATAAGGAAGAAAAGTGTAGGTAATCCTACAACCAAAATGTCTAACTTCAGACATGGATCTCTATTAAACACACATTTATTAAATATCTATTCTGTAGTAAAAGATAAACGAGATGTAATTTCAGTAATTGGTTGAATTGTGTCCTCCAAAAAGAGATGTTAAAGTCCTAACTCCCAGTACGTCAGAATGTGGCCTTACTCAAAACTAGGGTGGCTGCAGATGTAATCGTTTAAGATGAGATCACGTCAGAGTAGGGTGAACCCCTAATCTAATCTGACTGATGTCCTGATGAGAAGATAAGAGAGACACACAGGAAGAACACCAGGTGATGATAGAGGAGAGACTGGAGAGATGCAGGCACAAACCACAGGACACCAAGGATTGGCAGCCACTACCAGAAGCTAGGAAGAAGCAAGGAAGGATTCCCCTATACATTCCAGAGGGAGCATGTTTGCAGACTGTTAGACTCCAGAGCTGCAGGACAATAATTTCTATTGCTTTCAAGCCATCCGGTTTGTGGTACTTTTGATAGGACAGCCCCAGGAAATTAATACAGTCCCTAACTTCAGAAACTTATAGTCCAATAAGAGACAAACATGCAAACATGGAGTAATAAGACCAAAAAATAAAATCATGCATAACATTCAAGGGTAGTACAGAGTAGTGGTTAACTCTACTGGGGATCCAGGTGGGGAGAATTTGGGTAAAACTTCACAGATAGAGCAATGTTGATTTTGAGATTCCAGGATATCTGCATGCAGACCATTGAGCAAGGTCGGGGGTGGAGGATGAGAAGATATTCTTCCAGCATAGGAACCAGCCTCTGCAAAGCCTGGAAGGTGCAAAAGGTGCTTTGGGTCCAAGAACTGCAAATAAATAATTCATTATTGCTGTAGGCAAGTGCAAGTGAAATGGGGTGAAAAAATCTTAACACTCCCACACCCCCACAAAGAAAATGCAAGAAGAAAGGACAAGATCCCGCAACACCTTGTATGCTGTGCCAAGGAAGATGGGATTGATCTATTCCATGATAGGGAGCACTGACATTTTGAGGGGAGCAGCTTGGTCAGATTAGAAAAGTCACTCTATGGGCAGAGTGAAGAAGGAATCAGGACAAAATAGCAGGTGTCACAAGCCTGAGAGAAAGACAAACTGAGAGGCTGACTTTTTTTCTTCTATCCCTCATGACTCCCTTTCTTTCTACCCACATCCTCTACCTCTCCCCCACACCCAGTCCAGACATCAAGTTTTATGAAAAATGGAGATTAGTCATTCTTCTCTGTGACACAGGGTTATAATTAATACTAACTTGTATAAATGTGAGAAAAGAAACAAAATAACATTTCACTCATTATTAAGAGTTTTATAATTACTGCAGCATTTTCCCAAATATATCCTCAGAGCACTTCTGTGGAGGGGAAAAATGTCCCATAATCAAATGCTTGGAAAACTCTGGGTTAAACAAAATAGAAAAATTCCCCCACCCCGTGCTTTTTCAGAGCTCTTATTATGCTCGTTTACACAGTGGCTCTTCAAGAGGATATAATTTTGTAAAATATTTCCCTAATGTATTTGACCTCAGAAACTTTTCTGCAAATGATCACTTTCCAAACTGGAGCACACTTTGGAAAATGTTGAGTTGAATTAGAATTTTCTAATGAAGTAGTGATTTCTCTCAATCCCCTTTTCTGGAATGTTTAGTGAGAGATCAGCCTTCTTAAGAGTGATATGAGATTTCTCTATTGAGTGGGATAGATTAAACTACCTCTTAGGTCACTTTCAACTCAACATGCCATTACTCTGTGGCTACTGATGATTTCCTCATGCCTGCAATCTGATTGTTCTATCTTCAATATTTCATTTTATTATTGATTTTTTAAAAGGGGGAGGAAGTTTTCCCATTAATTAAATGGTAAACATAACTGGGCAATAAGGATCGGATTTTTTTTCCCTCAACCTACATAAGGTCATTCACTCCCAGGATCAGACTACAAAGAGATTTCTTAGTCTAGAAATGCAATCTTTGGCCCCACAGGGAGCTTCCCGCTCCAACACCACATTCAATTGTGTGGCTCCCTTTCAGACATGCACCCATGGAACTCATAGTACTTTATGCTTCTCCTGATTTCTTCCAGAAATGAGAATCAAATATTTTCAAAGGAAAGCTGTCACTGATGATGCTTGGAGGAATAGGGGGAATGGTGACAAAGACAGTCATTGTGTAAAGGCATGCTGGGGGGACACACCTGTTGCCACTAGAGTAGCCAAGAGGATCTGTTGTGCAGTGGACTTATTCAGAACTAAGGATGAGGGGCAGGAGGAAGCCAAGCAAGAAAAATAATTCACTCCTGCTCTATGGCAAAAGGGGGAAAATACATAACATTTTCTGATCATTTGACAGTTAGTAAAGAATGTTTATGGAGATCGTGCCACTGCACTCCAGCCTGGGTGACAGACCAGACTCTGTCTCCAAAAAAAAAAAAAAGAATGTTTATCCATTTCTCATTTAATTTTTAAAGCAATCCTATGTGGTAGATAACATTCATCTCATTTTACAGATGGAGAGGTAAGTGGCTTACCCAAGGTCCTAAAAATCAGTGTGAGAGTTGTCATTTGGACTGAAATCTTTTGATTACAATTCCAGTGTTCTTTCTACTATATTTTATACTATATTTTAATATCCCGATAAGACTTCTTGTATCAGGTTAAAGTTCACTGTGTACAACAGGACACATTCTAGCCAATTTAAACTGAAAGATAGCCATTTCCAAGTATTAGGGTGTCTTACAAAATCCTAAATATGGGTAGATTGAAGACCTGAGTCACCAGAAAAAACTCCCAACTCCAGAAGCATGCTGCCTCTGCAACCATCTCCAGAAAGCTTCCCCTTCCAATGGAAGAAACTTGCCAAAGGAGTAGACTGCTGACCAAAGACCCCTGGTACTCCATCATAGTCCCTTTCCGCCCAAGAGATGCTGGGCAGAGTTCTGCATCACTCAACTGCACCTGATGGGAAAAACCTACATTACAACCTGTACCTTTAGCCATAAGGGAGTGATAGAAATGTGGTTTTCAGCTTTCTAGGCTCTGCTGTACAAGAAGGCATACTAAAAGGACATTAGAGTGGATATGGAGGGGTATCTGCCATGCCATGCATAGATAAAATACTTAAAGAAACATGTATTTTTAAAAAACAAACAAAATACAAAATAAAAGAGCTAACTGGGGTTCAATGACAAGTTATAAGCAACTTCGGAAAGCTCCTAGTGGTCCACTGACCCTACCAGTCATTAATACCCAGTTACATGTAGGATGAGTCTAAATGAGGATGGAAGACATAGAGTGTGCATCCTTCTACCTTCCCTTCTCGGTCCTGTAGCAGGCATTAGTAATCAATCACATCACTTTTGTGCTATACCTAGATCCGACCTCAGATTCCTTTTCAGGACAACGCATCCTGCAGGTAGGAACATCAACCAGAATTATGGTAAAATTGAAGTTGAAAATCATTCATTTAGAGACTTCATAACATCTGCTGGTCTCAGACAGTTATTACCACAAAAATTATATTTTAAAAAAACACAAAATTCAGTGGTTTAAAGCAACCCTCATTTGTTATTGTTAACACATCGACAAGCGGGCTGATCTAGACTAGGCATGGCTGGGCAGCTGTGCTCCACATGTCTCTCATCCTCCTTGGACCAATAGGCTAATCCAGGCATGTCCTTCTCATGGTGATGGCAGAGGCACAAGAGGGCCTGCGGAAATGTACAAGGCCTCTTATGGCCTAGGCTTGGAATCAGTACACTGTCACTTCTACACACATGACATTAGCAAGAATAGATCACAAAGCTGAGCCCAAAGTCATGGAGTAGGGAAATACATTTCAGCCACAATGAAGCCATGGCAAGAGTATAGAAGCAGGGAGCAGCAAAGAACTGGATAATGCAATCCATTAATGCAATCTACCATAAGGCCCTCATGAAAGATCATTGTCAGCTCGTAATAAAATCTCTAATTTTCAGTGCCAACAACCTTGAAAAATTCTGCCTTGTTTTATAAGGCATTTACCCATGTCAGCTAACAATTCTGCCTTATTTCATAAGACATTTACCCATGTCAGCTAACAATAGAAGTGAACAATTGACCCTAGGAGCATTGAGGTGAGCATGAAATCCACTGGTTGCAGAAGTGTTACCCTTGGGACTCTAAGCCAACACACAGAACTATAGCAAGAGTGGTGGTTATATTAAAGTGGCTAAGATCATCATCCTAACTGAACTAATGCAGGAACAGAAAACCAAATACCACATGTCCTCACTTATAAGTGGGAGTTTAAACATTGGGTACATATGGACATAAAGATAAGAACAATAGACACTGGGGGACTACTTAAAGTGGGAGAGGGGAGGGGAGCAAGAGCTGAAAAACTACCCATTGGTACTATGCTCACTACCTGGGTGATGAGATCATTTGTACCCCAAACCTCAGCATCATGCAATATAGCCATGTAACAAACCTATATGTATACCCCCTGAAATCTAAAATAAAACTTGAAATTATTTTTAAAAAATTACTATCCAAAGGAAAATATCAGTGCTATGCATCTGAAACCTAAGAACAATGTTTTATTAAAATTACAATGACAAAAATAATTATCTATTTAGTTATTTGCTCTATTTGCTCCCTGAGAGGCAGTTACTATAATCTCACAGGCATTCAGTGACAGTCACTTTCATTTAAAGGCTCCAATTTGCTTCTGTTACTCAATTCTATTTATGAGAGAGGCCACTATGTTTACTATGTGAGTTTGATAGTCTTAAAAACACAAATATAACTTAATGGTAATCATAAGCACTGAAGTATTTACGGTGCTGTAAATTTTTGATTTATTGATGCAATAAATAAAAGAATTGCTAAGAAAGAATGTTTCAGCCATATAATACTGTGAAAACATGCCATTTTAACTATAAATCTTCACAATGTGAACAGCAGTTGTATAATTTGATGGTATATATTGTATTCATAAGCAACATTTTAACACCAGTTAGAAGAAAAATATGAATACATTTGCTAGCTTCACCAATCCTATAAATGTCTTTGAATAATTTTTCTACCAAGAAAGCCAAATTTCTTGAACTGTTGTTAAACACCATCAGCATATACAATTTGTATTTGTCCATTTAAAAATAAATTTTAAAAAAGATAGCCAAATTTCAAAATACTTGTATTCCTGATTCCTTCCAATACAGCTTAGTCTCAGAACTTCCAATAAAGATTTTCATGCCTTGCTCTTTCTTCATGCTCTCATCTACAATCATTAAAGACCACATGGGGAGGAGTGGAGGGAGAAGAAAGATTGTTTTAAAAACTAGGTGGCAGAATCCTTTTAAAACAGAAGGATCATTTGTAACATATTGGCTTTTGATTGTAAAAAGTTCCCCCTTCAGATGGGTTCAGGATAGGCCAGGGATGAAGTAGAGAGAACTAAATTGTTCTACATAATAAATAAGTTTTTGCGGAATAGGTAGAGGGAGTCTGAGAACAGTGTAGAAACTAAGGGAGAAGATAAGATAGAGAGACAAGGCAAGTACAGTGGCAGGAGGTTGATACCAGAGAAGAGATCGCTATGGAGAAATTCAAAGTTGTGGGCATGGTGGTCCATCTTGATGAACAGGGACAGCTAATATTCTATTTCATATTACTGTCTGGGCTCTGCTGCAGTGTCACACAAATCTGACATCAACCTCCATACCATCATCATCTTATTTCATTGAAATAAGAAAAATAAACTGTTCTCTTTAGGTTGACCAAGAGCAAAGTAAGAAAAATATTCATGAAAGATGAAATATCTCAAGGAAGAACTTGATGGAAGCAGAAAATGTGAGCAAGATATGACTAGGAGAAATGCAAATAGGATTGCCAGATAAAGGATCCTTAGTTAAGTTTTAATTTCAGATAATATTTTTTATAAAAATAAAGTATATCCCAAATATTACCTGATAAGTTTTTATGCTAAATACAATTATATTTTTATTTGCTAAATCTGGAACCCTAAATGCCAGCCTCCTCCACCCAAGAACCTTCTGCTCTACTGAAGGGAATGTATATTTCTCTTTTTAATTTGAGGTGGGGCTTCAAGCCAGTTGTATTTAAATTCATTAGACATACCTTCTACCTTTCAGCAGACAGGAGGACCTGAGAAATCTTAGACAACTGATAAATAGGTAAGTGTATCAAATTACCTTGTTATTAACTAGTAATCAATACTAATCCAGACATCCACAACTAAGCACATTTTCTATTGCCCATGTCTTTTTGGTGGTGTTGCAGCACTTTAAAAAGAGGACTGTTGTCCCAGTGAGTTTTGCTCCTGTGCTACAGAAAGAGCAAAAGGTAAACTAGATATAGTCTTCCTTTTGACATTACGGACAAATTAGATACCCTAAACAACTCTCTCAACTGAATCAACTAGAATTCAGAAAAAAAAAATGTGGTTTAAAAAATACTTTAAATGCATCACTGAGCAGGTATAAAAGAATCTATAGAATCCAAAAGTGAGATGAAAGCAGGAACCCTGAGTGGTAAGCAAGTACCAAACCCTGCAGCACATTTAGAAAAACTGCACAGTACACAGGCAGGAAAGGTAAAATCACAGATATTATGCAAAGCAGAGAATCAAATGGGAGACCCTTTATAGAGCTGAATTTGCAAAGGGCTATACTCTGAGAATAAAGGTAATGAAATATAAATGCCTCCATGCATGCAGAAAGAGACAATCTGCCTCCACCTTAATGATGCATGAAAGGGAAAAACAGTATTTTTATTGAGATCTCATAACCACACAGGGCTCTCAGGGGGTTCATAGACTAAATTCATGTCAACTATTCAGCCCAGAAATTCAAGCAGAAAATTTTAAGTAGCCCCAGGGGACTCTCTGGAAAAGAATGACGACAGCAACCAGGTGGACGTGGGCAGTTCCAACGACTTTGGAGGTTGAAACAGGAGGATTACTTGAGGCCAGGAGTTTGAGGCTGCCGTGAGCTATGACTCTGCCTATGAATAGCCACTGCACTCCAGCCTGGGCAACACTGCAAGACTCTATCTCTTTAAAAAAAAAAAAAAAAAGATGCTAAAAGAGAAATAATGACAGCAATCTGAAGTTACTGAAGCTTCCCAAAACTCATGCTGAAAACCAAATATAACAGCCTAAAAATGCTGTTTTTTTAGGCTTGCCACCAAAAGAAGAGCCCACCCAAGTGGCAGCCCAGGAAGCACACCTGAGAACAACTGGTGAAACTGAGAGAAGTCTTCATAGGCATCGAGTCATAGAGCAAAAACTACACGGGAGAATGAGAGAATATCCAGAGTATGACAGTCAACCCAGCCATGACAATCTCAGAAATTGTCAATAATTTCCAACCAGTACCTCCCATTAGCAAACCCACCAAAAGCCAGCTGACATGGAAACCTGTGAAACAAGGTGTCAACTTCCTACATTACAGAACAAGGCAAGGGAGAGACAAAAAATAGATCCATGAGCAAAAAGCCAAATGACCAGCACAGCCATCCTTTTCCTTACCGCTATGCTCATGGAAGCACTTGTCAAGGAGTAACAATTAGCAGAGCCTCCGCAGACCTAAATTGGACTTGTATTGTGTTAAGCCACGGAGATTTTGAAGTCATTTGGTTCTGCAGCACAACTTAGACTTACCTTCACAGGAACAAAAATTGGTATCAGAAGTGGGATTCTGCTATAACAAAAAAACCCTCAATATGTGATATTGCCTTAGTGGTCCATTGGTCAGGAGCAGATTAACTGTAATTAGAGGCTAGAGTGGCCTTTCATTTTATGCTTTGTGGGAAGCATTTGATAAAGCTGTCATTATAGCAACCTGGAAGGCAGATCATATGTCTAGTGAATTTATAACCCTAGGGGAAGAGTTCAGAAAACAAAATGTTATTTATATGTTTTGGTTACGATTGCCTACATTCAACAAGGAGCCATAGGGATGGCGTGAGTTCACGGCAGATTTGTCTGGTTTGCAGAAAGGAGGAAAAGAGAATTCTGGGACTTATACAGTACAGAAGGCAATCTTCTCAATCTTAAACAGTAAAAGATAACATTGAAGAAGTTTGGGCACAATAAGGGCCAATTAAAACTCAGTTTGGGGGCAAAAATCCAGACAAAGGTATGGACAGCAGAATTCAGGGATAAACACCTTCAAATTGATTAGAGGCTGGGAGTAAAAGTTGAATTAGCAGTGTGGTAACCAAGAAATCCTTCACTGGAATAATGGCTAGGGGAAAAGATATTGTATCTGTCTAGAATTTGAGGCTGTTTTTTAAAATGCAAGTTATATATATTTGCTCATGTTTGCAAAAAGAAGGATAAACCAAAAACTTTTTTTAAGTAGTTAATTATTGGAAGGAGAAGGGGACAGTGTTGGAAGCAAGATTTATCTCAACATACTGTATTATATGGTTTTATTTTTGAATCATATAGTTGTTTTATATATTCTAAAATACATAATTAAGTTAAAGAGCAATCCTTAGAAATTGAATAGAAGCAGAAATGAACTTAATTGTATGTCAGTTGGTTACATAACAGAGAAAAGTATTTCAAGTGACTTTAGAATACACTGGTTTGATTGTAATTATTTAGTAGAATATATTCTAAGGATAAATAAGGATGCAAAGAAATCTTTAACTTCATCCAATAGTCTTATGGTTAATATAATATTTGCTATTATTATTTTGAAACTAATTAATATCTTCTATAGGATAAATCAAATAAAGACATATTAATATTATTAGGAACCAGAATTTTCACTGTGAGATTTTAAATATACAATTTAAAAAGTCAAAGAAGTAAAAATACTGGGTGTTAAGTTGGAATTAAAATCATCAGTTTGAACTCAGAATTTTTGCAGTGTTTTCAAAATCACATTTTTCTTAGCTGTGTCCCTGAAATTACTTAAAGGCGATAATAATTTAGTACCAATAAACACTGCTTGCACCTTGATTATGGTGTGTAAATACTATTCCTCACCAAAGGAAATTGGGCTCCTTGGAAGAACAGTTGATTTCAGCCCTGAGACAGGAAACGTAAAGATGCTAGAGGATATTGTGAACAATTTTTTTTGTAAATTTGAAAGCCATTTGAAACATATCAACCCCCAGGGGGAAAAGTCCTTGCCAGCAATAACCAAAGAAATAGAAAATCTGAATATTTCTTTAACCATTAAACAAATTTAATCAACATTGTAAAACCTCCCCACAAAGAAAACTAGACCCAGAGAGCTTTACAGGCAAATTCTAGCAAACATTTAAGTAAATAATTATTCTAATCTTACATAAACTCTTCCAGAGAACATTTTAAAAAAATTTCAACTCAAATTATGGGCTACCGTTACAATTGCACACCCAAACCAAATGAAGACAGCACAACGAAGGAGATGTATCACCAAAGTCAGGTTCCACTCAGGAACACAACTGTAAATATCTTAAGGAAAATATTAGCACCCTGAATCTCAAAGCATGTAAAATGATAATACAACATGATCCAGTTGTTTTTCATTCTCGGGAATGAAAGTTTTGTTTACAATTAAGCACTAATTAATATAAATTAATCTAAATTTTTTATCTCATTTGACATAAGAAAAGCATTTAATAAAATTCAACATTCATGATTAAAAAGAATAAAACTCAGCATACTAAAAATAGAAAGTCTCTAACTTATTAAAGGACATCTAAAAACAACTAACAGCAAACTTCATTCTTAAAAGGAGTGCTTTCAGCATTGTACTATCATGCACCTTCAGACACAAAACATGAATGCCCACTTACCACTACTTCTATTTAACATTGTACTAGAGATCCCAGCCTGTACAATAAGATAAGAAAAATATGAAATAAAATAAAGTAAAATGAAGATTTGAAAGGGAGACACATGTCAATATTTGCACGTTATATGACTGTTTGCATACAAATCCAAAACCAGTACAAAAAATTAGAGTAAATAACAAATTTTAGCATTGCTATTTACCAAGTCCATATAAAAATGAAAATTATATTGCTCTATACTCTCAGCAGTCAGAAACCAAAATTTAAAAGATATATTTAATATATTTTTTAAGAAAAGATACATTTATCTAGAAGGAAAAGCTAACAAAAGATGTAAAAACCTTTTACAGAAAAAAATATAAACCTTTATTTCAAGACTTTGTGAAAGACCTAAACAAAGGAGAGATCTGTCATATTCTTGGACGGAAAGAGTTAATATTATATTGAAGTTAATAAAATGATCTTTAGATTCACTTACATACTTTAAGATTTCCAAAATATTGTCAAGAGAAACATACAAAAGGAAAACAGCCATAGGAAGAGAATAGCTAACAGAAATTTCAGGGAAGTTACTTTTGGGTGGGGGCTGGGAAATGAATTAAACTGGGACAGGGGTCCCAGGAGACTTCTAAAGTTTAGTAATATTCTGTTTCTAAGCTGAGACATAGCTATTCAGGTATTTGTTTTATGATTTTTTATTAAACTGTATGCTTGAGTTTTAGACACCTTTGACTGCATATTTCAAAAATAGTGATTTTTTAAAATAAAAATATTAGTAATTTAATTTGCCCAAACTGTCAACTAGCTACGGTTGTCTACAAAATACCAATAATGTTAGTCCATTAGACTTGGAAGTACCAAAAGGGTAGGCAGTAGATCTTGTTCTTCATCATCCCATTTTCCATTGTCTAGTACAGCACCTGGATGGAGAAATAGCTCCATAAATATTTTGTAAAGAGTGTATAAACAAAGCCTCATTAATTCTCTATAATGGCATACATCCAAGCCAAAGCCAATTATTCTCATCCTCAGAACTCTGCTTTTCTTGTTCATTTATCTCTAAGCCGTGCTGGTGCTCCTATTATTTCCTGCCCACTGTCTCCTGGATTTCCTTTCTGCTGAAATGCTTAACTCACTTCCTTATATATATTTAATGAAGTTGTCAGCAAAGCCCTTTTTCATCAGTCAGCCTGGCTTGTTTGACTTAAGGTCTTATTAGCATGCCTAATTCCATTTCCAGAAAACACAGTTAATTAAGCTACCAAATCTGTGAGTATGGCTCAGCATCACTCTTGGCATTTAATTTGTATTTATACACCAAGGAAAAATAGTGAACCCAATACTCTTCCTAGGACTTCAGTAATATGGCAAGAGAACCAGGACTTTCTTGGGAGTCCATGAAAAGGAAATGGAGGTTATACTCAGAGCACAAAGGAAGATTAGGCTCTGGCTGAGTAGCAAGAGTGCTAGGAGCTCCTTCACTGCAGCCCCCAGCAAAAAAACGCAAGAGCCTATCCTGAGACTCAGGGCCCCCGGCTCAGTCTCCCTGAAAAGCTTCCATAGCACAAATTATTATAGCTCAGGAGGTTACTACATTTTTTTTAAAAATTATTATTTTTTAAAACTTTTGTGGGTACATAGTAGGTATATATATTTTTGTGGTATATGATGTGTTTCATCAGAATATATAAGGGACTCAAACAACTCTGTAGGAAAAAATCCAATTATCCAATCAAAAAATGGGCAAAAGATTTGAATAGACATTTCTCAAAAGAAGACATACAAGTGGCAAACAGGTTATTACATTTCTAAAAAGAGTCTTACAGTGTCATCCAGCCTCCCAGGGGCTCATGCTCCTGAATGATTTTGGGATGAGGTATCTTCTGGTGACTTTGAGAGTAGCACTAAGCAACTTGGGGATTTCCATGCTGTTCTGAGAGGAATCAAGCATCTGGAGAAGATGACACAGGACTGACACACAGCCAGGCTAGGCCACTCCCAGGAAGCCCATGGACCACAGGACTCCATCTGAGGCACCTCCTGCAACTCCTCCCTATCTTACCCTCCAGGGTCCAGGGCTACATATGGAAGTGAATTTCTGCAATAGGCCCAGAATTCCCCAAGGAAGACATACAAATTAAACTCTACATGTGGCTCTGGGTTAATTCAATATATTAATGTAACAAATTCAAAGTAGGATAATAAGCTAATAAAATTCTAGTTCTGGAGTCTCAATTGCTTCCCAAGGCAGTTTTTTTTTTTTTTTTTTTGACAGAATTAGAGTGTTGAAGCAACTTCTGGTTCTAAGAGCATGTCCCTCTCTAAACAGCACCAGCAATTTGTGGCCCTGGTAAGAAGGAAATCAGGTGATCTTACTTTGCCTGGCAATCAGGCTGCTTTCTGGACTTTGGAGATGTGTGGCTAAGAGAATTTAATGCAACTTCTCTCAGCCTTACTTTTTCCATCTGTAAAATGGGGATCACACAGCCCTCCTAGAGTTGTTGAGAGGGTTAATAATGTGATATATATAAGACGGGCTTGTAGGAGATCAAAATATGCGTCTCCAAAATATGTCACTTTGGCATAAGAATTATTTTGAGCTAAAGGCAACTGAGAAGAAACAGACACAAGAAAAGCTCTCTGCCCTCCTCCTATTTGCCACAAAGCAGGACATAAATTTACAAAGGCATCCCTCCTCCCCTCTCTCCCAGGGAGGGCAAATTTAAACTCTTATCAGCCTAGAGATGGCACCAGAGGAATTTATACAACAAATTTTAGTAACAAGCCTTCATCTGCTATTAGTTTACCATATATTTGCCATCCCACAATTTGCTTCCCCTAGAGACTCAAGATCCTTTTCCTTTGTCTATCACTAAAATTGTGTTGTCCCTTTGCTAAGATTTTGTAAAAACTCAAGTTCTAACCAAACCTTTGAGTTATTCATCTCTGGGTACTCCTATGGGTTACATATGTGATATACATGTTAATAAACTGCTGTTTTTCTCTTATCAATCTGTCCTTTGTTACAGGAGCCCAGCTGAGAATTTAGAAAGGTAGAGGGAAAATTATATTTCTTCTCCTATAGGTTGCAAAGAGTGGGTACCCAATATACTATAGCTATCTGTATACTAATAATAATTTATAACATTAATGTATCTTTATTATTCCATCCCACTCTCACTGGATTCTGGGTCTTCCTCCCCCTGTACCACACCACCACCCCTATTTTTCCAGACGTGCTCCATAAAACTAAAACATCGACTCTGGAATCAGAACATCCTGGGTTCCAATTCCAATTCTGCCAACTAATAGGGGTACAACTTTAAGCAGTCATGTCCTTCCTCTAAATACCATGGAATAGTAATAGGACCTCCTCAATTCCTCAACTCAAATTCCTGTTATCTCAATGCTGATTATTTTCTCCAGGACTTAGAAAGATATTACCTTTCAAAACCTGCAATTTACACTAAACAAATAAATTGCGAACAGCTTTAACCCTAATAATACGTTGTTAACAAGACAAATCTCTAATTACTGGAGATATTGTAAAAATACTCTTGAACACAGGGTTCTCCCTGGCTCTTCGGTCCCTCTTTCCACACTCTTGTGTTGTGGAGTTGCTCAATAACTGCTCCAGACTTCTGAGAGGAGTCCAACACCCGCTCCAAACTCTCAAAGACCAAAAACAGTGTTTCTGTTCATATTCTTAAAAGAATAGGACAGTGTGGGGTTATTCAGCAATTATTTCCTTGAAGCAATTTCTTTTTTAATTTTTCTTTGGCAGTTGTTCCCTCGTCTCTTAATTTTGACAATTTAACATATCTCATTAAAGATATTGCTGTAACCGAGAATCACTATTAGCCTATCTCCCTTGTGACAAAGGATATTGCTTAGACTCACTTTGCATGGGTACCCTAGGCCTTGTGGGAAATGGGGTGTGGGAAGGCTATATGAGAGCAGGCTAATCTGGCTGAGTAGTAACAATGACTCTTACAGCACTTTTCCTCCATAGTAAAATTCTTTAACATTTGTAATGAATTAATTGGAGAATCGCCTGCTACCAACTCCCCTCCTCCCCCACCACCAGCACCACCACACACACACACATACAAATGCTGGGCTGTTACCTCCATAATGCTGGATTTGATCACCACAATATATCCAACACCTAGAGCCATACTATCCACTTAGTAGTCACCAATAAATATTTGTTAAGCAAATTTAAACTTTCCTATAGGAAAAGATTCTATTTTTCTTTCCTTGGAAATGAATCCCATTTTGAGTTGGGATTTTGATAACCAGGGGCCAATAGTTTAGAACATTGAGAAAAAAAGGAATCAAATAGATTTATTGTAATAATAATAAAGGGAGGCCTCCCTGACTGGTCAGGCCATATTGTACACAGCAAAAAGCAAATCAAAATAAGTCTGTCTTGTGGACAGGTGGCTCTCAAAGAAAGTGTATTAGTTCATTCTCTCGTTGCTATAAAGAAATACGTGAAACTGTGTAATTTATGAAGAAAAGAGATTTAATTGCTCACGGTTTTGCAGGCTATACAGAAAGCATAGTGGCATCTGCTTCTGGAGAGACCTCAGGAAGCCTCTAATTATGGCAGAAGGTGAAGATGGAGCAGGAGCAAGGGAGGGAGATGGTGCCACACACTTTTAGACAACCATATTTTGTGAGAACAGCACCAAGGGGATGGTGCTAAACCATTCGTAAGAAATCCACTCCAATGACCCAACCACCTCCCACCAGGCCCCACCTCTAACACTGGGGATTACAGTTCAATATGAGATTTGGGCAGGGATATATACCCAAGCCATATCAGAGAGTGAAAAGAGGAGAGTGGGCTGGGTGTGGTGGCTCACACCTGTAATCCCAGCACTTTGGGAGGCCGAGGCTGGTGGATTGGCTGAGGTCAGGAGTTCGACACCACCCTGGCTAACATGGTGAAACCCTGTCTCTACTAAAAATACAAAAAAAGTAGCCAGGTGCAGTGGCACACACCTGCAGTCCCAGCACTTTGGGAGGCCGAGGAGGGCAGATCATGAGGTCAGGAGATCCAGACCATCCTGGCCAACATGGTGAAACCCCATCACTACTAAAAATTCAAAAATTAGCTTGGCATGGTGGTGCATGCCTGTAATCCCAACTACTCAGGATGCTGAGGCAGGAGAATCACTGGAACCAGGGAGTCGGAGGTTGCAGTGAGCCAAGATCGCACCACTGAACTCCAGCCTGGGCAAGAGGGCGAGACTCTGTCTCAAAAAAAAAAAAAAAAAAAAAAAAGTAGGGTGATGGCTGAGTCACACATGCTCAGCTCCTCCCCAAGTAAATCAAGTTGCCACCTCCCACCCTCCACACTTGGGGAGAAATGAGCTAAGGGATGGATTAAGAACAAGGCCAGAAGTGCTAACTGAGGTAAAGCCTTCCCACTGGGAAACATGAGGCTGTGAAATGGAGGTTTCCCTAACAAAAGTTAACAGTATGTCCTTTCAGAGACTGTATAATATTCCTCAGCTGTGGCCAGCCTCTCCTTTTAGCCTAATGGGTAAAGACACACCACTTTATCCTGGAAAGGCCCAGGCTCATTTGGAACAGCAGTCAGTCAACTGGGGATCTAGTGAGCCCCAAACAAAGGTTATGATGCTCAGCCTCCAAAGAGCCAGCCAACTCAGTGTGACACGGGACCAAGAGAGAGCCCTCCAGACCTGGCCCTCCAGCCTGCTCCATCAGGGGATGGGGAGGATGATGGCCTCCACGGCGCCATCAAATTCAGAAAGGCATCCATGAGGGTGCTTGGGCACACACATATACACAGAGCACTAAAAAGTTGCTAGGCCTCTGCCCAGGCAGCTTGGGAAGTTTCCCCAGGTTCTGAGTGAATAGCAATGGAGCCTCTCACTGGAACCAGTGAGAAACCAGGCACATCCTGAAGGTCAAATAACAGCTTGAGCTTGTCTGGAAATAGGACTCATCAAAAGGTTGCTGAGGGTCGGGGAGCAGGCAGGTCCTACACACTTTTTACAGCAGTCATTACTCAGCCTCCTTCTCCCGCTCCTCTCTCTCATTCTCCCCTTTCCTTCCGGCACCCTATTTCCCCATGCGAATTCCCAGTGCCCTTGTACTTCATGTTCTCTGGTGTCCCAGAACCCACCCAGACCTGCCTCCCCTGAAATGTCTCAAAAATCACAAAATTAGGTCATTTTCCCCATGATTACTCACATTCCCAAAACTCAGTCTCCCTCAGGGAAGCCAAACTAGATATTAGGAAGGAAACATCTTAGTGAATCAACACATACAAAGGTTCCCCTCTTTTTGTCCAAAACATAACTTAGTAGAATTTCACCAGGTGAGTAAATGGGAGCAGGAGAGCCTTTGCCATAGCCTTTAAGGCATAGTATTTGTTTCTCCCTTGAAATTGTAGGAGATAGGACCATCTGTGTGGTTTCTAGGTAACCTCTCTTCAAAACAAAGAAACAGAACTTCCTGTATGTCCACCTTAGTCTTTATCTTTTAACATTGCACTGCCCTAAACTAACCATGGCCATAGAACCCCCCAAGCCTGGCCTCCTCATGTGTCCCAACTTGAGGACAAGGACGTCTGTCACACTGGAACACCTGGGCCAGGGCAGAATCCTGCCTGAGAACAGGAACTCCAGAAAGCTACAGGGCACCTCTTTGTCCTTTTCAGTTTATTTTTTCTCCTTCATCTGATTGACCCGGCAATCGGATCAGATGAGTTCCTTGAATCCATTCTGCTGCCTTCTGAGCCCAGGACCAACCCTATACCTTCATTCTCCTGAGATTGAATAATGACCTATGGGGTGCACCTGACCAAGGACCCCAGTCAAGCTGGAGTCAGACACAACCAGGAAAAACCATCTTTAGCCCCAGCCTGGTCCTCCAGGGACCACACACACCAAGGGAGTTGGAAAAGTGGCTGATAATAATTTTTAACGAGTATCTACACAGTGCCATAGTAGAAAGGGCATGAAATTTGAAATTCTGCAAAATCTGGGCTTGAATAGCTGCTCAGTCACTTGTTAGCAGTTGGTTCTTTTTTTTTTTTTTTTTTTTTTTTTTTGAGATGGAGTCTCACTCTGTCGCCAGGCCAGAGTGCGGTGGTGAGATCTCGGCTCACTGCAACCTCCGCCTCCCAGGTTCAAGTGATTCTCCTGCCTCAGCCTCTGGAGTAGCTGGGACTACAGGCGTGCACCACCACGCCCAGCTAATTTTTGTATTTTTAGTAGAGATGGGGTTTCACCATGTTGGCCAGGATGGTCTCCATCTCTTGATCTTGCAATCTGCCTGCCTTGGCCTCCCAAAGTGCTGGGATTACAGGCATGAGCCACCGCACCCGGCCAGCAGTTGGTTCTTAAATAAAGTCCATAATGATTTAAAGCCTCTGTTTTTTTATATTTAAAATAGAGTAGTGTACACTTTACAGAACTTCTAGGATTAAAAATGAAAATATGTGAAGTGACCTAAAACAGAGCAGGAGTTTAAGAAATCTTAATTCATTACAGTACTGAACGTCCAGGTGTCATATCACACAAGCCTTTCCACAATGCCGTGAAATAAAGCACCAGTAGATATGTCCCCCTTTAGGCTCTGGATGTGATCTCTGGATGTAATTCCTGGGACCAGTGCAGCGAGCTGCAATCCCACTGGGAGCCAGCCTGGGGCTGAAGCTGATACTGAGGATGATGGAAGAGAAGATGAAAAGAATCTGTCTCTTGATGGTATCATCAAGCTCAGGATAGCAACATGCCTGGGGCCTGTCTTTTTCTTCCTGTGGATTTCTTTTTATGGAATACAGTAATTCCTTATTGACTAAGCTGCTTGGCAGGACCAGAATTAGGGTGAGGCAAGTGAGGCAGGATTGTGCAAGTGCAGGATTGAATTCTGTCTTCATTTAAAATTTTAATATTTTGTTCATCGTGGGTTTTTTGCAATGATTTTTATTTAACAAGAATATTATATCAAAATAATACTTACTTTTCTTGTTAAGTTTGTTGGTGTTCCTCCTAAATTTTTCATCCAAGGCTGGTCCCTCATTCACCTCACCCTACTCTTTACCCAGTTACTTTCATTTGCAATTTTCTTTTTCTTTTCTTTTCTTTCTTTTTTTTTTTTTTTTTTTAACTTGCAGCCAAAATCATCCCCAGGGTGAAAAAAGACCTGGTCAATTCAATAAAAAAATTTGGCGAAAACTAGTTATCCATGTGGGATAAGTGTTAAAGTGAGGGTTTGACTTTAGAACAGGCCCAAGGAAGAGCCTATGGACTAACACTTCATTGCGGCAAGGAGGAAGAGCAAATTACTGAGCTGGCCACAGCTTTGCCACCAACACAGCTCATTGCTTGCTCTCACAGCATGTCTTCGGGAAGGTTATAGGAAACCACTGCATCTTGGAACACCATGGGAAAAGGAAGCAATCTAAATGCTGGCTTTTCCCTTCCCCTCCTTGCTATCATTAGCAGAAGCCCACCTGCTGAGGCTTTAACTCCCTGGCACTTCCTGGTTATGTTTCCTGACCCCTTGGAGAGCCGCTGAGGAAGCTAGTGGCTTCACAGGTCCCATGTGGCCTGTGTGGCAAACTCTGCTTGTCAGTCAATGCTGCACAGGGGGCTCTTCGGTCTGTGGCATTGGGGGCCATAACTTTACGGCTATGAATGAACCATTGCCAGGGTTGCTCTGGCCAGGAAACAAGGCAGATGGCCAAGATCCAGGGCAGTCAGCAGATCCAGACATATCTGGGGTGGTGCATAAACTGGGTTTGCTACAGATCCCCACCTCCTACTTTATACAAAAATAAATTCTGGAGCATTAAAGACCTAATTTTTTAAAGAAAAATAAACAATTAAAATACTAGAAAAAATAAGATACCCTATTTGTGGGCAGGAAAGGCTTTCCTAAACAAGACACAAAAAGCAAAAAATCATAAGGAAACACGTTATCAATTTGATCGCTCTAAGAATTACACTTTGTGTAAGTCAGTTGTTCTCAGCTGGGGCAATTTTGCACCTCAGAGGATATTTGACAATACCTGGAGACATTCAGGTTGCCAAACTCAGAAGGGGAGGTAGGGTCTGACTGGCATCTAATGGATAGAGGCCAAGTATGCTTCCAAAAACCCTACAACACACAGGGCAGACCCCACCCCACCCAGTCAAAGAATTATTCAGCCCCAAATTCAGTAGTGCCAAGGTTAGAAACCCAATCATAACAGTTAATAGACAAGTTAAAGACTGAGAGACGTTGTTTGGCATATATATCCCAGATAAAAGATCAGACTCTAATAGAAAGAGAAACTTACAAATCAATAAGAAAAAGGCTCAACAGAAAAATGAGGTATCATTTTTCATCTTTTCAACTGGTAGAAAAAAATTAAACCCATTACTATCAAGTGATAAGGAGAACATAGAAGATTCTCATATTCTGCTGGAAACGGTGTGAACAGGTAGAGTTGCCCAGTGTGGAAAGCTGTTTGACAGTGTCTATTAAGATATGAAATGTCCATGTCCCCCCAGTGGCATATCAGGAAAAGCGCTGTGTACCTCTTTGGGGTCTGCTTCTTAGAACAACACTAACATGAGCTCCTCTACGCATTCCTCTTTTCTTAGGATGGAATTTGGAACAAGCTTCCACCTAGCTTCAACCCTGCAGACATGGCTAAAACATGGTCTATGGCCATGTGAATGCAGCCAATGCTCCACTTCAACTGCTCACACTGGGACTATTCCATGAGAGAACATAAACTTCTACTTTGTTTAATCAGCTATATTTGGGGCCTCTTTGCTGAAATAGCTTGCTCTTTCCTTGTTAGTATTAGTACACAATTCAGTGACAAATATACCTTGTGGTTAGAGAATCAGAACATTCCCCTCTGTGGAGGACAGAGGAGCTGAAGGTTGAGTTCATCATCAATGGCCAGTGATTTATCAAACCTATGTAACAAAACTTCCACAAAGACCCAAAAGGGCAGGGTTTGGGGATCTTCCAGGTTGCTGACCTCACGGAGGTGCCTGGAAGGTGGCACTCCCTAAAAGGGCATGGAAGTGCCATACCCTTCCCACATACCATGCCCCGTGCTTCTCTTCCAACTGGCTGCTCATCTGTATGCTTTATCGTATGTTTATTAATATAACATCGGTAAATGTAAGTGTTTCCCTGAGTTCCATGGCCACACTAGCAAGTGAACAAATCTGAAGAGGGGGTTGTGGGAACCCCCAGTTTGTAGCCAGTCAGTCAGATGTTCTAGAGGCTAGGAATTGCGGTTGGCATTTTCAAATGGCAGGTAGTCTCATAGGACTGAGCCCTTCACCAGTGGCATCTGACTCTGACTACAGGTAGACAGTGTCAGAATTACATGGAATGACAGAACACCCCTTTGGAGTCCAGTGGAGAACTGCTTGGTGTGTGGGGAAACTTCACGCACATCCAGAGTTGAGAAGTGAAGCAGGATGCGTTGTGTTGAGTAGGATGTGTTGTGAGAGTAGGAAAAACACTGTCTTTTTTCTATCCCTTACAGTGGCCAAAGAACTCTCTGTGATGTTTTTCTTTTAAATAAGAGAAAGTATTCACACAGTGTGCAATTTTTTTTATTTTACTTTAAGTTCTGGGATACATGTGCAGAACACGCAGATTTGTTATATAGGTATACATGTGCCATGGTGGTTTGCTGCACCTATCAACCCATCATCTAGGTTTTAAGCCCCACATGCATTAGGTATTTGTCCTAATGCTCTCCCTCCCCTTGTCCCCCATCCCCTGACAGGCCCTGGTGTGTGATTTTCCCCTCCCTGTGTCCATGTATTCTCATTGTTCAACTCCCACTTATGAGTGAGAACATGCGGTGTTTGGTTTTCTATTCCTGTGTTAGTTTGCTGAGAATGATGGTTTCCAGCTTCATCCATGTCCATGCAAAAGACATGAACCTATTCTTTTTTATGGCTGCATAGTATTCTATGGTGTATATGTGCCACATTTTCTTTATCTAGTCTATCATTGATGGCATTTGGGTTTGTTCCAAGTCTTTGCTACTGTAAATTGTGCTGTAATAAACATACGTGTCCATTTGTCTTTAGAGTAGAATTATTTATAATCCTTTGGGTATATACCCAGTAATGGGATTGCTGGGTCAAATGGTATTTCTGGTTCTAGATCTTTGAGGAATCGCCACGCTGTCTTCCACAATGGTTGAACTAATTTACATTCCTACCAACAGTATAAAAGCGTTCCTGTTTCTCCACAGCCTCACCAGCATCTGTTGTTTCCTGACTTTTTAATAATCACCATTCTGACTGGTGTGAGATGGTATCTCATTGTGGTTTTGCGCAATTTTTAAAACTTCTTTAAAACAATTGATGAATATTTTGTTGCTAAAGTACATTCAAGAAATGGTAAGTACAATTAATAAGAGTCCCGTGCAAGACAACTAAGGGTGCACGCTCCTGGTGGGCCCAGGTCTGCAGGCCTGTTCCAGTGTCTGCTTGCTGTGGGACTTTAGACCAATTGCATCATCTCCGAGGTTAAGTTTCTTCAGATAGATAAAATAAGGGCAATCATGCCTCATTCACCTGGCTGTTGTGAGGAATGAAAGAAATAATGTATGTGAAATTCTTAGAATGGTGCCTGGCATTTTGGAAGCACATAATACATAAAAGTAATTATTAGTAATAGTAATATTAGTATTAGTATTATTAAAATATGTGTAAAAATCTCTCTATTCTAATTAACATATTTGTGAAAATAGAAATGAAAAAGTTAGATAGCTGATGAGGGAAAAAATAAGACAAAACTCAGCTCCATTTAGTATGTATGTATTGAGTGCCTATTATATACTAGACATTAAGATACAAAGATGTGTAGGACCTAGTCCCCTGCCTTTAAAAAGCTCAGAGTCTAATTGTGATGATAGATTAAACTAAACCTCTAAATATGATGTAGAACCTCTAATCTGTGCAACAAGAGGAGTAGAACAAAGAAACTAGCAATTCCTTCTTCAGCTGGTTGGAGAAACTGGACTAGGAAGCCTTCAAAGGGAAGCTGACATTAACCATGAAGTTCCGGCAGCAGGAAAAGCCACGTACCAAGGGCAGTTTAGGCAAAAATGGAGCCAGCACATTTGTGGGGATCTATTAATAGATGTGAAAGTAAAAGGGATGACAGACCAGACTCCAGAAGCATCTGAGGCCAAAAACAGAAGGAACTTTGAATGCCAGGGTCCAGAACTTCACCCTGGCAGCAGTGTGTGGATATGAAGGGAGTAGGCTGAAAGAGGAGGAGGCAGCTCATGAACACAGCAAGAGCAAGGGGTTACAGAAGAAAGGCTGTGGAGGAGGCAAAATCCACAGTCATTGATGATGCTTGGGACATGGGGGAAGAAAGAAAAAGAGGACTGAAGTTAGCTGTCAGGCTTCCAGCTGGCGCAACTGGTTGTGCCTCTGAAATACAGAGTTCAGGAGAGAGCTGTGCAATGGGTGGGTTCATAAGGCTGATATTATAACAAGCCAGCCAATTCCTGTGCTGCCAGGCCTGAGGGTGTAAACGGTTGGTGGCGTTGCCAGATCCTGCAGGGTGATCTGATGGGCAGGATTAGGAAGAAGCTAGAGGTAGGGAAAGGCAACTGCTAGCCTTCTGCTCTCCACAGAACCCTGGAAAATGGCATCCACCAGCCAGTGATCACGTGCTTCAATATGCCCTAGAATGGCCCAGCCCCACATCTGACTCATCATCTTTCGCAAGCATTTCTATTTAAATCTTCCAGGCCACAAGTGCTGCAGACACAAAGGATGGAAATATGTAATCCTGTATTAGAATCCCTGGTATCTGTGTGCTTAATCTTTAATATTTTCAATTAAACCATGAGGAAATAACTGTGCAAACCATAAATTCACCATCCACAGGGAAGTGATTAGTTTATTATCCTTGAGAGGTTTGTAGCAGGGCATCTAAAAGCTTTAGATAAGGAGCTAATTTAATTTTGGTTCTCCTTTTGCTAAGATTTCTTACTCTGGGGTAATATATACAAAATAGGAAAAACATGTGAGGTCTATAGGTCAACAATATTAGCGTGATTATTAATAACCAGAAATGTGACTTTCATACTGTTTTACTTCTTCAGTCTCCAAAGTTCTTTCTCACCTACTATGTCAATTCTTCTTAAAGATAATATTAATAAAGCAAAAATTCTAAAAATGAAGTAGCTAATTTATGAGGGAAGCAAACTGTACTCTGGGAAGAGTCTTATCTTCAAATGTAGATATTGCCAAGCTTACAGTACTTTGAATCATAGAATTCTATTGCTGAAGGAAATCATTCCAGAGAACTTGGCTTGTTTGAGAGGTGAAACAACAAAGGCACAGAGCAGATTGACAGCTTGGGGACACTCCCAGTTGGTCAGGAAAGGTTCAGGGACCAGAACCCAGGTTTCCTACCCTCAATCCAGCATTCTCCCCTCCACCCCTTACTGCTTCCCTAGCTGTCACTTACTCATTCTTTGAAAAATCAGATTTCAAACTTCAAACTAAAAACGGTATCTGAATTGTAATTATCTATATTTGAGCCCATCTCTCTTATTCCATCTCTCCCTAGTGACTTTAACCTCTTCCCTCACTGTTTTTCTCTCAAATTCATAAGCATACCACCCTTGAAAAAAAGCATCCCTTTGATCATGCCTCCCTCTCAAGTTGCCTCCTCCTCTTCTTCCCTTCAAGCCCAGCTTTTGGAAAGAATGTCTACCCTCCTGAACCCCTCTTCCTTCCCTCCCATTCACTCCTCAGCTCACTGCCATCTGGAGTCTGTAGCTACCACTCCATCAAACTGTTCTCACTGAAGCCTCAGACCTGGCACAACTAAAGGACCTTGTTCTTTTTGGACATCTGTACTACATGGGACGGTGTTGATCACTCCTTTCTTTTGGAAACACTCATTCCCTAACTACTGTGATATCAGCTCTTTGGTGTTTCTTTCCTTCTCAGTCTCCCTAATTGACACTTCACTTTTATGAGCCAGTGGGGCCGTGAGGGGCATGGGTTGACAAATCTGGCAGGGGCAGAAGAGAGGCACAACTCTCCTAGATGCGGCTCCCCCCGAAACCTCGCATCCACCACCCCAAATCAGAAATTTCATTTTCCTTCTTTCAGTTATTCTCCCAACAAATATTTATAAAGTACCAACCATGTGCCAAATAATGTACACAACGCATGGGGATACAGACATGAGAGAGGTAAGGGCTTACTTAGCCCCTGCCTTCAGTCCACACCTGCCTCCCATCCACTCCTCTCCAACCCATCCACCTTTCGGAAGGATGCAGCTAAGCATGCATTCCCCTTTGATTAAATCCTCCAGTGGGTCTCTTATCAAACCCAGTGCCTCAGCGTGGCATATAACCGGCACTAACCTATCTTTCTAACCAAAGCTCTCACCACTCTCCCCAGGGAGCACTCCAGCCTCACAGAACATCTTTGCAATTTCCCCAGATGTACCTATCCTGCCTGCCTCTATGCCTTTACATATGCCGTCTCCTTTCTCCAGAACATGCTTCACTTACCTTCTTTGTGTGGAAATATTCTCCACATCCCCCAAAGACAGCAAAAATTTCATCTCACCTCTCACACCTTGTCGACTGCCCTGCCCATTGTTCTCATAAATCATTGAACAAGCTTTTGCTACAGCACTTAGCACTCTGTATTATTTTCTCATGTCAGCCTTTCCAGCAGACTGTGAGCTCTAAGAAAAAACAGCATATTGTTTACCTTTGTACAAGCCTCCTGCCTAGCAAAGGCTCTGCTAGATGGTTAGCAGGCATCCACAAGAACTTTGTGAATTAATTACTCTATTCTCAGTGGTACCATGAACACTTGGTGCTTGTGCATCCCCATCAACATTTCATATTTTCTGGGTTGATTTCATGTTCTTTACAATTGACTACATGTCATTACTTCTTTCTATTCTGTTTATGTACTTCAAGTGGAGAAGACAAAACCCGACCTCTTTTCTTATCCCTCAGGCTCCTCTTTATTAAGTTGAAACCGAAAATATTAAACCACAAAAAAGACTTGGTTCAAGGCCTTCCTCCTGTAGACAGCAAAGAGGTCAGATTTCCTTTCAATGGATTTGATTTATTCCTTCATAATGGAATAAAAATTAACTTCAGGGAAACAGTACATGCAGCCAGAGGTAATTCAATCACTAATGAATGAGATATTATATAACACAATAGGCTAATTGGCTATTCTTGATTTAAAAGGCACAGCCTCTGTATTTTATAATGTTTAGTTTCCTTCTTTTCTTTCCAACCTTGTCACTGTTGTAGTAATTACTGCATAGCCCTCTTTGGAAACAGTGCCTTCCGCTCATCCTATTCCTGCCCTTTTAGATGCGCCACGCCCACCCACCCCGGACTTCTTTGGGACTGAATCGAAAAAATCACCGCACAAAAATGCAGGTAGATGCCCCACCTCCAGGATACTCCCAGTCTCGCGCAGCCGGCCCTTCCAGCTACCTCTCCCACTCGGCTTTCCAGATTCTCCTCGCTCCCGCTTGGGGTTTGTGCCGCGGGCCCCACACTTTCTTAGTAACACGGATGATGACTCCATTGGGACTTAGTGACCAGCTGATCTTGGCATCCCTCCGGCATGGGGCCTCCAGATCTGCCTTGCGTTCGTCCAGTGCAGCCAGAGGCCAGGCCTGCCCCTAGCAGAACCGCCTGGAGCAGGAACCTCAGGAAGGGGAGGGGACTGGTGGGGCACCGGCACCGTCTGGCATCTGGCTTTCTTTTGGGTTTTAGAGACGGGGTCTCATTGTGTTACTCAGGGTGGAGTCTAACTCCTGGGCTCAAGCGGCCCTCCTTCCTCAGCCTCCCGAGAGCAGCTGGGGCTACAGGCGTGGCACCTGTCTTCACGGGACCCTCCTTCCTCAGCCCTCAAATCTCTGCATCATAAAGCTCCGCCCAGCCCTCGCCCAGGTGCCTCCTCCCAGCCTCCCTTCTCAGTGACCCAAGGCCTCCGAGGAGGACGCCCCTCGCCCTCCGCAGAGTGGCAGGCAGGCTGTGTGTGCCCCTCACTGTCCCCCTCCTCTCCCTCACAGTTCCCCCACCCACACCACAGACAGTCCTGTGAGACCCCTGCACCGTCGACGGTCCCGTGTCTGATCGCTTACCCACCCCTTGTTGTTACATTCCCCCGTGCTGCTCACCCCTCACCCCTTGAAGACTTTAAGGTAGCTGGGTCACTAGAAATTGTCGTCACCCCAAACTGTTTCCTGTCAGCTTTATGATTCAAAATCTGTCTGGCCCAAGGCTTCCCTTCCAATTTATTTGCCAATCATTCCCAGCCCTTTGTTCGAATTCCTTGGGACCGCCCTGTCCATCGACCCCTACACTTCTCTGTGCCCCCACGTCCTCCTTTCCCTTAACTCGGAGTCAGTGGCTTTAACCAGAGTCCCTCCGCAGCACTCTCAGTCTCCCTCCCCTCTCCTCTCAGCACGTACCCAGTTCCACTCCGGGCCAATCAGGCACCCGGCTTTGTGCTCACACCTTGGATAATATCAGTGCTGCTGGAGAAAACCCAGTGTGGTGAAGCAGGACTCTCCTTCCTGCCACCGGCTTCCTTTCCTCCTCTCCTTCCCCTGGTGGCCTCCGAGGAGGAGGGTGAGGCAGGCTGGGTTCTGGGTCCTCATCTTACCTGATGTGGCCCCAGCCCATCCCATTCCCTGTGTTTTCCTCCCACTTTGCCTGCTTCTGCTTCTCAGCACCTCCACGGCTCCCTCCTCATCTTTCTGGCCGTTTCCTAGAGGGGCCAGCCTTCATCCCCCTCCTTATCTATCCTCACTCCTTAGACAATCATCTGACCGCATGGCTTTCAACACCATCTAAATGCCGATGACTGTCAAATGTGTGTGTCTACTAGCCTGGACCCCTCCCTGGATTCCAGAACTTCCTACTTGAACCTTCAACCTGGATATTTCATGAGCATCTTAACGTTCATGTGTCCAAACCCAATTATCCATTTCCCACTCTGCCCACCTTGTTATTCATGCTACCTTCCCATCTCAAAAGCAACTTCATCATTCTGCCTTTCTTGGGTCAAACAATTACAGTCATCCTTGACTCAACAGCTTTTTTTTTTCTTCTTTTTTTTTAAGACATCGTCTTGCTCTGTTGCCCAGGCTGGAGTGCAGCGGCACTATCTCGGCTCACTGCAACACCTGCCTCCCAGGTTCAAGTGATTCTTCTGCCTCAGCCTCCAGAGTAGCTGGGATTACAGACACCCACCACCATGCCTGGCTGATTTTTGTATTTTTAGTAGAGATGGGGGTGTCACCATGTTGGCCAGGCTGGCCTGGGACTCCTGACCTCGAGTGATCTGTCCACCTCGGCCTAACAGCTTCTCTTAAACCTCTATCTAATTGGTCAGCAAATCCCGTCATCTCTCCCTCCTGGCCTCCTCCACTTGGGAGGGCACTGGGAAACACTGTCCTTTTATTTATAGTCCTTTAATCCCAACCATTACTAACATCATGTGTAGACAGTGGTCAGAATGAAGCCAGACTGCAGTGGTTCTCAACCTTGGCAGCAGTTGGAATCACCTAGGGGACTTTTAAAAATACTGGTGCCTGTGTCCCACCCCAGAGATTCTGCTTTAATTGGTCTGGGATATGACCTGAGAATTTTAAAAGCTAACCCCAGCTCCCGCCCAGGTGGTTCTAATGTGCAGCCAAGTTTTCAAATAGCTGTGCTAGGGCTTAAAAAAGACCCAGTGAAAACCATTAGCATTAATCAGTGCTTAAACGTCAAGTAGATTTTGGTATCACACACTAAAAAAAATTCCAAAATATTTAAGTAAACAATACAGACAATCCCCAACTTAGTGATGGTTTGATTTACGATTTTCAGTTTTATGATTTGTTTATTGGGGTATTAAATGCATTTTTGGCTTATGGTATTTTCGACTTCTCAGGATGTGACATGACCCCATCATAAGTCATGAAACATCTTGCAGTTAAAACTGGGAGATTATATAAATACACCCTCGTCTCTTTGAATAAGCCTTATACTTTTAATCTTCACTTTGATAATTTTTTCTCATTTTAATAAAATATTTTAGTTTTCAATATTGATCATTTAGTGAGAAAATCCCAGCACTGCCTAAAATATTGGGCAGAATATCACTATTTCAGCTCCATTTTACATCCTCTGTGTTTTTCTTTTCTTTTTGTGGGGAGGGGATGGGGTCTCACTCTGTTGCCCAGGCTGCAGTGCAGTGGTGCCCTCTCAGCTCACTGTAACCTCCACCTCCTGGGCTCAAGTGATCCTCCTGCCTCTGCCTCCCAGCCTGTAGCTTGGGACTACAGCCATGCACCACTGCACCTGGTTAATTTTTGTTCATTTTTTTGTAGAGATGAGGTCTTACTGTGTTCCCAGGCTGGTCTCGAACTCCTAGGTTCAAGCAGTTCTCTCACCATGGCCTTCTAAAGTGCTAGAGTCATAGGCATGAGCCACTGCGCCTGGCCTGCTGTGTTTTCTTTTCAAGCACAGTAATTTTTTCTGTGAATTTTGGGGAAACTGAGCTGAGAAGCTCACCTCTGTTTTTGGCCATGTTGAAGGAGTTTAGCAGATTAACGAGGCCAGTTTTATCACCTTAATTTTCTTTTTAAATTTTCTAGCACTTTTCCTCCAGACGTATTCATGGGGGGGTCATCACGTCAAAGTTTTTTCATGATTAGTTAACAAGCAGGGGAGAAAGAGACAGTTGGTAAGTAAAGAATGATATCTAAAAGCAACTCACAGAGTGGGGGGTGAAAGGACAGGGGACAGGAGAGGCACCAGAGGGCCTGCGGCGAGGGACGCCTCTTCTCAGTTCCTGCCACCGGGAAAGAGCTGGGAGAACAGACAGCTGGCGCATCATGGAGGGTCGTCCACATCACCGCAGCAGAACCCAGCTTTTCCCTTCCACGTCCTGATTGCTACTTTTCTCAGCTCAAAATTTCTATTTCCACCTGTTTACTAGAATTGAAGGAAATTCCTGATTAATCCAAAAACACAGTTTGGGTTGCCTGACTTTCCTATTAACTTCTTCCTCTGATGTGTATTGTTCCAGAGAGACAGCATGCAAACTGTGTTTATCTGAAACCCAAAGTTTATTTATTTTAAAACGTGTCAGCCAGGGTGTCACACAAATCAATAAAAATAACTCTTGTAAAAAAAGAAATCCCTAAAAGGGAATGGAGTCAGAAATTTTGTGGTGCGTTTTATTACTTGTTTATTTTTGCTCTTATTTTACCACTCTTGTATTTCAAGCTTGAATTATGATTACACTTCTGAAATAATTTTAAGCAAACAAAAATATTCATCACACTATGAAAACAAATATCCGAAAATAAGTTCTATGGTCACAATTTTTGTATCTGAACATTTACCTATGCCTCTGTATATGAACAGTGATACTTGTTTTTCAATCATTTCTTATTTGGCTTGTAAAACAGAATTTTTCTATTTTTGGAAAATGTCTTAAAAATTAAGAACAAGCCCTTCTCCTCAGTGCTACACATAAAGGACCTTCTTTGTCACCTTCTGTCCTGGAATGACAGGACAGGTCGACCCTAATTTCACTCCTCTAAACAAGGTAATGACGGCTTGTGCAGGAAATCTAAATCTGGCCTCAGAGGCAGCCCAGTGATTTTCCAGGTCAAGGAAAAGGGAGAAAGCAAAGATCTGAAGCTCTGCACTCCTCTCCTGGGTATCTGCCGTCCACAGAGCTGGGGGAAGTCTGCCATCTAGTGGAAAATAGAGGGCACTGACAGTTACTTGCAATAGTGGTTTCCCAGGACCGCTTGAGCATCAAGCGTTTCTCATCCAGGGGCATAGCTTCCATCAGGGACAGGGTGGACTAGCAGAAGAATATTCAACAACAACAAGTAACATTCAAACCCAATACACAAATGTTTCTTTATATATATAAACTACACATAGTGCTCTATACAAAGTACTTCTTCATAAAGTAGTGCCAGGTGAAGTGCTAAGTGTTTTAGTTAATAAATCTCATCTCATTTCTACAGTGATTATCAATGTATTCTGCATGATTTTTCCTATACAATGGCATAAACACAGGGTGGGAAGTATACTTAATCCCTAACATAGTGATTACCATTATACTTTTAAAATTGCTGTACAGAGAATATTTTCCATCTGTTCAGATCCATACAATAATCGATTTCAGTTTATGCTTGTCTTTTGACAACGATTGACATATTCAGGTAACAACATTAAGGGGGCTGGGGGATAGACCTCAGGCCAGGTCACTCAGATATATTTGTGCTCTCTCCTTTTGATTTCATTTGTTACACTGTTCCAGTTTGCTTTAAGTGATTGTTTTTAATTATGTTAAAGTAGCACATGCCGTGCATATATTTAAAAGCATGGTCTCCTCTTCTGCCCCTTCCCACCTCTAGTCTTGGTCCCTAGAGGTAATGACCTGTAGTTCTGTTAGTTGCTTCTTTTCGTATTTTCCTCCATAATCTCTAAATAAAACGCTCTGCTGCTATTTCCACGTCTGTCTGTGGTGGATTGACTGCCTTAGTTTGGGTTCTTTCAGAGGCAGACCCTGAAATGGATGATTCAAGGACAGGATGGGAAAGTAAGATGAGGAGAAGGCCATCAGTAAAGGGCAAATCATCAAACCAGCTGCCACCATAGGCACCTGCACCAGACCCAGTGTAGAAATGGGAGCCAGTGTGAAACAGAGCTCACGACCACTGGTTTAGAGCTGCTCCTGTCACATGGGCAGCAAGTAAGCTCCAGCACCAAGAGCAAACCCAAAGCAGATGCTGGCAATTGCACACAGAGCTGCCTTGTGCAGCCATGGTCAGGGACAGGTGTGTGGGCAGGGAACTGCCAGTGTCTGCTACAGCCATCTCACCTGTCGGGTACCCAGGTAAGCAAGAGCCTCGCACACCCCCACCTTCCTCACCCTTCCCTTTTCACCCCACCTCCTCTCTCCTACTGCTCAGCTTCTGATTACATTTGCTTCCTCGTTTACATTCTTCTATAGCTATACAGTTTGATTTTGAAAGCACTTTGATGATGTGACTTTGCTGTATTTTTCACTGCCGAGCAAGTGTTCACTATAATCACCTTTCTTTTTTTTTTTTTTTGAGACAGAGTCTTGCTCTGTTGCCCAGGCTGGAGTGCAGTGGCACAATCACAGCTCACTGCAGCCTGACTTTCCAGGCTCAAGCAATCCTCCCACCTTAGCTGCCCTCCCCTCAATAGCTGGGACTGCAAGCACAGGCCACCACGCCCAGCTAATTTTTGTATTTTTCGTACAGATGGGGTTTCGCTATGTTGCCCAGGCTGGTCTCAAACTCCTAGCCTCAAGCAATCTGCCCACTTCAGCTTCTCAAAGTGCTGGGATCATATAGGCATGAGCCACCACGCTCAGCCACATTTCTTTTATATTAGAGCTTTTTAATTTTTCCTGAAGTTATTAATTGCCTTTTAATTTTCTTGCACCTTTTGCCCTTGTTTCACATTGGTGTTTTTCCTTGACCTCTTCTGCCAATTAGTGATCAAGTGTTCCATGGACACTCTTTCTTTTTTTATTATTATTTTATTTATTTATTTTTTTTAAATGGAGTCTCACTCTGTCGCCCAGGCTGGCATGCAGTGGCGCAATCTCAGCTCACTGCAACCTCCACCTCCTGGGTTCAAGCAACTCTTGTGCCTCAGCCTCCCAAGTAGCTGGGATTACAGGCATGTACCACCACACCCAGCTAATTTTTGTGTTTTTATTAGAGATGGGGTTTCACCATGTTGGTCAGGATGGTCTCCATCTCCTGACCTTGTGATCCGCCCGCCTCAACCTCCCAAACTGCTGGGATTACAGGCGTGAGCCACAGTGCCCAGCCCCATGGAGACCCTTTCTATGTAGAGTTTCTCTGCAGGGCCTTGTCTCATACTGTGGAATGTTCCTACAAGGGAATACTACTCTGCAAAACAAAGAATGAATTATTGAGACATGCAACAACACAGATAACTCTGATTAACTTTGCAGAGTGAAAAGCTAGACGTTTACATAAAATTCTATGAAATACAAATGAATCTACAGTGATAGAAAGAAAGAAATCAGGCTGGGTGCAGTGGCTCACGCCTGTAATCCCAGCACTTTGGGAGGCCGAGGTGGACAGATCACGAGGTCAGGAGTTCGAGAGCAGCCTGGCCAATATGGTGAAACCCTGTCTCTACCAAAAATACAAAAATTAGCTGAGCATGGTGGCACACTCCTGTATTCCCAGCTACTCAGGAGGCTGAGACAGAAGAATCACTTGAACCCGGGAGGCTGAGGTTGCAGTGAGCTGAGATCGCGCCACTGCACTCCAGCCTGGGCAACAGGGAGAGATTCCATGTCAAAAAAAAAAAAAAAAAAGAAAGCAATCAGTGGTTTCCTAACGTACTCAGAAACTGGTATGTTCACCATCTTGTGTTCATGGGTATGTACATATGTCAAAGCTTATGAAATTATATAATTTAAACATGTGCAGTTTATTGTGATCAATTATAATAAATCCAATTACACTCAATAAAGTGTTGATGATGTTAATGGTACCATGAATAAAATAGAAAGATTATTAGTTAATGCTATGTGAATAAAATAGAAAGAACATTGTGGAACAAACCATTTGACCAATGAATGTCTTTCACTGCCTTATAAAAAGAGTAAGTGAATTATTAAGGTTTGGCAAAGTAAAGAAAGTCTCCCACAGTCTCTGATTGGAACTCCCTAAAACAATAGTCGTGCATTTTTACTAGTCAAAGAAAACATACATATAAAATAGCTAACTTTTCAAACTCCAGCAAAAGTCTTCATTCATTTACTTTTTGTTAGCCTTAATATAGCTTTATTACCTTATAGAACATTTCCCTATATCTTAAAGGGGAACATCTTTACAAAGAGTAAAGCAGGAAGGGAATAAAATCAGGACAAAAACAAAGATCACTAAAGGATGAGCTTTAAACCACGTTCCTCATCTTCTGGTAGAATCCCACCAGATTCTTCTATTTAGAAACTCAAGCACCCGACTCATCAATTTCACCTCTAATTCTACACTTGCAACTTTATCAGCCATGTCTTCTGAGAGCTTGCACTCATATTCACTAACACATCCAAAACCAAAACAGATTTAGAAACAGCTCTAGACTCCCTGCAGAGAGGGAGTCTCACCTTATCATTCTTTTCAGCATTCCAACTAATTGTACCCTCTCCCATTCTTCCCATATCCTCCCCAGGCCATTGAAAAGTGTTGAATTTTAAATACATAGTTGACCCTTCAACCTGGACACCGTTTATTGAACTGTCTGGTTGTGAAACTGCATTGCCACATATCAATATAGTTGTGGGAACTTGGAGATTCAATAGGTATAATAATCTGTTTATGTTAAAACAAACAAAACAACTATCTCCTTTTATGTGCAGAGCCTGCTGCTGTAAGGCACAAAGCTTACTCCTGAGACAGAGTACCAGGAGACAGGAGGCAATTTGAGAGCCTGTAGCAAGATAACTGAGTAAAATACTAACTTGTATTTATTTCCCTATATTTTCCCTTTTTTCTCATTTCAGGGCAGGAGTCAGGCCTTTAGCCTGACTTGGTGATTTTTTAAAGTAGAAATCAGAAGTCACCTTTGATCAAAGGCTCTTCTGTCTTGCAAACACCGAAGCTACCTGCAGAGAGGATGACAGGGGCCTCAGAGGGAAGAGGAGAGGGATAATTTTAAGAACAAAGAGAGAAAGAGGTGGGTCAGAGGTTTGGAAGAAGACAAAGGTTAGTGGGACCCAAGGCTAAGGGAGATCCACATTCTACTCATCACCCTTTCAGAATGGAAAGGCCAGACCCCAGACACAGATGTTCCATGTCTTCCCAACTGCTCCCATCCCAAGCATGGCACAACTGCTGGAACCAAGGGACCATGCAGGCTAAAACAAAGGCGTCAGCTGTGAGTGGTGTAGACCATGGCCAGTGTCCAAAGGGGCCAGCATCCTAGATCATTGGCACAACACTGAGTGGTTAAGGAGCTGGACTTAAGTTGATTTAAATAAAATAAGGAAAAACCACATTTTTACCATCCCATTTGCTGCAGTAAGATTGATGTGGGGACCCCCTGCAGTGTGGCAAAGACTGGCTGGGTGACGCATAGCTACAGAAGGCACTGATTACAGGTGCTGGGATTCAGACCACTTCATCCTGAGCCCGTGGCTGAGATTGTGCGGTAGAACTGGTGTAATCAGATGAGTGTAAACTCATGCTGACTAGGGAAAACTGGGAGTCTGTGATAAGCTTAGGTTCGAAGGGTACTTTAGAAAACTTTAAAATCCCTGGACAAACCAGCCTCTCTTTCTGGAGTAACAAAATACAAATCACTTGTTTGTTATAGTTATCTTGATTTTGTGGAAGTGAATTTAAAACAGGACATTATCAATGAACACAAAACAAAAAATCAAATAAAAGGATTGTTTCTAACATTGTCAAACTTGTGTAAATTAAAAACAAATAAACAAACAAACCCTGGGCAGATACAAAGTGTTCAGAGAAGGAAGTGAGGACAGTGGTAGCCTTGTTAGTTTGCTAAGATTAAAATCCTCTGTAATTCTCAGAAAATATCTAGAAAGATTTTAAGGTTTCTAAGTTAATTCTCTTTTTAAAAATTACAATTCTGCCTGGAGGAGGAGAGGCACAGAGAAGCCAATAGACATGCTACCTGGGGAATGGGCCCACGTGTCCAGGTAGTGGTAAGCTATTCTGCCTGTGATGGACGTGACAGTTCCCAGAAACTGAGGTATTTTCCATCATTTCCAGTGATACTACCCCAAGTGTCTCCCACCCCCCGAGGAGAGACATTTGAATCTTATTTAGGGAACACCCTCAAGAAACTGCTGCTATTGCAGAACTAGAAAGCAAGAAATGGAGAAATGAATGATGATGTGGCTCCCTCAGAGTCCCCTCTGCTTCCTGGATTGCTGCCTCCCTGGGCTTCCTCTCCTGCAGCCACACGGGCCTCCTGCAGGTTCCTCCCTCCTGCGGCCACTGCATCTGCTTCCCTCTGCTGTCTGGATGCTCTTCCCAGACTCAGTATAGAGCATTCCTGCACCACCTTCAAACAGCACCTCCTCAATAAGGCCTTCTCTATCTATCTCTGTAAAACTGCAGCCCTGGCCACAGCCCCAGCTCTCCCTTCTGCACTTAGCACCATCTGACACACTACATGTTTTACTTAATAGTTTATCATCTGTCTCTCCCCACTAGACAAGAAGTACTGAGTCTTTTGTTCAATGTTGTGACCTCAGCCCACATTGGCTGCTGTATTAGTCCATTTTCACACTGCTGATAAAGACATACCTGAGACTGGGAAGAAAAAGAGGTTTCAATGGACTTACAGTTCCACATGGCAGGGGAGGCCTCAAAATCATGGAGGGAGGCAAAAGGCACTTCTTACATGGCAGCAGCAAGATAAAATGAGGAAGAATCAAAAGTGGAAACCCCTGATAAACCCATCAGATCTTGTGAGACTTATTCACTATCATGAGAATAGCATGGGAAAGACCGGCCTCCATGATTCAATTCTCTCTCCCTGGGTACCTCCCACAACATATGGGAATTCTGGGAGATACAATTCAAGTTGAGATTTTGGTGGGGACACAGCCAAACCATATCATTCCACCCCTGGCCCTCCAAATCTCATGTCCTAACATTTCAAAACCAATCATGCCTCCACCAGTTCCCCAAAGTCTTAACTGATTTCATCATTAACCCCAAAAGTCCACAGTCCAAAGTCTCATCTGAGACAAAGGAAGTCACTTCCACCTATGAGCCTGTAAAATCAAAAGCAAGCAGTTACTTCCTAGATACAGTGGGGGTACAGTTATTGGGTAAATACAGCCATTCCCAATGGGAGAAATTGGCCAAAACAAAGGGGTTATAGGCCCCATGCAAGTCCGAGATCCAGCAGGGCAGTCAAATTTTATAGTTCCAAAATGATCTCCTTTGACTTCAGGTCTCACATCCAGGTCATGCTGATGCAAGAAGTGGGTTCCCTTGATCTTGGGCAGCTCTGCCCCTGTGGCTTTGCAGGGTACAGCTTTTCTCCCGGCTGCTTTCACGGGCTGGTGTTGAGTGTCTGCAGCTTTTCCAGGCACACAGTACAAGTCGTCTGTGGATCTACCATTCTGGGGTCTGGAGGACAGTGGCCTCTTCTCACAGCTCCACTGGGCAGTGTCCTAGTAGGGACACTGTGTGGGGGCTCCAACCCCACATTTCCCTCTGCATTGCCCTAGCAGAGGTTCTCCATGAGGGCCCAGCCCCTGCAGCAAACTCTTGCCTGGGCATCCAGGTGTTTCCATACATCTTCTGAAATCTAGGTGAAGGTTCCCAAACCTCAGTGCTTGACCTCTTTGCACCCACAGGCTCAACACCACATGGAAGCTGCCAAGGCTTGGGATTCCACCCTCTGAAGCCACAGCCTGAGCTGTATATTGACTCTTTTCAGCCACGGCTGGGACACAGGGCACCAAGTTCCTAGGCTGTACACAGCATGGGGACCCTGGGCCTGGCCCACAAAACCACTTTTTCCTCCTGGGCCTCTGGGCCTGTAATGGGAGGGGCTGCCATAAAGTCTCTGACATGGCCTAGAGACATTTTCTCCACGGTCTTGGGGATTAACATTAACAGCTCCTTGCTATTTAAGCAAATTTCTACAGCCAGGTTGAATTTCTCCCCAGAAAATGGATTTTTCTTTTCTGTTGCATAGTCAGGCTGCAAATTTTCCAAACTTTTATGCTCTGCTTCTCTTATAAAACTGAATGCCTTTAACAGTACCCAAGTCACCTCTTGAAGGCTTTGCTGCTTAGAAATTTCTTTTGCTGGATACCCTAAATTATCTCTCTCAAGTTCAAAGTTCCAGAAATCTCTAGGGCAGGGGCAAAACACGCCCAGTCTCTTTGCTAAAACATAATGAGTCACCTTTGCTCCAGTTCCCGACAAGTTCCTCATCTCTATCCTAAATCACCTCAGCCTGGATTTTATTGTCCATATTGCTGTCAGCATTTTGGGCTAAGCCATTCAACAAGTCTCTAGGAAGTTCAGAACTTTCTCACATTTTCTTGCCTTCTTCTGAGCCCTCCAATCTGTTCCAATCTCTGCCTGTTACCCAGTTCCAAAGTCACTTCCACATTTTCAGGTATCTTTTCAGCAACACGCACTTTATGGGTACCAATTTACTGTATTAGTCCATTTTCACATTGCTGAGAAAAACATATCCAAGACTGCACAATTTACAAAAGAAGCCTCATAATCATGGCGGAAGGCAAGGAGGAGCAAGTCACATCTTACATGAATGGCAGCAGGCAAAGAGAGAGAGAGTTTGTGCAGGGAAACTCCTGTTTTTAAAACCATCAGATCTCATGAGACTCATTCACTATCATGAGAAGAGTGCAGGAAAGACCCACCCCCATAATTCATTCACCTCCCACCAGTTCCTTCCATGATATGTGGGAATTGTGGAAGTTACAATTCAAGATGGGATTTGGATGGGGATAAAGCCAAGCCATAACAGGTGCCTACTAAATGCACACTGCGAGAACAAATGAGTGAGTGAATGCTGGTGGAATAAATAAATGCTGAAGTGGCCTGGGGTTAGTGGCTGTGGCTTAGTGTCTGGGTATAGGGCTCTGGGGCCCACTGACAATCATCTTTGTTTACACTGTGGTCAGAGAGCTGGTCAGCTTGGACTTGAGCACAGTGGAAGGGGCTGGGCTGGGAGAACATCATAGGATGTGCTCTCCCAGAGAGTGGCCTAAATGACTTCAGACTGCTCCACATGTCTCCCAATGAGAGCATATGGCAAAGGAGGGTTGCTCCCTCCACAATATTTTTACTCCTTTGGTGCTGTTCTCAAAAAAGGAAGTTCCATGAGAACAAAAGGGCTGGCAAAGTTCCCATTGGGGGGATGAGGAAGCCATGCCACACTTTTACAAATGCAACCTAATGCCAAGTTCAAAGACAAAATACTGTAAAGTACAATCTCTGCTTGCATAAATTTATTCTCTTGACTGGGAGACAAGACTAATAGGCAAGAAACACATATGGCAGCACTTTTCTAACAAAGGTTCCCTGAGAATGGAGAAGCAGATGCTGGCAATTGCACACAGAGCTGCCTTGTGCAGCTGTGGACAAGGACAGGTGTGTGGGCAGGGAACTGTCAGTGTCTGCTACAGCCATCTCACCTGTTGGGTATCCAGGTAAGCGAGAAGCTTACAGAAATAACTGATAAATTATTTCTGAAGTCTGGATAGTATTGGAGTTGAAATGCAGAATTTCTCTGCAGTCTTATGTTTTAATTTTTAAATCAAATTTTGGATGTAATCTGCATTATGAAATTTTAAAAAATTACTTACCAGTGAATTCAACTTAGAATTTTTTCCCACAATTTCAAGACAAACTGATACTCCACGGCAAAATGAGCCCAGCCAATCCTGCGGCTCTGGGTCCCCCTTGGTACTGTGAACCCCAGGGCTGTAACTCTAATCGGTAAATGTGGTATTTTGATATCACAAAAAATATCATCTTGTGTCAAAATGCATCATACAGACAATATCTACAAAGGCTGCTCAGGAAAGGCCAAAATGTTTGGAAAGACTACATGGAGCCAGATGTAAAAAGCATGATTCAAACTGGTGCCAAACATCTAAGCTAGCTAAGCTGTAGGATGCAATTTTTGCTTTATTTATAATTTTTTTTTTCAATTAGGCAACTGAGACTTAAGAATTTTCTCTAAAAAAAAAAAAACTGGAAAACAAGTAATTTTAGAAACAAATATATATTTTTGATAGAAACTGTAGGTAAATATTCAGTACTACCAGAAATATACTATCTTCAACTCTCGGCTTTTTTCCAAAAGATACAGAATCATTTTTTGGAAAAGATACAACATGTACAGACAAATCACATTCATACCTTACAATTTAAATTCATAATGAACAATTAATATTTTCATATTTTCCAGAAGTCTGAAATTTCAAAGTTGTTAGCAAAATTATTCATTTCCATAATTTTTATGAGTAAAAATAGAAAGAGCTGATCATGTACCTTAATATTGTCACTTTATATATTACTCAAAAGTACAAATAACCCTTAAAGTAGAATCCCAGGCTTATCATATTATAAAAATACTGAGACATTTATCAAACATAACTAATATAAATGAAACTACGTTTTTAAAAATGTTTCACAAACACCAGTCCATCTTTCTCTTTGGTTCAGAAAATAAAAGAGGTAGGTTCAAATAAAGAAAATGCCTATTACATCATTAGATTTTCATTAAAATGCTGGCAATTTATAACAGAAATTATTAGAAGTGAAATGAGTTTAAGAACTAAATTAAAAACTGATAATAACTTCAACTAGTAAATATTGTTCTAAGTTCTAATCACACAAATAAGAAAAGATAGTTGACTACAGAAATGGCTTTAGTAAAATAAAAAAAATGCTCTCATTATTATAAATTAAGTCTCCTATATCCTAACATGTTCCTAAAACTTGGGGCAAGAGAGAATATGAATGCATATGTTTACAAATTGGGCCTTTCATTTAAATATAGGTATCTAATGTATAAGAGTAATACATACTACTATTAATATGTATCTCTCACCTTTGTGCTGCCCATATTGAAAACAGCAAGTTCAAAGATATTGAACAGTGAGGGAGAAATAAGCACATCATTTGCTCACGATCGATCCACTTCATGCAATTAAAAAAGAAATTTCAGGTTACTAAGAATGGTCCCAAGAAGTCTTCCTGACTAAAACAGAATCTGATTCAAAAGGTAGGAAACAAAGGACAAAGGAAAACAAAGATGCTCTTCAGAAGCTGATACAAGTCAAAGGATTTCGTTTCCTGCTGCTTTTCAAAGCAATGGCAGGATAAACAGAATCTTTCAAATAAGTTGCCTTGTGTTGATAATTTAACAGTAATATATTGAAAATTAGTGTATAACTCCAGGAACCAAATAATGGTACATGTAAAATGGAAAAGTGCCCACTGAAATAAATAAAATTTCATCACTTCTCTTCAGAAATTCTACCACTGTGTTCATTCCTATTCAACTGAAAGAAAAATAAGGACATAAACCCTACACTTATTTGGATGCTTTTGCTGTAAGGTGTATTTCAAATGTAATGATTTTCTATTAATGGTTCTACAAGGAAATTTAAAGAAATCTATAAAGACATTCAAAATATATAAAACAAGACATTTAAGTATAAAGGAACTGGCATAAACGTGAACCACCCGAAATAAAGATTAATGATTTATAACTCTAACACACAAAACAAATTTTGTTCAAGCCAGTACATTTTCAGATTTCGGATTCAGGGCAGAGATTTGCAGGATTATTAAGAAAAGATAAAGTACAATTGTGTAGCCTTTTCAAAACACATTAAAACTATGATTTTTAACATTTCTGTGTACATATAATTGAGCCCAAAAGTTTGAAGTGACCATTGTTATCATCTTCCCTTTTGTGAAAAAAATGCAGCTTCTTTTGACATAGACTTGTTTCAATTCAAGGAGAAAAAGTCACTCCAGGGATTGTTGAAAGTTTCAATTATCATGCTAAAGCAAAAAATGCAACATCATTTCTGGGTTACTCCTAAAGTTTGCTTCATATTTTCATAAACCACATAACTGATGCCTACAGCAGGGAGCACCTTCATGAAGTTTGGGGTGATGCCTCTGTAAAGTCCTGGTATTCCTTCTTTGGAAATGATTCGTCGAAAGAGGCCAACCATGTTCAGCTGTGGGGAACCTTCTAACATGGCTAAAAAATAAAAAAAGAGGGTAATTTAATATTCAAGCATGTTTCATTATTATTACAACAAACAATTATGATTCAGAATGATATTCTAGAATACGGTAAAAGGACAACATTTATTCCAAGGAGCCCAAGACAATATCCCTTTTATGATCCTCTTTGTATAGCACCTAACTGAGCGTCCTAACTATAGTAATGATGGTAATAATAGTCATTTATTAATTACTATGTTCTAAATACTGGGTTAATTACCTTCCATACCAATCCTGCAAGGTAAATATTATATCAATTTTATAAATGAGCAATTGGAGGCTTAGAAAGATGGAGAAATTTGTCCTAAAAAATCTAAGTAGAAAATGTTAGGACTCAGATCCAATGGTCTCACTCCAAAGCTGGTATACTTTCCACCACCCCACAGTGCTGCTGCTGCCTCCTTCTTACTAGACAAGCGCTGAAGAGAGAACAGTTAAATCTCAGTAAGTAAGGGGAGTATGGAAGAAGCTCTGGGAAGCGTGGGAAAAGCACAAGGACCTGGGCCTTGGAAATAACCTCAACAAGCAAGAAGAGAAAGTGAAATCCAGTGTTGCTGGCACAACCAAGACAATGGGAGGAGCACCATCTGCTATGGAGATGCAGCTGATTGTTGTATGTGGTTATTACAGAGATAGTGAATAAAGTGGGGCCAGATTATTAAAGGCTTTGAAATTCCCACTAAGAACTTTGGAGCTGACACCACAAGGCTGCAAAGATGTCTGAACAGATGTAGAATGATTAGACTTTTAGGTCAGAAATGACAATCTATCAGCCATATCAGCCATGCAAAGTTCTGGATCAGAGCTGGCAGACAGGAGGGCTAGAATTAGACTGCATGTGTCTGAATTCCAGTCCCACTATTTACCACAGGTATAATCTTGTGGGAGTTACTTAATTTCTCTCTGCCCCAGTTGCTCATCTGAAAAATGGGGATAATGTTCGTATTCCCATCCCCAAAGTGGTTATGATGGTGAAATGAGAGAATACACAAGAAACGTGTAGTTCACTACTTTGTGTTTTTCTCTACACCATGACTGTCTCTCACCTCCTCAAATACACCACGTTGGTGCCTGCCTCAGTGTCTTCACACGTGCTTTCCCTCAGCTGGAATGTTTTCTGTTCCCACTCCACTGGCCTGTGCCCAGCTAACTCCCACTCATCTTTCCAGTCTCAGCTTCACTGACAGCATTCTGCAGCTCCCAAGTTAGGTTATAGCTCCTTGCTCTGTGCTCCCCTAACAAAAGAGGACTTGGTTAACCAGGTTGTTTACTTGCTGGACATACGTCTTCTCTACTCTACACTGGCGGGGCCACATCTGACTTGTTGACTGCTCTACCCCTAGCACCTGGCAGTGTCTAGAATGGGACAATGGCTCAGGGAGTATTTGCCAATTAGTGACTGACTGCTTGACTGGGGTTGCTGTGGCTGGCACTTTGAAGGGAGGTTGGGAATGGAGCTGTAGATGCCCAAGGTGTACTACTTAAGAAAACAATGGATAAGACTGACCAGGGAAAGCATCAAAGAGAAAAGAAAGGCATTTGAATGCATACTTTAATAGAGTGGGGATAGCAATAAAAGCCAGCAAATGGTAAAAGTTATCGATGGGCTGGCAGAACAACCAGGACAGTATAGTGTAATCAAAGCTAACAATGGAGACAGTGTCACAGTGAGGAGGAATCACAGCTCAAAACTTGTAGGGTCCACGGAACATAAAAAATGATTCCAGCCACCATTTACCAAAAATTTAACAAACCCAAGATGCTTTATTTATATTGTTGGTAATTCTTACAACTCTGTACAATTTCATTCCCATTAAAAACCCCAAGAAGTCTGAGGCAAGGATCTGAACCCAAATCCATCAGATACAAAACTTATAATCTTAAAACGTGCATGTAACACAGTCAAAAAAATAATACTCTGTTTATGTATAAGGCATATGTATGCATACAGTACATATGCAATGCTTCTGTCACATTAAAATTTCATGACGAGGGAGCATTTAGAAAAAGAATTTCTGAAAAGATTCCTTAAGGAGGCAATAATGAAGAAAAGGTTGAGAAATACTGTCTTAAAACTACACGCTGCATCTTAGTAGAACCTGGAGTTCTAAAAGCACATTCTGGTGCAGCACTTTTATCAGTGTGGTTCTGTAATCAAAAATTCACCTTGAGCCTGCATGCGAGTTCTCACCAAAGCCAATGGGTAGCTGGCCAGCTGACCACAGGTGCTGGACAAGGCACCGCATCCCAGCAACACCATGACTCCAGGGTTTACAGAATCTTTTGCAAAATTATCCAGCCAATAGGACTTCAAGAGCTACCAGAGAAATAAAGAAGAAAAATAATTAACGAACTCTACAACTTCACTCAATGTAAACATTTTCACAACTATTCTCAACCTCATGAGAAGCCCCATTTCTGCAGGATGAGGCCACACATTTGCAGAAGCAGCAGGCACTGTAGGAGGCAGCGGCTCTGTGGAGAGGTGGGAGGCCACTGGGGATGCAGAACACATGAGGTTTGCACCAGTTACTCACATTCTTCTAAACAAACGTGAACTGCGTACCAAACACTGCAGGATCTAAAGAACACCTCTTACGGTGAGTATTAATAAAATACTATAATTCTACTAATTGTATCTCATTTTACACTTTACATATATTTCATTTGGGCCTTACAAAAGCTCTGACATAAATCTATTATTCTGATTTTAGAAATGAGGAAAATTCATCTCAGCTGAGTTTTTGTTTGTTTTTTTTGAGATGGAGTCTCGCTCTTGTTACCCAGGCTGTAGTGCAGTGGCCCACTCTCAGCTCACTGCAACCTCTGCCTCCCAGGTTCAAGCGAGTCTTCTGCCTCAGCCTCCTGAGTAGCTTGGATTACAGGCACCCACCACCACGCCCAGCTAATTTTTGTACTGTTAATAGAGACAGGGTTTCGCCATGTTGGCCAGGCTGATCTCAAACTCCTGACCTCAGGTGATCTGCCCGCCTCGGCATCCCAAAGTGCTGAGATTATAGGCGTGAGCCACCACACCAGGCCCAGAGTTTTTTAAGAAGGACTCAGAACCAGGTGTGCTGATCAAAAGGCCATACTTTATCCCCTATTACTGTAGGTCCCTGTATTTCATTAGAAGGCAATAATTAGGAGAAACTGTATAAAATATATATGATAATCAACTTTTTAAACATAAGATACTTTAAATATAAAATACATGTTACTATGTTATATAACTAGTTTAATTTTTTAATTCTGTAAGACTAAAAATTTTAAATCCTACGGGATTAAAAAATTATCTCAATGGATTAAAAAATCCATTGAGTGCATTTCTCAATGGAAATCTTGCAGGTTAGAAGGAAATGGAATGTTATATTCTAAGTTTTGAAACTTAAAAAAACTGCCAAACAAAACTACTGTATAGGCAAAACTGCCCTTCAAAAAAAGAGAAATTAAGACCGTCCCTGACAAACAAAAGCTGATACAGCTTATCACCACTAGACCGGCCCTACAAGAAAGACTAAAAGGAGAAACAAAAAGATGATAAATAGCAACACAAAACCATATGAAAACATGAAACTCTATGGTAAAGGTCAGTATTTAGAATATTATAAAATCCTATAGTATTGTAATGAAGGTATATAAATAACTTGAAAATCTAAATTTCAAAAACAAAATTTAAACAGAATTTAAAGAAGAAGAGCATAAAAAGTAACTATAAATCTATGTTAAGGATATACAATATCAAAAGACATAAAGCTAGTGGGAAGGAGGTGAAAGATGTAAAGAAATAGAGTTTTATATACCACTGAAGTTAAGTTGTAAACAGCTTAAAATAAGTTGCTATAACTTTAGTATGTTTTATGTAGTTGCAATGGTAACCACAAAAATAGCATCTATAGAATGCACACAAAGGGAAATGAGAAAGGAATCCAAACATATCACTACAAAAAAAAATTAACAAAACACAAAAGAAGTCAGGAAGAGAGGAAGGGAAAAACAGAAAAGCCACAGGACAAAGATAAAAGGCAGCTAGCCAAATGACAACAGTAAGTCCTTCCCTGTCAGTAATTGCTTTAAGTGTAAATGGATTAAATCCCCCAATTAAAAGATATAAATTGCTGAGTGAATAACACATACAGAATCAACTATACCTTATCTATGAGACTCACTTTAGATCTAAGGACACACATAAGCTGAAAGTGAAAGGATGGAAAAAGCTATTCCATAAAAACGGGAACCCAAAGAGAGCAGGGGTGGCCATAATTACATCAGACAAAATAGACTTTAAGACAAACTGTCACAAGAGACAAAGATGGACATTACATAATGATAAATGGGTCACTTTACCAGGAAGAAATAATAATTATAACTATACATGGACCTAATATTAAGCTCCTAAATATATGAAGCAAACACTTATAGAACTGAAGGGAGGAATAAACAGCAACACAGTAATAGTAGGAGACTTCACTACCCCACTTAATGGTGTTGGGGAGGACATGGAGAAATTGGAATCTTGGTGTACATTGACAGAAATGTTAAAAAACAAAAAGGTCTAGTTACTATGGAAAATGACATGGAGGTTCCTCAAAAACTTAAAAATAGAATTACCATTTGACCCAGAAATTCTACTTCTGAGTATATGTCAAAAAGAACTGAACACAGTATCTTGAAGAGATATTTGCACAACCATGTTCACTGCAGCACTATTCACAATAGCCAAGATGTAGAAACAACCCACATGTCCATCAACACATGAATAAAGAGAATGTGATATACATACCCAACAAAATATTATTCAGCCTTAAAAACAAAAAAGTCCTGTCATATGCTATCATATGGATGAATCTTGAGGAAACTATGTTACATGAAATAAGCCAGTCACAGAAAGAAAAATACCACATGATTTCACTTATACAAGGTATTTAATGTAGTCAAACTCATAAAACGAGAAAGTAGGTTACACAGCACTGGGGTGAAGGGGAAATTGGGAGCTGTTGTTTAATGAGTATAGAGTTTAAGTTCTGAGAGGTGAAAAAGTTCTAGAGATCTGTTGCACAACAAACCACAAACAGTTAACACTTACTGTACTATATATTTAAAAATGGTTAAAATCGTGAACTTTATGTTATGTGTTTTTAATCACAATTTTTTTAAAAACTCAGCACAAGAAGTAAAGTCCTAAACCATGATACCACCTCACACCTAAGAGGATGGCTATAATAAAAATAAGCTTTTTTAAAATGGAAATTAAGTGTTAGTAAGGATGTGGAAAAACTGGAACTTTTGTATGTTGCTGGTGAGAATGTAAATGGTGCAGCCACTATGGAAAACAGTCTGATAGTTCCTAAAAGCTAAACACAGAATGACCATATGGCTCAGCAATTCCATTCCGAGATATATACCCAAAGGAATTGAAGGCATAGACTCGAACAGATATGCAGATGCCGATGTTCACTGCAGCATTATTCACAATATTGAAAAAGTAGAAATAATCCAAATGTTCTTCAACAGACGAAGGATTAAACAAAATATGGTATATACTCACATAATGGAATATTACTCAGCCACGAAAAGAAATGAAGTTCTGATACATGCTACAACATGAACAAACCTTCAAGACATTACGCTAACAGTAATAAATCAGACACAAAAAGAAAAATACTGTATGATTCTACTTATAAGATATCTTGAACGGGTAAATTCCTAGACATAGAAAGCAGATTAGAGGTTACCAAGGGTTTGAGTTAGGAAGGGTAGGAAATTATTGCTTAAAGGTTAAGGTGTTTCTGTTTGGAGTGAGGAAAAGGATTTGGAAATAGTGTTGATGGTTGCACAATATTGTGAATTAATTAATGTCACTGAATTGTACACTTAAAATGAGTAAAATGGCAAATTTTATATTTTATCATAATTTTTTAAAATTATATAAGAAGCCAAAAACCATTTGCTTGTACACTTCAAATGAGTGAAATGTAAGGAATATGAACTAAATCTCAATAAAGCTCTTTAAAAAAAAAGTCGAGTCTTCTTTTCATTACACATTCCACTCTTCCTCTATGCTGTAGCTTAGGTCCCATCCTAACATGCACCCTGGCTCATGTCTATCGCAGCACAGATAACCACACTGGGTTTTAATCATTTGTTTGTCTCCCCCACCAGAGACCTTCAGTTTCTTCAAGGCACACACTGAGTCCTTTGAATCCCCAGATCCAGTGTCTAACCCAGTGGTTTGCACAGTGTGTGCTCAATAATTGTTTGTGAGATTCATAAATTATTAAATGATTTAGATTGCAGGGTTGATCCAAGATTTGTATTCTTCCATACAAGGAATGAAACTGTATTACTCACGTTAGTCACATTAGTCACTTGGCTTAATGTCAGATTTTTGCAAATCCAAAACAAAGGAACTTACTTGCTTTTCTTTGTCTTCCCTAAAAAAAAAATCTAGAACCACCTTTTAAGGTGAACTATACCTAATTTTGAGTCTACTCTTCATTAACAAAAGCAATTCCCAAGAAAATCTAATACAAAAGTGACCCCATGCATATTCACACTCAAGTTACTTGAAAGTTCAAATAACACATGCTTGAATTTACTTCTGGTCACACACTGCTTTCTGGTATATATCTACTTCTTCATATATAGTCCAATTCTAACAAGATCTAACTGCATTTTCCCATTCAAAAGATTTCTATAAACTCACCTCATACACAGCAAGATCTATGCCTGCATAAGGTATGATACCTAATAAATTGGGAACATAACCTTTGTAAAAAGCTCCCAAGCCTTCATGTTTCAAAATCTTCTTGGCACAATCATATATTCCAGAGTATTGCCCAGTTTTGCCTACAGCCAGCCTGGTTTTCATAACCTGGATATAAAAAAATAACAAAATATGATTGTTCATATTAACTCTATCATCATGGAATTCAAATGAAGTAATTTTACATGGAACAAATACCTAGCACATATTGTCACTCAAAAGACTACAATTTGTTGATACATTCTCCTTCATGTATTACCTCTAATGAGGGGCTAAGACCACAGCCAGAGAGACCCGTTTACTGCAAGGAGGATCTGATGAAGGAAGTGACCAAGGAAATGCAAGCAAGATGATCTATTGATGTCTTAACAAAACTGACTGGTGACCACCTGCCTCTGGAAGGTGAGGGAAATGGTAGTATAAAGGATAACCCCAGTACTTCTAACTTGGAACACAGGATGGGGCAGTGGGGAGTTGGGAAGGTGATACTATTAACTGATATGGAGGATATGAGAGGAAAAACAGGTATTAAGATTTTTTTGAGAGGTGTGTGGAGTAATATAAACAATCATATTAAGATGCTTGAAAAAAAAGCTATATTAGCATGCATACCACATATCGGTGAAAATTGTATTTATCTTGCTTAAGTCTTATCAGTTACTAAAAACCCCTCTGCTATATCAATAAATTCCACATCTACAATAATATTTTTGCTATAAAGCAGTAGTTGGAAAACTTTTCCTGTAAAGACTAAATAGTAAAATATTTGTCGTTGCAAGACTAAAATATTAGGTCTCAGTTGTATATTACTTTTCTTTCCTTTTGTTTTGGCTTACTTTTTAAAAATTGTACTTTAAGTTCTGGGATATATGTGCAGAACATGCAGGTTTGTTACATAGGTATACACGTGCCATGGTGGTTTGCTGCACCCGTCAACCCGTCACCTATATTAGGTATTTCTCCTAATGCTATTCCTCCCCTAGCCCCTCACCCCCAAAAAGGCCCCAGTGTGTGATGTTCCCCTCCCTGTGTCCATGTGTTCTCATTGTTCAACTCCCACTTAAGAGTGAGAACACGTGGTGTTCGGTTTTCTGTTCCTGTGTTAGTTTACTGAGAATGATGGCTTCCAGCTTCATCCATGTCCCTACAAAGGACATGAACTCATCCTTGTTTATGGCTGCATAGTATTCCATGGTGTATATGTGCCACATTTTGTTTATCTAGTCTATCACTGATGGGCATTTGGGTTGGTTCCAAGTCTTTGCTATTGTGAATAGTGCTGCAATAAATATATGTGTGCACGTGTCTGTATAGTAGAATAATCTATAATCCTTTGAGTATATAACCAGTAATGGGATTGCTGGGTCAAATGGTATTTCTGGTTCTAGATCCTTGAGGAATCGCCACACTGTCTTCTACAATGCTTGAACTAATTTACACTCCCATCAACAGTGTAAAAGCATTCCTATTTCTCCACATATTTGCCAGCATCTGTTGTTTCCTGACTTTTTAACTAACTGGCGTGAGATGGTATGCCATTGTAGTTTTGATTTGCATTTCTCTAACAACCAGGGATGATGAGCCTTTTCTCACATGTTTGTTGGCTGCATAAATGTCTTCTTATGACAAGTGTCTGTTCATATCCTTCACCCACTTTTTGATGGGGTTTTTTTTTTCTTGTAAATTTGTTTGAGTTCCTTATAAATTCTAGATATTTGCCCTTTGTCAGATGGATAGATGGCAAAATTTTTCTCCCATTCTGTAGGTTGCTGGTTAACTCTGATGATAGTTTCTTTTGCTGTGCAGCAGATCTTTAGTTTAATTAGATCCCATTTGTCAATTTTGGCTTTTGTTGCCATTGCTTTTGTGATTCAGTCATGAAGTCTTTGTCCATGCCTATGTCCTGAATGGTATTGCCTAGGTTTTCTTCTAGGGATTTTATAGTTTTAGGTCTTATGTTTAAGACTTTAATCTATCTTGAGTTAATTTTTTGTATAAGGTGTAAGGAAGGGGTCCAGTTTCAGTTTTCTGCATATGGCTAGCCGGTTTTCCCAACACCATTTATTAAATAAGGAATCCTTTCCCCACTGCTTGTTTTTGTCAAGGATCAGATGGTTGTAGATGTGTGGTGTTATTTCTGAGGCCTCTGTTCTGTTCCATTGGTCTATATATCTGTTTGGTACCAGTACCATGCTGTTTTGGTTACTGTAGCCTTGTAGTAAGTATGTTTGAAGTCAGGTAGCGTGATGCCTCCAGCTTCGTTCTTTTTGCTTAGGATTGTCTTGGCTATACAGGCTCTTTTTTGGTTTCATATGAAATTTAAGGTAGTTTTTTCTAATTCTGTGAAAAAATTCAATGTTAGCTTGATGGGAATATCATTGAATCTATAAATTACTTTGGGCAGTATGGCCATTTTCATGATATTGGTTCTTCCTATCCATGAGCATGGAATGTTTTTCCATTTGTTTGTGTCCTCTCTTATTTCCTTGAGGAGTGGTTTGTAGTTCTCCTTGAACAGGTCCTTCACATCCCTTGTAAGTTGTATTCTGAGGTATTTTATTCTCTTTGTAGCAATTGTGAATGGGAGTTCACTTGTGATTTGGCTCTCTGTTTGTCTATTATTGGTTAATAGGAATGCTAGTGATTTTTGCACATTGATTTTGTACCCTGAGACTTTGCTTGAAGTTGCTTATCAGCTTAAGGAGATTTGGGGCTGAGATGAGGAGGTTTTCTAAATATACAATCATGTCATCTGCAAACAGAGACAATTTGACTTCCTCACTTCCTATCTGAATACCCTTTATTTCTTTCTCCTGCCTGATTGCCCTGGCCAGAACTTCCAATACTATGTTGAATAGGAGTGGTGACAGAGGACATCCTTGTCTTGTGCTGGTTTTCAAAGGGAATGCTTCCAGCTTTTGCCCATTCAGTATGATATTGGCTGTGGGTCTGTCATAAACAGCTCTTATTATTTTGTTATACATTCCATCAATAACTAGTTTAGTGAGAGTTTTTAACATGAAGTGGTGTTGAATTTTATCAAAGGCCTTTTCTGCATCTATTGAGATAATCATGTGGTTTTCGTCACTGGTTCTGTTTATTGATGAATTCCATTATATTGATTTGCAAATGTTGAACAGCCTTACATCCCAGGGATGAAGCCAACTTGATCATGGTGGATAAACTTTTGGATGTGCTGCTGGATTCAGTTTGCCAGTATTTTATTGAGGATTTTCACATTGATGTTCATCAGGGATATTGGCCTGAAATTTTCTATTTTGGTTGTGTCTCTGCCAGGTTTCAGTATCAGAATGATGCTGCACTCATAAAATGAGTCAGGGAGGAGTCTCTCTTTTTCTATTGTTCCGAATAATTTCAGAAGGAATGGTATCAGCTCCTCTTTGTACCTCTGGTAGAATTTGGCTATGAATCTGTCTGGTCCTGGGTTTTTTTTGGTTGGTAGGCTATTAATTACTGCCTCAATTTCAGAACATGTTATTGGTCTATACAGGGATTCAGCTTCTTCCTGGTTTAGTCTTGGGAGCATGTATGTGTCCAGGAATTAATCCATTTCTTCTAAATTTTCTAGTTTATTTGCATAGAGGTGTTTATAGTATTCTCTGATGGTAGTTCGTATTTCTGTGGGATCAGTGGTGATATCCCCTTTATCATTTTTTGTTGTGTCTATTTGATTCTCCTCTCTTTTCTTCTTTATTATTCTGGCTAGTTGTCTATTTTGTTAAACTTTTCATAAAACCAGCTCCTGGATTCACTGATTTTTTGAAGGGTTTTTCGTGTCTCTATCTCCTTCAGTTCTGCTCTGACCTTAGCTACTTCTTGTCTTCTGCTATCTTTTGAATTTGTTTGCTCTTGCTTCTCTAGTTCTTTTAATTGTAATGTTAGGGTGTCGATTTTAGATCTTTCTCACTTTTTCCTGTGTTGCCCACCTTTTAAAAATGTAAAAGGCATTCTTAGGTCAAGGGCTGTAGAAAACAGTCCATAGGTCTGTGTTTTGCCAACCCATACACTAATGAAAGGATGTCTAATTAGGATAACCACCATATAATCAAATCCTGAGATTCCATTATTAAATTTATGGTACAGAAACTCTTTGGACAGGAATGGCAGCCAGCCTCTAAAGTGACCCCCAATGATATTTGTCTCCGGTTATTAACACCATTATACCATCCCCTCCCACACTCTACCAGGGTTGGTCTGTGTGAGCAATGGAATACAGCAGAAGAGGCAAAAGATATCAGCTTTCATCTTGGGCACTCTCTCTCTCTCTCTGTTGGATCACTGACTCTAGGGAAGCCAGCTACTGTGTTTTGAGGATACTCAGGCAGCCTACAGAAAGGCTCACGTGATAAGGAACTGATGTTTCCAGCCAATAGCCAGTGAGGCCTGGCAGCAACATGAGTGAGCTTGGAATCCGCCCCCAGCTGATTCCAAGCTCTGACTACCATCTTGACTGTGGGCTGTGAAAAACCCTGAGCCAGAGGCACCCAGCTAAGCTGCTTCCAGATTCCTGACCCAGAGAAACTGTACGATGATAAATGCTTGTTTTAAACTGTTAATTTTGGGATAACTTGTGAGAGAGCAATAGACAACCAACACGAACACCATCACACAGTCAGACTTTACAATGGTACTCACCTCCATTGGATATATAAAAGTCTGTGCAGTTGCTCCAGCCATGGAACCAGAAATAAATCTCTCAAATGTTCCTATTTTTTGTCCTTCTTCAGTAAGTAACTTCTTGTACTGTATAAATAAGTTTTAAAATGCACATTATTACCTGCCGTGGACTGAGCTGCACCCCCACCAAATTCATATGTTGAAGCTGTAACCTCCCATGTGATGGTATTAGGAGATGAGGCTTCTGGAGGTAATTAGGGTTATGAGGTCATAAGGATGGAGCCCTCATGACAGGATCAGTGTTCTTATAAGAACAGACACCAGAGAGCCCACTCTCTCTCTCCCCTCTCACATGTGCACCAAGAAAAGACCATGTGAGCACACACCAGCTGTCTACAAGCTGAAAAGAGAACGCTCACTAGAAATCAAACTGGCTTGGCCCTTGATCTTAGGCTTTCCAGCCTCTGAAACTGTTAGAAATAAATTTCCGTTGTTGATTCCACACACTCTGTGGTATTTTATGGCAGCCCAAGCCAACTAGACAATCCTAGAATACAAATCAGCTCCTAGAAATCAATAAATTGACAAATGTGATGATGTGTCTCGAAATGTATACACTACATTAATAATACATAGCAGAAGAGCAAGGCCTAAATGCTAATACACGCAGTTACTGGACAGTGGTTTTCAAGTCAGATTTCCACAAAACACAGATGTCTCCCAGATTGGACCAAGTTGCTCCTTTGCTGAAACAGCATAACAGCATTCTTCCCCAGATGTACAGAAAATACAAGGTTAATCAAGTTTTCACAATGTTTGGATATTTTCCCCACAGTTTTTAAAAGATGAGTTTATTTTCACCAGTGCAAATAAAATGAATAAATAGGTGCAAACAAATATTAACAAAACAATTTATAAAAACAGTTTTTGTAGGTAATACATAGAATTATACTAACCTATCAAGCCCAACATCTCCCTGGCTATCAGTACTAAAGTGACCCAACATAACTAACTGGACCAAGGGTATAAATACAGCCAAAATAGTGACTGGCCAGTATATTAATATCATGGGATTGAGAGTCAGGCAGACCTGGGCTGGAACCCCAGAGCCACGTGGCCTCAAGCAAGTTCATGAACAGGTCTACATTGTGGTTTCCTTGTCTGTGATAACAGTACTTACCTCACAGGGTTATGGAAAGGATTACAAAAAAATACTTGTAACATGGTTAGTGCAGGTCTGGACACCTAGCAAATGTTCAGTAGATGTTATTATTATTAACATATGAATACACTATCTTTACACAACTTGGAAAGACATTCTGCCCAAACACAGACCATGGGAATTAGCCAGGCAAGCCAGATTCCTTCTCTCAGAAATGTGACGGGGTCTCCAGAGGTAAGCAGCTGCTGTCACCAGAGGGACAAGGGGAAAGTCAACAGAGAGAAGTGGACTCATGCATGGAGAAGGGAAGAGGGAAAGTCTCACCTCCTGGACTTCTCCTGGGATCCTTCCCCTACATGATCCATCCCCACAGTGATGCCCATTCCTGTGTCAGCCAGTTTCTGTTCCCTGGGATCTAAAGTGCCCAATGCAAAAACATACGATGACTTTCTCCTAGCAAATCTGTGTTTTGCTGCTCATGATAAAAATTAAGTATATTATCATTTCATGAGATTCCCAAATACCAGATATTCCTCCCCAGAGAGATCACTGCTTCCAAGGGCTCTGTTTCCTGAACTACAGAGTGTTACATAAAACTCCTCTTCTGCATAGGCCCTATTAATTTTCCTGCATGTCAGATTGTCAAAATCATTAAACATAATTTGCTTAAAAACCTTCCTGCACATTAACAGGAACTTTGAAGGTACCTTTTATACCTTGGACCCCCACAGCACCTATCAAAAGTACCGAGTAAACATTTAGTGACTGATGGAGGATAAATATTTAAAGGATAAGTGCTTGAGGCTCCTATTCCCCGAAACATACCATATGCAAAGGGAAGACTTCAGGACAGAGCCAAAAAGTCAGGCACTGTGCCTGGTATGTAAAACTATGTCACCAAGCTTAATCCCCATCTTAGAGATAAGGTAACAGTCACAGAGACTTTAAGTAACTTGCCAAGGCTACAGAACTGAACCTTCCTAAAGGAGACTTAACTGAGCCCTCAAAACCACCCTGAAATCCTTTTGTCTATCTCAGTTCTCTCCCATTTGTTAGACTAACCATTTTGATCTTCTCCATTCTCCTCCAGCTTCCAATACCACTTCCTCCCTCATTCTCAGATCACATCCTTTCTCAGGAGCTCAAAGAAAAGTAGAGAGGCCACCAGGCAGAATATCTTGGTATTCTGCCCACCTCCTGCAAAATTATCCACAGCTACTCCAATATTTTTTCTTCCCAAACAGGTATAAGAAGAGTTCTTCTTGTAATCAAAGGCTAATCCTTTTAACAGTCTCTGGATAGAACCTGTCTCCCCCAGCCCCTTTCCATCTCCCACTCCTTTTCCCTACACACAAACTCCCTTGGAACACCTACTGGGTTAATCAACCTCTCTTACCTATGTTTTCAACTTCTTTATTTGTATTGACATGCTTCCTTCAGCAACAGGCACATTAAAGTCAAATCAAAATCCTCCCTCCAGGCCAGGCACAGTGGCTCACTCCTGCAATCCCAGCACTTTGGGAGGCTGAGGCAGGAGGACCACTTGAGGTCAGGAGTTTGAAACCAGCCTGGCCAATACGGTGAAACCCCATCTCTACTAAAAATACAAAAATTAGCTGGGTGTTGTGGTGCACTCCTGTAATCCTAACTACTCAGGAGGCTGAGGCAGAAGAACCACTTGAACCTAGGAGGCAGAGGTTACAGTGAGCTGAGATTGCACCACTTTACTCCAGCCTGGGTGATAGAGTGAGACTCCATCTCAAAAACAAACAAACATACAAGCAGAAAAAAAAACAAAAAAACAAATCCCCCTCCACCCAACATCTTTCTTATCTATCACCCTCTCCCTATTCTAGTTTCCTTCTCTTCACTGTCAAACTCCCTAAAAATGTGTCTCTACTGTCCAAGTTTCTTCACCTCCCATTCACTTTAAGCTCATTTCAGCGTGGTTTCTCATTGCATTACTTCACGGAAGCATTTATACTAAGCTTACTTATCTCTGGGTTGAGAAATCCTAAAACATACTCTTATTATATTCACTACCCAGTAGTACTGACCCCCATGAAACTGTTTTCTTCCACTGACTCCTATGCCATCCCTCTCTCTGGATTTTCTCCCATCCCTCGAGCTATTTCTTCTCAGTGTCTTTTGCAAGTTTCTTCTTTTACCTCTCCCTTTGGACTTATTCCTAGAATTCTTCTCATTTATAAGCTCTTCTTGAGTGATCCTGCCCATTCCAATGGCTCAACTCAGCAACAACCTCTCTATCAAAGATCTCTCTCTCAATTGCTAGCTGATATATCCAATTGCTTACTGGACAGCTCCCTGTACATGTCCCATACATCTCAAACTCAGCAGGCACAAAATGGAACCTGATATTGTATTCTCTATGAATGCAGTCACTCAAGTTAGAAATTAGAATATCATTCTTGACTCTTCTCTTTCTCACCTCCATATTCAGTCAGTCAGTGAGTTCTGTTGATTCTATTTCCAAAATATTTCTCAGTTCATTCCCTTCTCCATTCCTGAAAGACATCACCTTATACTGGTGTCCATCATTTCTTACCTGAATTATTTAAATATTCCCCCTGCCTCTAGTCTACCTCACTCTCCCCCAACAATGTCTCCACTCTTTTTTCAGGTTGATATTCCTTAAATGTGAATGTACTCATTTCACTTCCCTATATAAGATGCTACAATAGCCCCTACCATATTCAGAATAAAATCCAGACTCCTATTACATTTGGCCCCTGTTTATCTGTCCAGCTCTCTTTCATCATTATCTTTCCAGAAACACACTCCACCACTCTTGAGGCACAGTGAACCACTTTCAGTCTCTTCAGTGAGTGATGCCTTCTTGTGCCTACATTTCTGTCCACATGCTGCTCCTTCTGTTTCCAATCCTTATCTTCCCCTTTATTTATTATTATTATTTTTTTTTTGAGACAAGGTCTCACTCTATCACCCAGGCTAGATTGCCATGGTGTGATCTCAGCTCACTACAACCTCTGCCTCTCGAGCTCAAGTGATCCTCCCACCTCAGCCTCCTGAGTACAGGCACACACCCCCACGCCCAAAAAATTTTTATATTTTTTGTAGAAATGAGGTTTTGCCATGTTGCCCAGGCTGGTCTTGAACTCCTGGGCTCAAGCAAACTACCTCCCAAAGTGCTGGGATTAGAGGCGTGAGCCACCACGCCCGGCTCCCCTTCATCTTAATGGCTTGAGATTGAGGCAAGCTTGAGCTCAAATTCCAGTCTGGCAGTTCTGTCTTTTCATTCACTTAATAAGGGTTTCCTGGCACTGGGCAAGGTGCTAGGAATACAAGTAGCTACTGCCTAAGGAAGCTCACAGTCTCACAAAGCAGATAAGTACAGAGAACGTCAGAATTCAGTGTGAAGGTGCTGTAACAAAAGGAAACTAGAACAGAAGGCTTCCCAGAGGAACTAACTCCTGAGTAAGTACTAAAGGACATTCCCTACCATATGACATACAGAAAGAGGAAGGGTGTCTGTGTATGTTGCTGGAGCAGGGTCAGGAGACAGGCAGTAGCAGAAAGATGACCATGCATGGTGGCCATATTGAGTAGGAGGCACTCCTGGGACACGCAAGCAGAGATGCTGAAACACACAGTACACAGGTAGACCTACAGTGTTGAGATAAAGAGGAAGATGTTGGAGTGGAAAGCAGTCAGTACAGAGATGGCAGCTGAAACCACTACCCCACACTACTACCCTGTCAATGATACAATGACACTACTATGGTAATGACAACCCACAGAGAACACAGGTTTACCCCATACTGATGATGTGTTTGACAGAGCTACATACCAGGTTGAAAAGATCTTTTTCTTAGTTTCCTAAAGTACTAGCTATTCAAGGAACAAAATCTATCTGAATCTAAAAGTGACCTAGTTACATACTCTGGGAAATTTGAGAATATATACAGCCTATTTACCCCGAAGTAATTTACAATCCACTGGGAAAACAATGGGTTTTCCATCATCCAGTGAAAAATGGGATATTCTGCAATTCAGCACTCGAGGGAGGCTGGACAGGGGAGGAACTGGTTTTGGTTGAGATGCTTAGGATATGCTTCTCACAGGAAGGTGGCTTTTAGAGAGCCCCGAGGGATGAATGGACCTTCAGCAGGAGGAGAGAAAACAGCACCATAGGTCCAGAGCCCATAAGAACACTACACCACACTGTGTAGAAAGCTTTCTCTTGATGTCTAAGAAAGTTAGTGTGCAAAAATCACAATACTATAAAGAGGTCTCAGGAAGGAGCTTGGGTGGACAGAAGCAGAGGATGCCTGTTGGTGGTATCCAAGGTAAGAATCTGACAAATGGCATAAAGCAAAATGTGCATATTTGCTTGCAATACCCATGGACTTTCAAAAATACCAAACTTCTTGCATATTGAAATAACTGCATTGAGTATTTATTTATTTTAGGCTCTGGCTTTCCTATCATAAAATCCAAGTATGTGGTCAGAATAACCTAAGGGTATCTCAAACATTAGCCGTTAATAATCATGATTTGAATCTTCAAACCTTCATATAAGGGAAATAGCCTTCCCAAGGATAGGTTCTAATTAAAATCCTGGAGACTAGATTTTCTTTAATTTTTTTTTTTTTTTTTTTTTTTTTGCTTCTTTATTTCCTAGGCAACGAAAAGGATACCACTGGACTTCGTAATCTTCTCAAGAGTATTCTGTTGCTCAAGAACAAAACACTCTCCAGAATAATCTAAAATCTACATGGAATAATACAAAAACTATGGGCGGGGGAGTTGAATTTCAAGGCCCTTACAGTCCTTGATAAACAACGATGGAATAAATAATGGAAAACGTAATCTGTGGCTGCTCAACTAGACAGTTCTGCTAATGACCATAAAGAGAACCCAAACTCTAAAACTTACCTCTGTATTTCCCCTTTACATTGAGTTAGGCTGAAGCAATAGCTCAAATAATCCAAGTTAACAAAAGCCAACAGAGAAGTGATTCAGAGGTAAGTGCATTTGTTCATTCATTGACTCATTCAACACTCGCTTGAAACTTATCACATGCCAAGCTCTGTCTAGGTGCTGGAGTACATGGGGAAGAAACCATGCCCCTGCCTTCATGGAGCTGTCACTCCAAACTCAGCTCAATTTTACAGCAACGTCAAATTACACAAAGGACTTCAACTTATAAGTTTTCCTTCCAGAGGTTAGATTGTGACACTTTCATAAAACTTATGTTAGTGTGCTGCTTCTGCTCAGGATTCAGAATGAATAACTAAAATTCTACCCTTCCTTTAAGAACTACTTAGAAAAAAACAACTTTATAAATAATACGATGAATTAAGAATCCCGTAACTTGGTCATGAGAATCTCTGATTTTATTTAGTCTAATCTCCTATAAGTGATACTCCTTATGGAGTATATGTGAAAGATTATCATGTATTAAAACAAGAATCCCAAAAGCATTATACATTAACATTTATTGAATCCGTTTACTAACTCCTCTTTGTTAATAAATTCCACAGGTGATAACAATTACCTGTTCATATGCCCAGAATTTAACAGCTGTCTCAGGAGCAATTTTGATGACGTTTGTACCATTTCCCCTCCAAAGTGAGCGGATACCTCCTTCTTTTACCATCTGTCGAAAGCCACCAAATATGTTCATTTTGTCTGATTTTGAACCGTGAACCTAAAAATAAAAGCAGAATGATATAAAATGCTGGTAGCATATTACTATTACTTTTTCTAAAGCAACCATACAATCTTTTTCAACACCGTTTCTAACTGCAAGAAGATATATTTAAAAATAAAATACAGAAAGGTTGAAAAATATATATAATAATGAGACGGAGTATTGACATGATTTTAGAGGCCTGTCTCTGACTCTAAAACTAAGAATAATTGGTATCTTCAGTGTGAGAAAGCAGAGAGAGAAGACAAGAAGAATATTAAAATTATGAACAACCTTCATAAGATAATATTAACTAAATTATGTATCAGGCAATGGAACACCCTTTGAAACATGAACAAGCTCAGTTAAAGAGAAATAAAGTATACTGCAGATAATAATATTATTACGTATAATTTAATGTATGTATATTATCACATATAATTTAAAGTAATATATTACTCCCTCTCCTCAAGAAGTAGTACAGACATTAACTGTAAATGGGTCTGAAATGGTTTGGATATTGTGTATATCAGGGCTACCAACACTGGAATGCATACAGCCTGAAACCAAGAATAAAAACTGCACCCTTTTTGGCATATTTTGAGGCCTCTCTAGGCAATAAATTCATTACAACATGTACCCATCCTGTGAGTACTGATAAATTACTTGGCTTATACTACAGATGTGGTAGTCATTTAAAAATACTGTACCTTATGACTACTTACAGACAAAAACTGATTAAATCCAATACACCAAAAATAATTAAACAAATCAGCTATTCTTCTGATTGTTTCAGCTCACATAAAAGGGGTGACTACCACTAAACACACACACACACACACACACACACACACACACTCACAGAACGGGTTGAATTCTGAAGGCCAGCCATGTGGCCAGTATGAAAACGGGCCCCAATAAGAACTCTGCACACCAAAGGCTCAGGTGAGCTTCCCTGGTTGGTCTGCAATATTCCATGCCTAGTGCCACACAACAGTGTCAGGAAAGTAAGACATGGAGACTCCACAGGGAGAGGACAACAGAAGCTCTGCCCTATGCGCTTCTTTACTTGACTGATTTTCATCCGCATCTTTTCCCTGTAATAAACCATAACCAGGGGTAATAAGCTTTCAGTGAGTTATGTGAGTCTTTCTAGAGAAGTATCATACCTGAAGGTTGACTTTGGAAACTCCTCAAATTTGCAGAAACAAAATTCCAGAGAAATCCATTTTATTTTAAATAAATAAACTTCACAATAAAATAGGACAAAGGAAAAAATAAATGCTTATTCAAGTTCTCTAAAAGTCAAGTTACTAATGTTCTTTTTTTTTTTTTTTTTTTTTTCTTTTTTTTTTCTTTTATTGTAATTATTATTATTATTATTATTATTATACTTTAGGTTTTATGGTACATGTGCCCAATGTGCAGGTAAGTTACATATGTATACATGTGCCATGCTGGTGCACTGCACCCACCAACTCGTCATCTAGCATTAGGTATATCTCCCAATGTTATCCCTCCCCCACTAATGTTCTTAAAGAAAAACACACACCAATCCCCTCTCCTTTAAAGCATTAGCTTTGCCCCTAAATAAATTTTGAGATTTGGGTACATTCTGAAGGAATGCTGGCTTAAAACACTGTCAGAAATCTTTGTGTACAGAAATCTATGGACAATTATAAAAAGTGTTGACCATAAGTATAACAAAGTTTTAAAAATATTTTGTAAACAACTACTATGTTCCAATAGGTTATTCCAGTGTACCAGACATTTTCACATACCTGATATTGTTTGATTCTTAAACCATTCTTGTTAGATATTCTTATCCCCATCCCAGAATGAAGGAAAATGAGACCTCAGAGGTTCCATGCAGCATGAGAACCAGGAGCACTGGAGGCAAAGGTACTCCATTCCCCCTCTCATTTGTTGTAAAGGAAAAGTTAATTCTCTGGGCCTCAGATTCCCCCTGGAAAAATGATAAAATACCTACTTCACTGGGCTGCTGCAGGGATTAACTGGGTTACCACAGTGAGCAAATACATATTAATTCTTTTCCATTCCCTCTTTCCATTCTGGCCAGCCCAATGCTACACTGCTAGTAAATAGCAAAGTCAGTCTATAAAGCCATATCTTTTTCTGCTAACCTCAGCTTTAGAATATTTTTTAAAATTACATTGCTGCTCTAAGATTCTAGATTTCAAAAATACTTTACTTTTGATAAAGTATATAAAAAAGAAGGAAACTATAAACAAGGAGAATCCTACAACAATAGCTAGAGATATTTTTTAAATTAAACTTTTGAATAGTCATAGAATGCCAAAGATTAAAAGTTCATTACACACATATACTAACAATTTAAGGTTTGGTACACTGCCATACTTACATGGACTGAATTTAGAGTTAACAGCAACAAAATAGATTTATTTTTTAGGGTATAAAAGATTATTACTGAGAAATTTTAAAACTTCTTTTTCAAAGCACCACATTTCTCATTGTTTTAGAATATTTAGGGCAAACCTGGACATACGATAATAAAGCTCACCTGCATCATGATTTTCAGACGGTCCAAAGGGGCAGTGCTTGTTCGAGAGACAGCACCAGCAATGCCTCCTGCCAAAAGCTGCCTCCACCATTGTCCGGATTTTTTTTCATCTTCCGTGAATTCATCTGGAATAGTTAAGCTATCCCCTATGTCAATTCCCTATTAAGATGAAAAAAAGATCCCCATGAGCCTTAGTTAAAAATAATCCCAGAAGACGTTTTGTTTTAGAGAAGAATCATATGTTATTTTACAGTTAATATGAACTTCATTCCCTAGAATTTATACTAAACCAATTTGAGTACATAGATTATAAGTCATCTACTCACAATGAACAAAGTACAGTATCAGTTCACAAGAAATGAAAATAAACAGTAATTACAAATATACAAAACCAGCAGTTACAACTTCCTTTCATTCATCATAGATTCACAGTATGTTTTCTTCTCTTGGTCTAGGTTAGAATGAAAGGGCAGCATTTTATCATAGTCAATCTTTTGTATTGCAACCATTTTTCATAAGGCTAGAAAACCAACTGGTGATGACATCTGTTAAGAAATTAGTTCATCAATTCTTAAACAATATTTCCTGTATCTCAAATTTATATCCACATCATACTTTATACCATGATGTTTTAAATATGTAAATAAAAATTAAAACTGTATGTGAATACCCCTAAACTCATTTCCTACTGTTTATAAAAATATTTTTATAAATCTGACTTATCATTTAAAACATGCAATAGATTCTATATAAAATTTAGCTAATGGAGAGGTATTGTTTCAAATCATCACTCCTTCAACCTATTCTACATTACTATAGCTTGAGAGAAACAATTCTATAATAATATTTTTACAATTCTATTATCTAAATTGTTTTGGCAGAAAAATTTTTACAGGCAAGAGTGCAATGGGAAGGAGCTCTCCTATGGTAGTAACCCTCTCTTCCTTCATTTTACTATCAATAAAATGGAGATACAATTGTAGTCTCAACTGTTATCAACTACCTTAAAAAATACCATAAGAATTATGTAAATAAAACTTCACATGGTGTACAATTTATCTAGGCAACTGAACTACTAGTATAATATTATCTTATACTCATAGCTGAGAAGGCACTAATCACCAACAATTTTATAATGCTTTACGTAAGCTTAGGCATTGTTACTAGTGGCAATGTGAACTCCTGACTTCATTTAATGCATATTTAATTTAGTCAAATCTGAAGCGTAGAAGACAAGCCCATAAAGAAAAAAAAAAAAAAAAAGGCCGGGCACAGTGGCTCATGCCTGTAATCCCAGCACTTTGGGAGGCCGAGGCAGGCGGATTACAAGGTCAGGATATCGAGACCATCCTGGCTAACACAGTGAAACCCCATCTCTACTAAAAATACAAAAAAAATTAGCCAGGCGCGGTGGTGGGCGCCTGTAGTCCCAGCTACTCCAGACGCTGGGGCAGGAGAATGGCGTGAACCCTGGAGGCCAAGTTTGCAGAGAGCTGAGATCCCACCACTGCACTCTAGCCTGGGCGACAGAGCAAGACTCCGTCTCAAAAAAAACAACAACAAAAAAAAAACAAAAATAAAACTCCTTCAGAGAGTTCCCAAAGGTTTCAGGAGCAGATTGCACAATAATAGAACTTGTTTTACATCAGTATGCAGAATATTAATGAAACAATCAAAATTTGAAAGTTTTGTGGAAAACAAACTGGTATGAAATGCTAAGCAGATGAAGCAAAAAGATTCTGTAACCTTTAATGAATATTGTAAGTGCCTTATGCCAGAGATAAACCTAGGCAATCTGACCAAACAAGGACACAGATCCTTAGCAACCATGAGGTGCTGAGATTATTTGGACAATACAGTATCTATAAAAAGTAAAAGCCTACAACTTTTACACTTCCCTATGGCAGAATACTTAAATGCCAATAAAAGCTAGACAGCTTATTCACCAAGGTGGTACTTCTTCCAAGTTTTCAGAATGGACATTTATGCAGTCTTGGGTTTTTTTTTTTTTTTTTAATACTCTATAAATCTATGCCTAATAGAATAAATAGAACTCTACAGGTTAAGGAGCTACTGGGACTCAGGTATCCTGGCCCGTAAGTGTTACAGAGTGTTCTTGGGTAATAACTGTACCTATGGTTTATAGCTCCAAATAAGTATAAATACATAAAGTAGACTTACTGTAGAATGTTTCCAGAAACGGATAATTTCCTCAATGTCTGTAACAGGATTAAATAAGAAGTAGTCTCTCCATTCATTCCAGTCCACTGTCATTGTCCCATCAGCATCAATGCTGAAATTTTAAAAAAATGATCAAAGTACAAAACTAAATTGATAAATAAAACTAACATTATTGGCCACTTTACAGAATGACAGTTTCTTTTCTAACATAATATTCTTATTAAATTAAAAAACCCCATCCACAAATATAGGTTGTTGGAAATGGCAGCAAGCATTTTATGGTCCTGTCAGATAGTTTTAATTATCTAGATAAAAATGGGCCCAAAAATTACAGCCAGCTCACTAAAGACTACTTTCAGCACTCTGTCAAACTCTGCCAATGAGCTACAAAACACAAAAACTTAAGGATAAAATATTAAAAGGTGGTAATGAATAGATTCATTATCCTTTTTTTTCATGCACTTACTGGATCATGAAGATAATTCTTAATGTTCTATTGCAACATTTGAATGTAGTTTTGAAATATACTCCAAACATGCTGTCAATTTCCTTGAAGTTAGGAAAATTAACAGCGATTATAAAAAATCAAACTGTCAGTGACTGTGCCTTTGAGTCTTAAGAAATCCTGGCACCTCATTTTCAATCTTAAAATTAACATATTGTACTCAAATATTTATCATTAATATTTGGCTTGTTTTACAAGTTTCTTGGTAATTAATGCCATTTGTATCTGTTTTCTCCTAAGAGAAACTCTGAGTGTGCCAGGATTTTGACTGTTTTATTCCCTTCCTTGGGCCACCTCTTACAGCGGCTGGCACAAAGAAGGTGCTCATTTATTTATTGAATTAATGGATGTCTCTAAAAAAAGCTTTGGTGCATCCTACAAATTTTATTCTATAATTAGTATGAAAATGATGCAAAAGGATGGCAGTCAAATAAAATGCAATTTTCAGATATTCATTATTGTGTTTTCTAGTGTCACTTTTTATTTTGACTTGCATATGGGAAATTACATTTAAACTTTCATTTGTCCCAGCACAGAGGTATATCTGCATGAGAGTCCCAGTCACTACTTACATTTATAATATTACTCTGGGTTGCAATATTTATAGGTTTATTTATGTCACTATTTTCTATTTTAATGTAATTGTTGTTTGACCCCACCACCCAACCCCCAACACATAAGCATCCTCCACAAAGGCAAGGATTTGTCTTTATTTCATTCAAAGTTATAACCAAGGTTTCTAAAACAGTGCCTGCCACTGAGTATTTATTGAATAAATAAATGAATTACAAACTCTGTAGCTTAAAACCACAGAGCATTTAGGGTATTGACAAACTTCCTAGATAAGATAGTCTTGCTGTGGGTATAACTTGCATTTCCCTTCAAATTACTAAATGTGTTGAGCATCTCTTACCATGTTTATTTGCTATTGCTGTTTCTTTCACGTGAAATATGCTGTTCATGTCTTTGCCCATTTTTCTAACAGGTTGTATGTCTTTTTCTTATTTACATAGTTCTTTATATCGTTCATTCTAATCCTTCAAGTTATAAGTTGGCAAATACCTTCTCTTTGTCTCTCCACTCTATGCTGTCCAAGTACAGATGCTCTTGATTTTAATGCAGCTGAATTTAATCTTTTTAATGCAGCTGAATTCAGTCTTTTCATTTCTGTGTATGGCCTTTTGTGTCTTCTTTTTAAAATAAATTCTTCCCTACACTGAGATAAAGATATTTTTCCCCACCACCTCAAGCTGTTATAGTTTAACTTTCACATTTAGGTTGATGCTTGTGTACGGTAAGAGGCAGGTATCCCAATTTCCTTTTTGTCTGCATCATCTATTGCACACACTCTCCTTTTCCCAAAGTTTTGCAAAGCTACTTCTTTCACGTGACAAATCCAAAATATGGACGGGTCTGTTTCTGGGCTATTATGTTCCACTTGTTAACTTGTCTGTTTCTGTAGAAACAGCACTGACTTGGTTATGGCTTAATAACAACCCTTGGTATCTGATAGGGCAGGCCCCTGGCTCCTTACAGTTCTTCAGGAATGTCCTGGATATTCTTAGCCCTTTGCTCTTTGATATAAATTTGAGACTCAGCTTGACAAGTTCCTCAAAAAAACCAGGTGGGCTTTTTTAATGGCATTGAATCTCTATCACCAATTTGGAGAGAAGGTACATCTTTTTTATACTGAGTCTTCTTTAATGCCTTCTAACAAATTTTGTTAAGTTGCTCTTATGAATGCATTGATTGTGGTATATTTTTTAATATGGCTGATTCAGTTTGCTAATATTTTCTTTAAATTTTTACATATAAGTCATAGGTATCTTGGCCTCTAATTTCCCTGTTTCATATACTGCCTGCTTTTGGTGTTATAATGATCTCCTAGAAAGGATAGGATAGTGTACTTCTACACTCTGGAAATGTTTGTACATCTGTTCTCTAATCATTTGCAAGAACCATCTGGGGCTAACGTTTTGTTTATGAGAAAATTTTAAATTACTGACCCCATCTCTTCAATTGCTTAGGTACTATCAGCTGTTTCTTCTTGATTCAGTCCCAGTAAGTTATATTTTTCTAGAAATTCATCTACTTTGTCTGTTTTCAAATTTATTGGCATTAATGATTCATATTATTTTATTAGTTTTTTAAAAGCTCTTATATGTCTATTTGTAACTGAACATGATTTATTTACATCTCATTTCTCTTTTTTCTTCATCAATCTTTCCAGAGGCTTGTCTTTTCTAACAAACAGCTTCTGGCTTTGTTGATCCTGTTACTGCATCTTTGCTATATATTCTTTATTATCTCCTTCCTCCTACCTTCTTCGAGATTATTCCATTTTCTCTCCCCTAACTTAGCACATTAATTTTCAGACTTAATTCTTTTCTAATAAAAGCTTTCAGACTATAAAATTCATACAAGTGCCATCTTAGAAATATTCCATAAGTTTTAATGTTTTTAAGTCAATGTGTCCTTGAATTTCCACTTACGATTTCCTTTGACGTATAAGTTGAGAAGTGTATATCACATTTTAAAATATTGGCATTTTTATAATTTATGTCTGTAATTGACTTCTATTTTAATGCATAGTGGTCAGAGAAAGTAGTTCTTGTGATACCAGTTCTTTGAAATGTGTTGAACCTGGCTTTACGGCCTACTATGAAATCAATTTTTATACATGTTCCTTAAGTACCTAAGAAAAAATATTTTTTCTGATTTTTTGATGCTAGGTCCTATTACATGCCCATTAAATCAAGCTGATGTATTTAAAAGTTTTTGTCTTCACTAAAGTTTTTCTCTGCTTGACCTATCAAATACAGGAAGAATTGTGTTAAAATCTCTCACCACTATGATGGATTTGCCAATTAATCCCCAGAATTTTATCAACCAGCTTAAAAATTGTATATCCTCGTACTGAATTTTAAAATGTGGTGACACTCTATTTTTATTAATGTTTTTACTATATAATCTATTATTAATAGATTATTAATAATAATTAATATTAACAGTTGATATTAACATAGCTATCCCATAGCTGATATTAAGATAGCTACCCCAGCTTTTTTTCAGTTAGTAAGACTTTATTTTGCTTGTTCTTTGAACCGACAATCTTTGCCTTCTGACGAAATTTACATTAATTTTTATTAATTGAAGACTAAACTGAGAAAGTCCTAACTGATCAGAAGGTGATTATCTTCTAACTTACTCGTCACCCACCTCAAACCCCCAGGGAAACAGGATAAGAACTTTATTTAGCCTGCCCCATTTGAGAATGGGGATGAAGGGAAATCATGCCCCAATGTAATTGCAGGGCACGTTTTAGTGGAGTTTTACTGTACTTGAATTTATTTCTCACATCTTACCTATTGCTTTCTAATTACCTCATTCTTTCTATGTTTTTCCCTCTCCTCTCTACTCTTCATTGGATTGTTTCAATCTTATGTTTATGTATTTATTTTCTTATTCCATTTCTTTCCTCCCTGATTTGGAAGTTATATACTCAACTACTACAGTTTCAATGGTTTACCTTGAAATTTTACCACATACATATAACAAAGTCTAAAGTTAATGTTTGACTCCACCATCCTAAATAAGGTAAGAATTTTAGAACAGTTTAATACAAATCATCCCCTTCCCTCCTAACTTACATGCTATTATTGTCTAGTATTGTAGTTGTCCTTTTTCTTAGAACCCACAAATGGGTCATTATTATCATATTCATGGCTGTTTCCAACAGACTGCTGAAATAATCCATAGGCCACTAGCTAAGAGGTGGCCCACTATGGTCTAGAGAGTACCAAGAAACACTGTGTGACCCATTCCCCATATATGCTGCTTCCAGGGCTGTATATGTCCTTTCCCCTACCTACCTTCCACTCACCCTTTTCAGTAGCATAATTCTACTCATTCTTTAACATATTCTTCAATATTTTCTGAGAGTCCATTATTGCAATGTGGTGGACATAGAACTGTTAACCAGATACACATGGTCTATGCCCTCAGTGGGAACAACAGGCACGGCACTAAACAAAAGCAAGCAATACTCAATATTCATTGAGCATTTGCCAGGCATTGTTCTAAGTATTTCACATGTTAACTCATTTAATCCTTAAAACAAGCCCATGTATTTACTATACTCTCCATTTTACAGACAGAGAGGCTAAGAATTTTGTTATAGTCACAAGACTAGTAAGTAGAGTAGAATTAAGAGTTTCAACCCAGGCATTCTAACTCCAAACTGTACTCCTAACCACTGAGCTATACAAACAAGTCAAGGATTACAAACCCTAAGTGCCAATGAAGCACAGAAACAAGTTGCATGTCAAAGAATAACTGGAGTGAAGGGTTCCAAGCTTCTGAACAATTGTGGAGAAAGAAACGTAAAGATACGAAAACGAGAGTAAACAGGGGAAATGAGATGGAGATGAAAGCCTAAAAGAAAAATGAGAGCAGAAGATAATTATGATATATGTGAAACACATGTTTCAAAGGGAATGCCTGCTTCAGCTACTTCATATCTATAGCTTCTACTGAACAGGTGTAAGTAGGAGGCTATATTTCAACTCAGTGACTCCTCTTTTACACCCTGATGACCCAGTCACAGCTGTTTCAATCAACACTGTTAGTCTGTTTTGTGTTGTTTTAAACAAACACCTGAGACTCGGTAATTTATAAAGAAAAGAGGCTTATTTGGCTTAAAGTTCTACAGACTGTACAAGCATGGCACCAACATCTGCTCAGTTTCTGGTGAGACCTCAGGAAGCTTTTACTCATGGCTGAAGAAAAAAGGTGAGCAAGTGTGTCAGATGGTGAGAGAAGGACAAGAGAAATGAGATGCCAGGCTCTTATCAACAACCAGATCTCATGAACTAATAGAGTTCACTTATCGCCAAGCCATTAATGAAGGATCCACTCTCATGACCCAAGTAGTCCCTACTTCCAACACTGGAGGTCATATTTCAACATGAGATTTGGAGGGGACAAATATTAAGCACCATTCAGATGTTTTTCCCATGAATTCAGGTGTGGGACACAAAGAGACAGTGAAATGGAAGAAAACAAGCTGACATTTGGAGTGACATGAGTAACACTAATGGCTAAGCACTTGAGGGAAGGTCCATGATGGTTATATAATAACTACAGGAAACTCTGGTCACATTCTGCCTTTAAAAATTGTTTCTAACACTTTTACTGAAGAAGTATAAACACTAGTAATAATAATAATAATAATAATAATATCCCAAAAGTACAAAAAAAGTCACTAGCCATGAAAGAAATATAAATCAAAGCCACAATGAGATATCACTTCATACCAATTATATATTAGTCAGGGTTATCTAGAGAAGCAGAACCAATGGATGGTTAAAATCAAAAGAAATCAAAAGACAGTTCAGATATGGTGGCTCATGCCTGTAATCCCAGCACTTTGGTAGGGCAAGGTGGGTGGATTGCTCGAGCCCAGGATTTCGATACCAGCTTAGATGATATGGTTTGGCTGTGTCCCCACCCAAATCTCATCTTGAATTGTAGTTCCCATAATTTCCATGTGTCATAGGAGAGAGCTGGTGGGAGGTAATTGATTTATGGGGGGTGGTTAACCCCGTAGTGCTGTTCTTATGATAGTAAGTGAGTTCTCACGAGATACAATGGTTTTATAGGTCTTTTCCCTCTTTGCTCAGCACTTCTTCTTCCTGCCACCATGTGAAGGACATGTTTGCTTCCCTTTCTGCAATGGCTGTAAGTTATCTGAGGCCTCCCCAGCCATGCGAAACTGTGAGTCAATTAAACCTCTTTCCTTTATAAATTACCCATTCTCAGGCAGTTCTTTATAGCAGCGTGAGAATGAACTAATACAGTAAATTGATACCAGGAGGTGGGTGCTGCTATAAGGATACCCAAAAATATGGAAGTGACTTTGGAACTGGGTAACAGGCAGAGGTTGGAACAGTTAGGAAGGTTCAGAAGAAGACTGGGAAAGTTTGGAACTTCTTAGAAATTTGGAGGGCTCAGAAGACAAAAAGAGGTGGGAAAGTTTGTAACTTCCCAGAGACTTGTTGAATTGCTTTGACCAAAACGCTGATAGTAATATGGGCAATGAAGTCCAGGCTGAGATGATCTCAGATGGAGATGAGGAACTTGTTGGGAACCGGAGCAAAGGTGATTCTTGTTATGCTTTAGCAAAGAGACTGGTGGCTTTTTGCCCCTGCCATAGAGATCTGTGGGACTTTGAACCTAAGAGAGATGATTTAGGGTATCAGGCAGAAGAAATTTCTAAGTGGCAAAGCATTCAACAGGAAGCACAGGATAAAAGTTTGGCAAATTTGCACCCTGATGATGCGACAGAAAAGAAAAATCTATTTTCTGAGGAAAAAATTCAAGCTAGCTGCAGAAATCTGCATAAGAAACAATGAGTGAAATGTTAATCACTAAGACAATAGGGAAAATGCCTCCAGGGCACTTCAGAGGTCTTCAGGGAGGGCCCTCCCATCACAGGCCCAGAGGCCCAGGAGGAAAAAATGGTTTCCTGGGCCAGGCCCGGGGCCTTGCTGCTTTGTGCAATCTCAGGACTTGGTGCCCTGCATCCCAGCCATGGCTAAAAGGAGCCAAGGTACAGCTCAGGCCATGGCTTCAGAAGGTGCAAGCCCCAAGCCTTGGCAGCTTCCAAAAGGTGTTGAGTCTGCAGATACACAGAAGATAAGAATTAAGGTTTGAGATCCTCTGCCTAGATTTCAGAGGATGTATGGAAATGCCTGGATGTCCAGACAGAAGTTTGCTGCAGGGGTGGAGCCCTCGAGGAGAACCTCCGCTAGGGCAGTGCGGAAGGGAAATGTGGGGTTGGAGCCTTCACACAGAGTCCTCACTGCAGCACGGCCTAGTAGAGCTGTGAAAAGAGGGCCACCATCCTCCAGTACCCAGAATAGTAGATCCACCGACAGCTTGCACCATGCACCTGGAAAAGTTACAGACACTCAATGCCCACTCAACGCCAGCCTGTGAAAAGAGCCAGAAGGGGGTCTCTACCCTGAAAAGCCACAGGAGTGCAGATGCCCAAGGCCATGGGAGCCCACTTCTTGCATTAGCATGAGCTGGATGTGTGACATGGAGTCAAAGGAGATCATTTTGGAGCTTTAAGATTTGACTACTCCACTAGATTTCGGACTTACGTGGGGCCTGTAGCCCCTTCATTTTGGCCAATTTCTCCCATTTGGAACAAGTGTATTTAATCAATGCCTGTACCCTCATTGTATCTAGGAAGTATAATAACTACCTTGCTTTTGATTTTACAGGCTTATAGGCAGAAGGGACTTGCCTTGTCTCTGATGAGACCTTGGACTTTTAGGTTAATGCTGGAACGAGTTAAGACACTGGGGGACTGCTGGGAAGGCATTATTGTGTTTTGCAATGTGAGAACATGAGATTTGGGAGGGACCAGGGCAAAATGATATGGTTTGGCTGTGTCCTCACCCAAATCCCATTTTGAATTATAGTTCCAATAATCCCCACATGTCACGGGAGGGACCCAGTGGGAGGTAACTGAATCATGGAGGAGGTTACCCTCATTCTGATGTTCTCATGATAGTGAGTAAGTTCTCATGAGATCTGATTATTTTATAAGGGTTTTTTCCCTCTTTGCTAGGCACTGCTCTTCCTACCATCATGTGAAGAAGGACATGTTTGCTTCCCCTTCCACCATGATTGTAAGCTTCCTGAGGGCTCCTCAGCCAAGCAAAAGTGTGAGTCCATTAAACCTCTTTCCTTTATAAATTACCCAGTCTCAGGTAGTTCTTTATAGCAGCATGAGAATGGACTAATACACTAGGTAACATGGCAAAACCACATCTCTACAAAAAATATAAAAATTAGCCAGGCATTGTGGTACATGCCTGTGGTCCCAGGTACTCAAGAGGTGAGAGGATCAATTGAGCCAGGGAAGTTGAGGCTGCAATGAGCCATGATTGTGTCATTGCACTCCAGATGGGAAGACAGAGCAAGACCCTTTCTCAAAAAAAAAATAAAAATCAAAAAATCAAAAGACAGACAGTAGTGAGTATTGATATGGCTATGGAGAAACTGAAACCTTCATTCATTGCTGCTGGGATTATAAAATGGTGCAGCCACTTTAGAAACAATTTGGAAGTTCTTCAAAATATTAAAGATATTTAATTAAATATTAAAGAATCTCTAGACAGGCTGACTGTTGAAGGGCATTCTCAGACAAAGCCAGTCTGCAAAGACTGAAATAAGTGCCTACTTCTTCAAATGCACAGACGTAAACACAAGGCCACAAGCATCGACAACAATCAGGAACAAATGACACCACTAAAGAAACAAAATAAAGTACCAGTGACCATCCCTAAAGAAACAGAGATGTATGAACTGACAAAGAATTCAAAGAAAGCTCAGCAAACTTCAAGAAAATACAAAGAAACAATTCAATGAAATTAGGAAAATAACGAGTGACCACAATGAGAAAGATAATAAAGAGATTGAAATAATAAAAGAAAAAATCAAACAGAAATCATGGGGCTGAAAAATACAATGAACAAAATTAAAATGCAATATGGGAGCATCAACTGCAGAAGTGAACAAGAAGAAGAAAGAAACTATGAGCTCAAAGACAGGTTATTTGAAAATACACAGAGGAGAAAAAAGAATGAAAATGAATGAAGAAAGCTTACAAGATTTATGGAACAGCATCAAAAGAGCAAAGTTTTGAGTCACAGGAGCTGAAGAAGGAGAAAAGGAAGATAAAAGGGGTAAAAAGCTCAATTAAAGAAACAGTAACAGAAAATTTTCCAAACCTGGAGAAAGAAGTAAATATCTACATACAGAAAAAGTCAAAGGTCTCTAATCAGATTCAATCCAAACAAGACTACCCCAAGACATATTACAATCAAACTATCAAAAATCAAAGACAATGAGAGGATCCTGAAAAGAGCAAAAGGTAAGAAGCAAATAACATATAAGACAGTCCCAATATGGTTGGAAACAGACTTGTCAGCAGAGACCTAACAGGTCAGGAGAGAAAGGGATGATATATTCAAAGTGTTCAAGGAGAAAAATACCAACCAAGGGTAATATACCCAGCAACGCGTCCTTCAGAAATGAAGGAGAGATACTTTCCCAGACAAACAATAGCTGAGGGAGATAATCATGACCACACCTATTTTATAAGAAATGTAAAAGGAGCTCCTCAAGCTGAAAGAAAAAGATGCTAATGAGTAACACAAACACATCTGAAAGTATAAAACTGACTGATAAAAGAAAGTACACAGGTAAATTCAAAATACTCTAATACTGTAATGATGGTATGCAAATCACTTATATCTGTAATAGGAAAGATAAAATAGAAAACTATTAAAAGTAATAATAGCTACAATAATTTAAGGGATACACAATATGAAAAAATGTAAACTGTGACATCAAAAATTCAAAATGTCAGGCGATTAAGTAAATGTAGATTTTTTTTTTTTGTTTTGGGGGATTTTTGCAATAAAAATTAAGTTATCGAGTTAAAATAAACTATTATAATTCTTAAGATGTTTTTTGTAACCTCTTGGTAACCACAAACCAAAAATCAATAGGAGATATAAAAAAATAAAAAGCAAGAAATCAAAACATACCACTAGAGAAAATCACTTAACCACAAAGACAGCAAGAGAGGAAGAAAAGAATAAAGGATCTACAAAAGAACCATGAAACAATAAGCAAAATGGCAGTACAAAGTCCTTACTTATCAATAATTGCCTTGAACATGAATGGATTAAATTATCCAATCAAAAAACATAGTGTCTGAGTGGATAAAAAAAACTAGATCCAACTATATGCTGCCCATGACAGACTCATTTCATCTGTAAAAATACACACAGACTGATGGTGAAGGAATGGAAAAAGATATTCCATGGGAACAGAAACCAAAAGAAAGCAGGAGTAACTTTACTTATATCATATAAAATAAACTTTAAGTTAGAAATTGTAAAGGAGAAACAAAGTTCCTATATAATGATAAAAGGGTCAATTCAATAAGAGGATATAATAGTAAGGTATATGAAAGCACTTTTACTCCACTCCTCCCATTTTAAATTTTCAATGTCACAATTTATATATTTTATATTGCATATACCTTAATAAATTATGTAGCTATTGTTTTTTATAAATATATATGAACCCAACATCAGAGCACCTAAAGATAAATACCAAACATTGGCCAGGGGTGGTGGCTCACACCTGTAATCCCAGCACTTTGGGAGGCCAAGGCGGGTGGATCATGAAGTCAAGAGATCAAGACCATCCTGGCCAACATGGTGAAACCCCGTCTTTACTAAAAATACAAAAATTAGCTGGGCATGGTGGCATGCGCCTCTAGTCCCAGCTACTCGGGAGGCTGAGGCAGGAGAATCACTTGAACCGTGAGGCAGGAGCTGCAGTGAGCCAAGACCCTGCCACCGCACTCCAGCCTGGCGACTGAGCGAGACTCCGTCTCAAAAACAACAACAACAACAACAACAAAAAAAAAGAAAATAAAAGAAAAGAAAAACCATTAATACATCTGAAAGGAGAGATAGACTGCAATACAGCAATAGTAGGGGACTTCAACAACCTACCTTCAGCAATGGACAAATCATCTTAACAGAAAATCAGTAAGAAACATCAGACTTAAACTATACTCCAGAACAAATGGACAGATCAGACATAAAACATTTCACCTAATGGCAAGAGAATACACATTCTTCTCAACTGCACATGGAACATGCACCAGGGGATATCATATGTTAGGTCACAAAACAAGTCTTAACAAATTTAAGCAGAATGAAATCATATCAAGTTTCTTTTCCGACCACAATAATAAAAAACTAGAAATCAGGCCAGGGGCGGTGGCTCATGCCTGTAATCCCAGCACTCTGGGAGGCCAAGGCGGGCGGATCACGAGGTCAGGAGATCAAGACCATCCTGGCTAACACGGTGAAACCCCGTCTCTACTAAACATACAAAAAATTAGCCGGCATGGTGGCGGGCACCTGTAGTCTCAGCTACTCGGGAGGCTGAGGCAGGAGAATGGCATGAACCTGGGAGGCGGAGCTTGCAGTGAGCCAAGATCGCGCCACTGCACTCCAGCTCAACGACAGAGTGAGACTCTGTCGCAAAAAAAAAAAAAAAAAACAAACTAGAAATCAGTAACAGAGGTGCTTCAGCAAATTCACAAATACATGGAAATTAAACAACATGCTCCTGAATGATCAGTGGGTCAATGAAGAAACTGAAAGCAAAATTCAAAAATTTCCTGAGATGAAAAAAAATGGAAACACATAATACCAAAACCCATGGAACACAGTAAAAGCAGTTTTAAGAGCAAAGTTTATGGCAGTAAA